>NW_019174273.1:3374732-3433825 GCF_002260705.1 Seriola dumerili | reverse complement strand
ATTTTCTTTACTGTATTTTGTTTTTGGTGGAACTGTCATATCATTATACCTGCAATACTTAATACAATGTGTACAAAAAATCTTTTGGTTGAAAAATAAAATAATATAACACTTATAGAATGTCGGCTCAGTCTTAACTGGTGTAGCTCTGCATTCTCCCTTCATGGCCTTTGGAAAGTGGACCTTGAACAGTGGTTCATCTTCTTTTGTTTGGGCTTGTGGTCAGTCAGCAATTTCATTGTAGTACATGGCAGCCAGGTAGAGTCTGGAGGTACAGTAAAGAGAAAATCAAAGATGTTAATATTGACAGAAACCTTAGCCTACACACTCTCACGAGTTCTAAGTAACCACAGCTTCATTTACCTGCACAGCATTCCAAGACTGATAAATGACTGTTAGGTTTATCAAAAGTAGATGCACTTCAGACGCTACAGACCTGTACTTCTGATGTGAGGCTGAAGAGTCCTCAAGGATAACTGTGTGCCTACAGTGGGTCAGTCTGGCATGCAACATCCCTTGTTGCAGGAAGCTGTATAGATGCACTTGATGTGCTGGCCTGAACAGAGGAAACAGAGGTTACACCAACATCTCCTCAAATGTGTAGTTATGGCAACAGCTGCAAGCAGTGCAAAAATGATAACAACAAATGCACTCAATTATGTGTAAATTGGGTTGTCAATAGCTTGTAAATGCTGCAAATAGCTCACTATATGTGCAAAATGCAAGAAATGTGTATTACAGACTATCCCCTTTCACATATTCCCTGTAACTCTGCGCTTATCTAGATATTGCCTACAGGCACTGTTTCTGTAAACATGATATAAACATTAAAACGGACATCATAAGGCATGACTCTCAATACTAACTTTCACAGCACTAACAAACAAGCCCAGACACCTATGCTAATCGCTGCAAAGCCTATGTTTAGTCTGAATTTTACTGGCTTGACTTTACAGACAGCTAAAACGCCTTTCAAGTGTGATAAAGTTAGCAGGGTGGCTCTAATCAACGTCACACAGCGATACCAAGCAGAAGAATTGCATACAATCTGTACCCGGCTATACCCGGCTGTGTGGACGAGGCAAAACATTAGCCACATTAGCTGCCATGCTAACAACACACGCAACAGGCTCTCGTAAAGCAACATAAAATGGTGAAACTTACAGCTCCCAAGTTTGAAGTTGGGTCTCGGACAGTCGGTGCTGATCCATGCTTTATCTTCAGAATGTTGCGAATCCCGCATTGTACTGGCCTTCGTTGAGAAAGCAGTCGGATGTGAAATGGCCCGCTACAACTCCTGAAGTGTTTATCAAAAATAAAATAAAACAAATCCACTGGGTCTTCAGATCCTCAGACGTTGGGGGTAAAAAGACTTCTGTGTTGGTTTGTACAGTCAACAACCGAGCAACTAGCGTGCATCGCTCGTACCTTCGACACAGTTTTACCGGAGCCGTGATGTGAGGGAATAAACGATAGCGGCTGCAAGGCGGACTCAGAAGGCGGAACACACACCTAGCTCGGGGAGTGTCACCCACCTGGGGGGAGGTGGCATCTCCCTTCATGACGACATCAAGGGAAAATCTCCAATTGGCCTGTGTGAGCACACATTTTCTGAAAGGTGGCGCAAGCAAAAGATGGAGAGGATGGACTTTTCTCATGTTTGGGGGGTTTGTAGACAGGCCGGGGACACATATTACTGATAGAAAACCATGGAAAAGTGCATTTTGCATAATATGTCCCCTTTAACTGTTGTACCGTTGGCTGTTGAACTGAGCTGAAACCCAATACTTACATTTAATAGTGTAAAACTCAGACTCTCTGTTGGTGTTGTTTGAATTACCAGCACGCAATGAATCTTGGGATAGGTTGGGCCAGGAATAATCCACCTGTTGGATCCAGGAAAAGAAGGATGCATTTGAAGTAGCCTTCAAAATGGGACAGTCAAGTTGCATTGCTGTGATCCAATCGGTCTACACTGCAGCCTCTGAAGGATGATCCTTGGATTGGGACACAGCTATTGTGGCCTGTCTAAAGGTATGACTGTTCTTGCTCTTTAGTAGCTGTCTTTGGCAGATATACCTCAGTTTTTCTGTTGTGTTGTATTCATTATAGTGAGGCTGCTACCAGTGTGATGATTGGTTGGCATGGTTTTATGTGTATCCGAGTTCTCTGTCACAAGGATTAGTGCATCAGGGGAAGGAAATAACTATTTTTTTAACCTTTGTTGTATCTACTCACTTTCCCTCTCTTAAACCTCAAAGAGGTCAGTGGCTACTTGATTCGTCAGTGTGGTAATAACATGGTCCGACTTCCATAACAGACCTTTACAGCATTTATCTATCATCCATCCCTTTTGTTGCTTACCCAGCCAGTCATTACAACCTGGCCTTGGGGAGGTAAAGGCCTCAGAGTTGACCTTGAACCATTTAGACTGTGTGTGTGACCTTTGAGATCTGACACTAACACACACACACTTGCACTTTCTCTTTGTGTCCGCGTAAGGGTCAGTCTATCATCAACACTGGCTTTATTTCTGCTCTCCACAACAGCGATGATGAAATGTTACACGTCCCTCACTGGAGCCGCCCCGGGTCCCAGGATCATTGGGAAGATGTGTTGGGCAATCTGTCACTGTCGCTTATTCACTCACCGCTGCATGCATAGGACACAAGACGCATGCATGATGCACACACACATCTTACTGGAGTGTGTTCATATGTGTATTTGACACATATGTGGGTGTGTCACCTTGTTAAATTTTCACATCATGTATCAGCCGCTGTAATAACAGCCGTGTTTTATTACCGCCGTTGTCTTATATCTTCCTTTCATGGCTCTGTCGGGAGCGAAAACAGCAACATCTCTGAGTGAAGCCCATGATCCTTTTACACACAGTGAGCAAGTCAATCACAAGAGACTCAGGCGGTGATGTATTATACTCTGTGAAATATGTCTTTCACTCTGTATGTGACATATCTTGTTATTTGTGTAGATTACACAGATACCTGAGATGTTGTAATGTACTGTTGAAGTACTGTCATGTACTGCAGTAACATGTACTGTTATTGTAGACAAACAACCATACACCTCATTTTTTTTTAACCCTAACCCTTTGATACAACCCATAGGAGTGTCCTTAAATAGCGCCCCTACAGTGGCGTACTGAACACTGGTTGTCATAGTTACAATAATAAATATGCTGACTGTCTGGAGAGTGGCGTACCTACCTTCGCCGCTATGGTTACTATAATGGCGGTCATGGCTCTCGCTTAGGTTTAGGAAAAGATCACGATTTGGGTTAAAATAAGTACGTTCTCAACATTAGATGATCTTTGTTGTCATGGTTACAGATATAATGACGTGGTTAGCTTTGTGGAACAGTCATGGATAATAGAAACAACATGGAAATCAAACACCACAACTTCCTCCTGATGTGGACTTTGTTTCTCTTTATACTACGTCACCACACTTTTCCCTTTGCTCCTGTCTTAATAACTACGACCACTAGATGTCGCCTAGCAACAAAAAGTAACTATGGGTCATAATAACCTGCTGCACAGAGGACCAGTGCCTAGCTGGTTGAGATTACTTTTTAATATACAGTATACAATAGAACTAAATACACACATGTGCAGTATCACTAAAAATTCATTGATTTAAAATGATAACGTCTTACAATTTATAATTGTTGTATTAAGTTAAAGTTTGATCTTATTTCTTATTATCTCTCGCTGTCATTGCAACAAAGGTGATCACACCTGTGGTTCCCAATAAAGCCCAATTGATCAAGGTTGGAAGAAGCTGTGAACACCACAGCTTCCTCACTTTTGGCCTGGGTTGTGAGCAAGTAAGAGAAGCAAGTAAGAAACATCATAAAGATGGAGAGGGTTCAAGAGCATCTACTTAAATATTCTCATATTTTGTCCCACCATCTGTGCCATTCTTGTGAAAACAATATCTCAGTATTTCCTTGATGGAACTTCTTCCAATTGGGTAAAAAAGTTAACTTGGACTCAAGGATGAACTGATTAGATTTTGGTGGTTAGAGTTCGTGGTCGTGGTGACCTCACAAAACACTTTTTAGCCATTACTCAAGACTTTACACAGTAATTATGACAGAATTTCACACAAATGGTTAATATTTTATATGACTCTGGATAAACATGAATGTAATCTAGGAATCATACATCCGTTAGGCGGGAATTGTAGTTCTTTGGCTAAAAACAAATAAAATTGTATTAAATGGACAGGGTTCATAATTATAAAACATTTTAGTGACACTGACTCTCTGACATGTAGTGTAGTACAGTTAAATACTGTATGTATAAGTGACATTCCAGTACCCAAGGACAATACTGAAGTCATGCACTTGCATACTGCATGCAGCAAAGGGCCAGATTCAAACCTGCGCCACTGCGACAAAGACTTGATATATGGTATGTGCTTAACCATGTGAACTACCTTGCGCCTCATCAACTTCATAGTTCAGAATCAGAACTGTGCAGCACTCACCATAAAATCTGACTATATCTTTAAAGAAGTAAATTCAGCCGTGTGTTATCTGCAGGCTGCAGGTCCACTCCAGAGTTGTCTCTGTTGGGTGTTTAAAGATGAAAACATGGCAGCAGCATCAAACAATCCACCACGTCTTGAACTGAATCCCAGTCCACCCTAAAACTGGGTAAGAGACTTACAGAGTTGGAAAGACAACAACAACTCAAGACGGACAGTTTCTTCTTTTAATGGCATCATCAGTGTCAGTGTAAAAATACCAATGAGCATGTGCTTCCAAATAATAACACACGAGTGGTGTTTACTGTACAGCTAATAGTCCACCTTAGTGTCACATGCTGGCAAGGTTACTGAGTCAAACAAACCACAAGTCAAACAGGGCAGATTTATGTGTTGATGGTGTAATTCAAAGGAAAAGCTTCTGTTATAGACAAAGTACTGTTTACAGTGCTACGCCAGCATATACCATTATTAGACCATTATTAGAGGGAGAGTGTCAACTCATTTGAAGCCACTATTTGCAGCTATATGCTTTGGATAATGTGTTAACATGCTGTATAAATAAACGTGACTTCAGTTGAGGGTCATATGAGTTCATATTTACATAGTTCTTGATAAAGAGAATAATATATACATATTATAGGTACATGTTGGGTATTAAATTGAATACAGATTATTATTAATAGTCATCTGTAATGGTCACATGTAATGAGGGCTGTATGTTCTTTTTTTTTGAGAACCTCACTTTTGCACGTTATTTGCGTTTCATTGGCTGGTTGCAACCACGGTCAAGCAGAATATTGATGTGCAACCAGCTCGATAAAGGTGTGTCTACATTAGCTTATTTTTAACTGTGTGAGTGCTTTTGCACATCTGGCCAGTTGCGATTTGTAAAATGCAACTGAATGTTGCATGTCGGGACTCTGAAGCTGTTTTCTCAGATGTGTTCTCACCTATTGGAAATATTCAGTTTGGTTTAGGCAAAGGATAGGCTTTGCCCGATATTCAATAATACCAAATGTTGCGATATTTCCTGCCATATGTGATATTTTTCAAAATTTTTTTTTGCAGATTTGGCATGTTACAAATAAAATGTTGAACTGCCATTCAGTGGCAGCAAAGATTTTATTTTGGAGTAGCCAAATCCACAAACTATCCTGAGTTAGACTGGATTCTTAAGAAAACGCTTGTTATCAACAGCTACAAGCTAAGCAATACTAAGCTAAATGATCTTAGCACAACAACGGAAGCTAACAGCCTTCGGGTCACCTGACTCAGCACGTTGTAACGAAATATGTCACGTGAGTTCAAAACATGTTTGCATGTTGTTGCACAGGGAGAAGTAAAGAAACTAAAGAAGGTGAACAACATATCAACCTCTCAATCCTTTATTTATTCATACAACTAATCTTAATATGTAATGTATACTTAAAACTGCGATAATATAGCAATATTCAATTATATTGTACAGTATATTGTGATATTTAATAAATCATGCAGTATATTGCGACATTCAATAATATTGTATATCATGACATTTGATAATATTGTATGGTAGATCGCAACGTTTGGTAATAGCATACGGTATACTGCGGTATTCAATAAATTGTACACTATATTGCAACTTTCAATAATATTGTGCATCATGATACTTAGCTGGACTGCATCGGGGTGGCTCCTGGGTAGAGTATACAGGAGGGAGGATAGAAACATCACCAGCACGCCCACTCGCTCTGTTCACACATGGGCTCAATGTTACATTTCACAGACTTTGTACCAGGGAGCTGACAGGTTAAAGTCTATTTAATGTCTGGCTCAGCTGATTCCATCTCCTCTGGGTAATGTCTGGATAAGTTCTGCGTACATTTCCATGGGACTGCCAGCGGAGGTTCAACTATAAACCACATAGCTATGATTGTCTGCTTTCATTACAGTGTTGACTCATCTCTATACATCAAACGTCAGCGGAGTAAATGTAGATAAGACAGCAGGCGACCCCTCAGGGTAAAATCCCATGTCTGATCTTTGCCCATAAAGAAATGATCCTTGTTATTACGAGCGCCTGTGAACCCTGCTGAAACGTAGCAGGACGCCGCTCAGTCAGGCTCCTCTCATGGGCAACGGCTCATTGTAGAGGCGTCCTTATTGAACTGCTGTCCACAGCCAGCGGTGCTGTTTGGAGCCAAACAAGGCCTGGACCCTCTCCAAATCACAGCACGCAGGCATCGGCTTCTGTCACCTCGCCACCACACGCTCCTCCAAAGGGCTCGACTGTGTCTGTGTTAGTGGGCCAGTTGTTTTTGAGGCAACAGCAAAGGTGTGTGTGTACTTGTGCACAGCGAACACACACACAGTTTACAGCTCTGGCCTCACCCTGCATCCCCTTTGTCTTGTCTCATTCACCAGCGCTGATTCGGGTACACAGTGAATCCAGACTCTGCCGGCTCTGATGAATCTTGCATGAGTTTGGGTGCAGGCCTGAGGACAGGTTGTAAATCTTCCACGACACCTTTTTGAAGCAGGGGACCAGCAGGTGCTGCGTCTCCTCACAGTCTGAGCCAGAAGGAAGCGAAGTCAGCGGACCAGCCATCATTGCTGGGCACCAGCATTGAAGGCTTCATACTGTATGTCTGAAGAACTGATACATCCTGTCCTTCTTTATTTGAAAGGAGGCTGTTTATTCCTTCAATCCCAGCAAAGCAGTGCTGTATTAAAGAATGGTAATTTAAGCTCAACTGAAATTATATTGCATGTTATTTTTCCCTGCAGATCTCATCTTGAGTCAAATCATGTGCTCTCTTCTGGAAAGAAAACTCAGGATCCAAGCAAGAGACATGTGCATTTGTTATTTCTTACCCTCTGTCATATGACGTGCAGACTGCAGTTATTTTCATTTTGTCTTTAAAGACAAAAGATGTAAAGAGAAATTCCTTGCACAGGCAAAATCTATTTAGTCATCGTACAAAGACTGATGAGGCTTTTTGCAGTCCATGGGTTTGTAGTCCAGGGCAACAGGAGATAACAGATCTGAAGTTCTTGGAATAAAAAGGCACGTTAGGCGTGTTGGTAAAGCCAATCAGATATAATCAAAAATAACCAGCATACATCACGTTAAACGTCCCATGTTGTACACTTCTCCTGTGTTGTGTAGTGTTGTGTTGATCCATAAGTCATGATATATTTGTGCTTTTAAGAACCAATTTGTATTAACCTCTTGTATTCTAAACACAACCATGGCTGAAGCTCTTGACAAGACTGGTAAGTAAACAGCTGTTAATGCTAATGTTAGCTATGTATCAATAGCAAAACTTACATATAGCTCCTTTAATATAGAGCCTAGACCTGCTTTATAATCAAAAAAGACATGGACAATATGTACAATATAGGACCTATAAATCAGTGCTGTGCAGCACCGACACCCTGTCTTCCTGAGAGCTGTGTCATCGATGTGAGGTTGTGTGCACATTTGAAGCTAAATGATGAAGTCTGACATCTTCATACGTCTTCATTTGTCTAGAATAAAAACTAGACAAAAAAGATCTTCAGTTTACGGTGAAACAAACCAGGATATCCTCACACAGTAGAAACTAGAAACATGTTTGACAGTTTAACTCCATAAATCATGCAGACATTTAATTACAATTAATTACTGTCAGTCTTATTACAAGCGTAATCACTTCATCATTATTTTGTCATTAACTCACATTTTACAGGTACAACATACCTGTTAAAAAATGATTTCCTTGGATGTGTGTCCATGTTCCTCAGTTAAATTTTTTGTTGTATTATTGTCAAGGTAACAGTAAGAAATGTGCAGTGTAGAATACTTCTGAGCATATTTTCCCTGTCAGACTCCGATTCTGTACCACGTAATTGTATGTGTAGTTAAATGGTAAATGGTCTGCACTTATATAGAGCTTTTCTAGTCTTATCGACCACTCAAAGCGCTTTATAACCGAAGCCACATTGACCCATTTTCTACCACAAACCAATGATACAAAGACACTTTTTGAAGTGTCTTTGGGTATCTTGTCCAAAGACACTTCAAAAAGTGGACTTGAAGAGCTGGGAATGGAACCACTGACCTTCAGTGCTCATGTTTGACCTTCAGTCAACAGTTAAAGTGATTTTCCCCTTTTTTTTTTCCTATTGACATCACTGCGTGTCGTCTCTCTGATGTGCTATGAATGTTCAGTTATGAGGGTTTGTGTTGGCGTGAGGTGGTTAAACTCTGTTCTCCCTCTAAAATGTCAGTAAAGTGAGTTTTGGTGGATTTACTTCGTTACATTTTTATGAGGCTTTGTTGCTCTGTGGCTGCCTGTTTAACAAGCAGAACACCTCTTCTTTGTGTGACAGCCACTGTTAGGAAATGGTTTTGGGCCATAGTCAGCAGTCCTGTGCTGTTGATGCTGCTGTGGTTTCTCAGTAGAGAGAGAAGTGTGTGAACCTAACAACAACAGTGGGATAACTTTGTTTAGCAAACGGACTAGGTATGTTTCTACAAGTCAAATCTCCGTTATTATCTTATCATGTCTGAACTCCCTGTTACTACCATGGAATCTGGGGATCTGCATCCGAAAATGCAATTTAAAATGTAACTTTCTGAAACAGACAATGTGACAACCGCACATTCACTATAGCTGCCCATCCAAGGATGCTGCTGAAGTTTGTGGGCTTGGTCTTGCAAACTGTATTTGAAGGGCCTGAAAAACAAACAGACATGTCAACTGGTACCCTTGTGCCAACTTGTAGGGTTTAAATTAACCGCATGAAATCTTTGAAATTAGTGACTTTTATGTTACTGGCTGATTTGCATAAGGTTGTCAAGCAACGCTGTGGTGCTAGCATGGAATTCCCTCCTACTTCACAAACTATATTATAGGCTACACTTCACCTACTCACCTGGAAGACTGACAGTGTCAGACACCTTTGTCCATGCATTGTTTCCTGTCCCTGTAAACAAACTGAGACACATTGTAAGGGACGGGGAAACCCGCCACCACAATTATAAACTTTTCCTCCATTGTGCTTGGGAATAAATGTAAAAATAGTGTAAAAATTTCTGGCACTTCAGCTGCCATTATTACAATAGAGAAAACCTGTTAACGCCCTTACCTCTGTAGAAGCTGATGTGATGTTCGGTGGAGTCGCTCTACCAGGTTCTGCTCTTGTTTCCACTGTTCTCTTTCTGCTTAAGAGGTCATACTAACTGCAAGTTCAAGGTATCTCCAGGGGTTGCAGACATTGTTAGAATAAAAGAGGAGGAAGGAAGAGAAAAAAAGCCAATGCAATACCTAAACCTAAACATACCAAACGAGTCCTGATGTCTTGGATGAAGAATTTGCTCAAATGAAAACACTAAAACTCTGAATCTGAGCGAACATGAAAATCATTTAGCTTAGTGGTGCAAGCTCTGAACTGGCTTGCACCAGCTCCAGCAGTGCTGTGACAGTGATTGGAAGTTTCTGAAGGGTTCTGGGAAGTCCTAGGATATGGGTTGTTAAGTCCCTGCAGTAGAAAAGGTCATGAAGTGGGTCTTTCAACAGAATGCTTATTGATGTAGTTACTCTTAAGACAATACCCGCCGAACATTGAGATGATTTATGACTGCTGTCTGAAGGCCCCCCAAGACGCCCCATCATGGTTCAAAGAAACCACAGGAATGAAAGGTGATCTGAAGTTTGAGATGTTCCACAAATGTCAGGATATCTTGTTATCATCATCAACAGGCCTTTTTAGCCATACTGCAAAGGTTTATTTGCCTTGTGATGCAAGATAGAATGACTAAATGTTGTAACTTTCCAGATTAGTTAAGTTTTATAGTTATAAAATATTTTGGCTTCTAATTAACCTTCAAACTCATGAACCTATCACTCAATTCTGTGTTTCTTGGAGAGAGATATGCATTTACACCTTCCCAACATCTGGCTGTTCTGTGTCTTAAACCATTGGGCTGCAGTCCTTGCAGTGTATGTATCTCAGTTCATGCATATACTTGGCATAAACACATAGTGCCGTCTATTTGGCTATAAAGAATTCTTTCTCATTTATGTAACTTCCATTTGTAATCCACCTGAGCTATAAATCCACTGTGAGCTGCAATGCATCGGTGCCTGTTTTCATCAATTTCAATACAGCATATTGGAAGCAGATTAAAGGGTCATTTCGCTAGCTCACTGGGTAATTACGAGTTTTAATTGCTCCCAGTCAAGGGAATTAGCAAGGGCCCTTCGTTGTGCACTCTCAGTATTTCTGCCGTCATTGTTCAACATCCACCAGTTTCAGGCTTAGTGACATCACAGAAGTCAATTAGGGTTTAAAGAGTCTTGAAGAGGCCTCTTTGTTCTACCTGAGTATTAAAGTTGAGACGAATAAAGATCCTTAAGGCTTTCTCTGAGACTTAGCTTTTGGTTGCTTCTGTAGAGCTTTAGACTCATTGTATGGCTGTTTCCTTTATTAACAGTGACGTGTCGTTTTCAACCACAACGTTAAAGCTGTGTTTTAACCCAATAATGAATTCACCGCCCAGTGTTGGTAATAAAAAAGGAAACAAAGAGGCATTTTAAATTCAGGTTAAGGGCACTTTATGGCATAATTAATGCTTCAACAGTGGTTCTAGAGCTCACTGTGAAACAAGTTCACTAATTTCAGAACTTTGTCAATCAAAAACAACAGCGTGTCTAAACATCAATAAATCAAAATCAGCATGAAAAGACAAAGAATACTTGTATGCACCCATAGACGTATACATGTAGATACCACATTTGTAAACTACATTTTTAAATTACTTTGGAAAAAAAATATCTATACATCACAATGACCACAATGATATTATGAAAGCTATGAAATTGCAAGTGTTCTCCTGTGGCTCTCAATGACATCACTACAGTACCAATGTAGTTTGCAATGACATCAGGCATTCTACTGTTGCACACAATGGCCTCATCAGTGTTCTACTGTAGCAAGTACTGACAGAGTCACAGAGTTATGACTTCACAAGTGTTGTACTGTAGCCTTACTGTAGCCTTCCTCACAACAGAATTAGTACAGTTGTCCAATAAATCAATGACATCATTGTAATTCTACTGAATGTTCTGAAGATTCTATTGTCATTGGCATTACTAGAGTTCTACTTTAGCTCTCAATGACATCAACAGTGTCCTACTGTAGAATATGAGAATATAAATGTAATATAGCTCACAGTTATATCAGCAGAATGCTTCTGTAGCTCTCACTTATATCACTAAGGTGTTGTACTGTATCTCACAATGACATCACTATACTTCTACATAGAGCTTGATGATCTTGATAAAGTTATACTATAGGTCATGATGGAATCGCCGCATTTCTTTTTTAGTTGTTGATAAGTAACATCACCAGTGTTTCACTGTAACCTACATTGACATACCTACACTTACTGTGCATCCAGTATTTTTAGATTTCTTCCAAAACTCACAATGACATCATCAGTGTCCTAATGTAGCTCACAATGATATCAGTAGAGTTCTTCTATGGCTCTCACTTACATTACTAAACTTCTATTGACATCATTTAACTTCTACTTCAGGGGTCTGCAACCTTTTTTCATCTAAGAGCTACTTTGAAGAAATTAAAGTGGCTGAGAGCTACTCATGTCTTATATTACTTACATTTATTTACATTACGCATCAAAATGCTCAACTTAGCCAGCTGACTTAAGATACTTCTTTTATACTGTACATGTGTATCAAATGTCAATATCCATTTTGGATCAAAAACATCTTAAATCCGCATCAGTGTATCCATGTTTCATATTCAGCTACGTGTTCTGTAGCAAAGTTTCAAATGTCAGTGTGTCACATCTTATATTCACATCAAAATCACAGAAATTTTATATATTTTTTACTTTTTTCATGTCATTTGAATGACAGTCTGAATTTAGATTTGATGAAATTCATATCAGAAAAAGTTTGTCGAGCCAAACAAAGCAGATACTTTCTGGGCTGCTTGGTGAATATTCTTAGTTTTTTATGTGTATGCCAGACTCCAGAAACGTTGGGAATATTGTTGAGATTTTAGATTTATGACCTCCATCTCCACTGGATTGACGTTGAACAGTTCAGTCATCTGCTCTGAAATCTCACCTTTGTCTACCTTCATCAAGGGGTTGGCAATGAATGCTACACAGGGCTTAAGTTTGACATCATAATTGAACCTGTCGTCAAACTCCTGCCCAAGCTTGGACAGGAGGTCCCAATACCTATGTACATCCAAAGCATCAGCTGCCCCTTGCATGGCTTTCCAACACCTTTACAACTGAGTGGAAGTGCTGCAGTCTTTTATTTTTCACTTGCTTCAGTTTTGCTTTAAAAGCCTTCACAGTACTGATCATATCACATGTGGTTTTGTCTTTGCCTTCTTACTGCAGGTTCAGGTTTCTCGGTCACATCTGTCAAGAAGGCATGATCAAGCAGCCACCTATTGTCTGACAATAGGGCAGTGTCCTCCTCCCTTGACCCCTTCAAAGACTTGATTTCCTACAGCAAGGAAAAATAGAGCTGGAGTATCTTATCCCTGCTCAGCCTTCTGACATACAGTATGTGTAGAGAAGGAGATCACCATAGTCAGCAGGCAATTCATGAAACAGTTTGAAGCTTCTGTGTCGTTTGGCCTTTGTTCAAATTGAGCTGATAATCTTAACAACTGGTGTGATCTTCTTGAGGAAATCCCTTAACCTTTGCGCATATAGCTTGTGATGAATGATGCTGTGATAGTCCAGAATTTTAGGAAAGTCCAGGTCTGCCTTGCAATTTGTAATAAATCCTGTGTGGCATATATTGAGAACCATTTGGGATCAGCAGTTGTTATAGACACCAGCTTTTCAATGGGCATGTTTTTTTCCCCCCAAAAGTAGTTCTTCAAAAGGTTTTAGATATCAAAAGTCAAAAACTCTTCTTCATGGAAAAGTCATCAAACCCCATCCGAACAAACACAGCCATCTGGTCGGTTCAATGTTGCGTTCAGCTCTTTCACCTTTTTTGTTTGTACCCTGCTCCCTGCATGAAAGTCCTGTGTAAAGCTGTGGAAGCTAAACTGGCATGCTAACACCACTGAACTCCTTGCTTCAGCACAGTAGCTACCTCAGAAGCTAGCTTGCAGTGCAACTGATATGATGATGTTTAACTCCAACTCCATTGGTCGTTCCCGGTGAATGCAACCTTGAATGTAATGTAATCACTTCATTCAATTTTTTAAATTTACCTCCTGGTTGTGATTTCAGAAACATTTTTGCCCACCCTAAAGTCAGAGTAACGGGTGCATCCGACCTGTTCAGGCACTAACTTTGGTCAGACCTTCATCAGGCAAAATTCATACAACATATGAATTTCATACAATTTATTATTTTTCTGTCTGAAAGAACAACATTTATTTTCAAACTAATGTTTTAAAATTCACGTGTCCATACCTTGCCTTCCCACTTCACCTATGCTCCATGTGATGGTTGTCCTGTTGTACTTTTGCTTTTCAGCACTTGTACTTTATCACTCACCTGGTGGTCATTGCCAGACAGAATTAAAATGCAAATAAATACATTTATTTGCATTTTAATGTGTCTCCCTGCTGATATGAAGCTTCACTATGAAGCATAGTCATTTTACTGCATCTAATCTGTACTATATGTGGCTTTTTTTTTTTAAACCTACACAGTTACCTGAGTGGCTGTTTTGGTAAATATCAACATCCCGGCCTTTGTGTCCAGCTCAGAGTCTTGTTGAATAGTTGGTATGAACCGTTCCTCCGAATCCTCAGAGCACCAAGCCCCCACGCCTTCCCTTCTTCCTGTCTGCACTCTTCTGAATGTGATTATTGGATACTGAAAACTGATTAACCTCCTGGTGAAGGTTCAGTCATATTAATTTACTGCAGCTGTTGGAATATCCTTGTTGAACATGTGCATAGATAAGTATTTGAAATGCCAATTAGCCTCATGTTTTTCATATTTTCACTTGGCTCATCACAATGACATCCATTTCCAAAGACTTTATTGAGAGGATTCTCTGCAGTAGCAGTTTGTTTAAATAGAACTACTGTTATTTCCCTGTGGTGAAATTCACAAAATCTCCTATTTTTTGTAGCGAATGTCGACACTACTTAGTCAGTTTTTTTTTTGTTATTCTGTTATTAGATATTGACCAATTGGAAATGATTTATTTGTATTTATTGAAAACGTATGGCTTAGGTTATGCTGTGTCTTTTTCCGTCTGTTTTCTTTGTTGTATCCAGAGGGTACCAAAAATGCCCCAACTGTAACTTGAAGTTAGTTTATAACCAAACATTTTATGAAAATTAATGTTTTTTGTTAGAATAGCATAAGCTACGGAAGCCAAGAATGGCCATATGCAATTTTCTTTTTTTTAATAGTTATCTTAAGATCACGAGTTAATTAGTTAATTGCTCTCAAGCCTCTAGGGGCAGTAATGAGCCCATAACCGTTCAAACACAGCAGAATGAGGCGAAGAGGATGCCACACTCAAAAAGTGTGTCAGATAGGCAGGAATCTTCTGAGGTGAGCTGGTGAACCAAAATCCAAACTGACGAGACAAGATGGGGGCTGAGCGTGGCAGGGTGGCAGGGTGGCAGGGTGGCAGGGTGGCAGGGTGGCAGAGGGTTGGACCTAAGGCACATCAATAACAGGGTAAATGAGCAGTTCAATAAGACAAAAAAAGGAATCCAAAAAGGCAAAGACTGGCCAAAGCATAATCAAAGCATGATGAGTTGCAATGAGTGAAGAGTTGAACCAGGCTTTATACTGCAGGTGTTTGTGGAGTTGATTGACACACACACACACAAACACACACACGAGTGTGAAAAGAAAAGGACCACAAGGTCCTAATCCTATCAGGTTTACCTCCCTGCCTCCATTACAGAGCAGTACACAGCTACTTGACCAAGCTTTTCTTGTCCTGAATAGAGCTAGTACTGGCTTATAGGTGGTGGTGGATTTGTATCCTCTTTGGTTATCTAGAATTATCTTTGAACCCAACAGCAACACAACCTTTTGGAAATACAACATCAATCATCTCGTTATAAAAAGGAAATAACTGCCTAAAACCTGTTTTGATGATGACTTGATAAATAAAACCAAAATAAAAGTCATATCTTTCCACAGGCCGACATAAATACCCCAGGAAAAAGGGAAAGTAAATTGTAATTGTTTTGTAGTAGCCTGGTGATTTTCATCAGGCCGCATCCCGATGGCCTCACAATAAATCAAGGATTTGAGTCATCATCCCTCTGACAGTCTCAACAAACCTGAACACTATTAAAATATGTATCTCTGTGATCTTCAATATTATAAGTGTGGCCTCTATTTCCAGCCTCTTGATATGCACAACATCTCCAATCAGTTTGGGAGTGAAAGAACATGTCTTACGCAGCGACTCAAAATATAAACAAAAGGACTGAAGTGGGGCTACAGGGGTCAGCATTCTTCAGATTGTAGATTAAATGGATATTTCACCTGGCAGAGGCAAACAGTACTGAAAATGGAAATGGTGCTCCTGTTTCCCATTTTCCCTGTGTTTGTTTTTGGTATCAGCTCTTCGGCGTCTGCAGGGGTGAAATCCTGTAGACCTAATAGGCTTATAGGATAATATCACTTTTGTTTCCCTCTCTCTTGTCCTTGCTCAGTGCTTGGTGTTTGAAGATGCTCCCAACGGCGTCAAGGCAGCACTGGCCGCAGGGATGCAGGTGGTGATGATTCCCGACGACAACCTAGACCCCAGCCTTACCCAGGAGGCCACGCTGCGACTCAGGAGCATGGAGGAGTTTGGGCCGCAGCTCTTTGGCCTGCCGGCATACGACTGAGCCAGAAACCAAAACAAAAACCATACTGTGCAACTCCGTCTCAGGAAACAGTGGTAATTGACTGTTTTCCTGCATGCCTTACCATGTCGTGGGTGAATATTGATGCTTTCTTTGTTTTTCTTGCCAATTGCAGTCCATGGTTATCTGACATGAGATATCAGCCTTGTGCCGCCAACCTACTACAATGGTACAATGGTACTGCTTAAAACATAAAAAAAATTACCTCAAGGTAATGGTTGGGGTTAGTAAGTTCCAAACCCACATACATAGTTGATAGTGAGGATTAGGGTTAGGGTTAGGGTTAGGCTTAGGCCTCGGCCTGTACAATATCCAAAGAAATAGGGACCCTGTATCTAAAAACTTCAATTGCAATTGAACTTTTGAAATGTAATTTTTATTGCTGTGATCAGCACAAAATAAATAACATTGACTTTCATAGTCCTCAATATCCACAAATCTCCACTGTCATTGAGTATCTTGCACTATAAAATAAAGTCTACAAATGAAGCGAATGTCTGTGCTGTGGCTTTGTATCATTCAAAATGTTTCCTTTTACAATAAGATGCTTTCAGTATTTTAATTTATTTCATTGATTAATTGATAAGCAGATCAAAAAACATAGACCCATCCAGATTAGAAATAAACTGAATTTAATTAAAAGTTTTACCGTCAAGTTCAAGAGCATTCAAGCTATGGTTTGGACGTGTAAATATATTAATCTAAAAGCAGACATACAGTAGATACACAGTGGAGTTCTGCTGTCTCAAGCCAACCTGAGCTTTGCACAACAAATCTGATCCATTCCTAACCCAAGACCTGAAACTTTTGTTGGGACCTGTTGTGTTTGTGTTGGATTTCAGACATTTTTTTTTTTTTACAAAGCTTCACGCTCGGGTTGGTTCAGGTAAGTGGTTCCCAAGAATCATTAGCTCAATGAGCCAGATGGTGGCCCAAAGATACAATTTTGTAAGGCCACACCCCTCACACCATCAGTCCAATTGACCATAAAAGTCGGCCATGATTGATTTTGAATTTTTTGAAAAATGAAAATGAAATTTTTGACATCTCCTCCTAAACTGTAGATCTGATTGCTACTAAATTTCCTGTATATCATCATTGGATGAAGTTTATCAAAAAAAAATGTATAAACCTATATATTTTTGGATAGTTTTCAAGATATTGACCAATAACCTTTACAAGGGGTGAGGCGTAGCAGGACATGGGCCATAACGCATTAACAATTTGTCAGATCATCATGAATCTTGGTTGATAATTTAAGTCTGTTTGGGAATAGGCCTACCCAAGTATTTTGAGCCTGGCCTATAGGGGGTGCCACGAATACCAAAAACGTTTACCTCAAAACCCAGTGAAAGGAATTTTACCAGTTAAGATGTGCAAGTATTAACCAAAATCTGAGGTGCCGTATTGATTGGTGCAAGTGGGTGTGGCCTATCATATATTTCCGTATAACTCAAGTTGCCCTTGAGGAATCCTGATTAAACCCAGGTCTTGGGTAGGATTTGGGTCTCAAATTTGGGGGTACCAGTCTGGTTCAGAGCTTAAAGGTGCTGATATGGACCAAGTTTGGACCTATATCTCCAGAAATCTAAATCTTTCACTAAAAATTTAGCAGTTTTATTCTCCCTTAACCAGCAAAACACTAAATCAGGTCTCACAGGCGGAATAAACTAAAATAATCAAATTTCCGTCCTTGAAATTGAGGTTTTGAGTTTGCTGAAACAAACATTTTGAGGGGTTTTGTTTCGGTAGCACTGTGCCAGAATTGTCATACCACAGTAGCCATTTCTGGGACGCCAAATAAATTTTCTGGTCGAAGTCGGCAGCTGTTGAACACACACATCGGATCAGTTTTGTGTTGCCAAAGACACTACTCCTCTCCTCAGTGTAATCCAGTAAAGAGGCTGCAAGTTGTCCTCACTCTTTGCTCATGTCTGCCTCTGCACTTACTACAATTCACATCTACCCTGTCCTCCCGCCGAGCAGGCTTTAACAAAAGGACCCCGCTGGAGGAGCCTGGTGCCACGGCTCCCTCAGGCTGCTGAAATAGGATTTCACCGTGCTCCCATCCGCTTCCCCTCCATGCCTTTCCTGGCCCTTCATCCGCAAGGAGGGGGTAATCTCCTCAGCTGCTTTTTTTTTTTTCCTTTTCCTGCTCACACACTGATCACTCTAGTTTTACACATCATTCACCCTTTTTTGGCCTCAAGAGTGGCTCATATATCTCTTTCTGTGTGTGTGTATGTCTTTAATTTAGATTCAAATTGAAGGCCGAATGAAAATAAAAACGAGATCCGACACAAAAAACGACTCCATCCACGTTATTTCAGATTTAATCAGGCTATAGGTTATTTTCAGACAAATTGCATACTTATTTCAGGCCCTGTGGATGTTCAGAAAGGCAACTTGTGGATGTACAGCAGATGTGCTGCTTCATTTTTAATTTATTCCATAATTCCATACAAGGCATATAGCTTTAGTAAACGTGTCACGTACATTTCACTGGCTGTACAGTCAGCTGAGGACCAATTACACACAGTCACTGCAGGGTTTACTCTGCTTTTAACAAAAACCCAATTTTAGGGATGGGGGGTAATTGCGTATAATGTTTTTGGAAAGACTTGAGTGGATGTGAATTTGCCCCGGGATGGCATGTGTATGACTTGAAAGTGTTTCAACTTGAGTGAATCCCAAGTCTTTATGAATTTAAACAAGGTTCCTGTGGATCCTTAAATAGTCTTAAAAGGCATTGAATTCATTAATCAAAAATAAGGTCTTAATTGGTGTTAAAATCATTGCAGTTAAAAATATCCAAATCATTAGTGACGTATGTTCTTCTTATAATTATTATTATTATTATTTACTGAATGACTCTTGCATTAACATCACACAGATCAGGACTGTGGAATCAACACCACACGTATTTTGTCCTGCAGCCAGGATGCTGAAAGCGGATGCGACCAAGATTTTGCAGCACGGCTTAAAATTGCAGTGGAATCCAAAATTGGTCTTAAATTTTCCAAAAGGCATTTGAGGAAAAAAAGCTTAAATCTAGCTTTGCCTTAAGCTGTCAGAACCGTGCTAAATGAACATCCAAAAACAAGAGGGAAAGAGGGAGGAGAAAGACAACATCCTGAGATAAAACCGGTTCCTGCTGAGTTCTGAGTCATTAAGTCATTAGCAGCTACAGGTAACATCGTTACTGTCTATATATTGGTTGTTTGAGGCGAATAAATGTCATGCAAAACAGTCCATAAATGAAACTTGAGTATAATTTTTAATTTTATTTAGTTTTTTAACTACTTCACTTTAATACGGAAGCCCTGAATGGCAAGATTTTCTCACTTGCCTCTTGGGTGTTGTTTTCATTGTTGTTTCAATATATAAAATAAAGAATATATACAAAATATACATTAAAATATATATTTTTTTACATTATAAATGTACTAAGTGTAAAAAATAATAAGAAAACAAATAAATATGAAATACATTTTATGAATATAAATTTATATGCGTATTTTATATCACAATTTTTTAAGGCGGGGGGGTCTTTTTTCTAAATTTTCTTTTTTTTTTCTTTATTCACAGATTAAACAAAAACTTCTGGCAAAATTTAAAAAAAAAAAGATTCACCTGTCTTTCAGGGCTTTCTCACTTTCTGAGTTGTTTTACTTATTTCCAGACTGTAAAAGGACGGGAGTGACTGGAGTGGCTGTGGGCTGGAGTCTCAGTTCTGCTGCCATTGAACATGTTTCCTGAATTTTTGTTTTGATTGACTGAGAGTTTTTTAAAGTGCATGTTGTGTACAACATTGTCACTGATGCCTTCCTGCATGTAGCTCTCTTTGAAATTGAAATCTAGCTCTGACCCATTTCATGATAATGATTTCCAGCTGAGGGCAAGACTCATATTTCCAGAATGGCTTTTTGTACCTTTAGGCCTTTCAGCTTGGTGACTATACAGTGGGTCATCCATCCAAATGCCCCCCCCCAAGCTCAGTGTGTCTCTGAACATACCTGTTATAAAATCCATAAGCGTGCTTGAAGCGATGACTTATACTGCTTTCCTACAAAAATAAGTAGATAAATAAATAAATTAGCATTCTTTCTCATCTCTGCCAGTCACCCTTCTCTTTTATCCTCGCCGCAAACCTTTCCAACTTTAATTCTGCCTGTGAGAGAAGAGGGCAGGAGAGACGAGGGGAAGCAGCGGCAGAGATAGCTCCTTGACATGTTTCCCAGGCCCATGTCCTCGTCTGTGTTCGTGACTGATAGGCAAGAGTGGCTGTGGGACACATTCATCTTCAATGTCAGGTTTTATATCCGGATTTTTATCAGCGCTCAGACAAGCAGCAACTCTACAGGCAAAGTTAAAAAAAAACACTGGACGCCAGAGAAAGACGTTATATGGATGACCTCATTTTAAACATTAGCCCTTTTTTCGTCTTAAGGGGAATGTGGAAAGCTCATCAGATAATGCGGAAAGGCCCCCTTCTCTACGTTTCCTTCAATCTTTTCCCAGACATGCAGCATCAAAAGATATGACTGAATGTTATATCTTTCAGGAGGTGGGTGAAGCAGTGTTTGTATTTTTCCTTTAGGGGATTTGAAAAGAAAAGTCCTCACCTTACTGAAGGAAATGAGGGATTAAATAAACAGCAAATCCACAAAAGCAATAGTGATTTAAGTATTTTAATTGATTTGTCTGACAGAAAAGGTTATAATCCAAAAGTTTGCATCTAAATACTCGACAGTAGTTCTGCGTACGCCAACTTCTTTGTGTTAATAGTCTTAAGAAAATCCTCCTTTTCTTTGAGAGACTTGGCCAAAACAAATAACTCTGCTATGAACATGGTGGGGGGAACTTTTTAGATAGATTCCTCTATTCTCAACACTAAGCAAAAGCATATCTCAAGTCTGCATATCTCTACAGCGCAGGCCACGGCTGAATCGCCAAGAAGGGTAGAGCGCAGAAGAATGCCAAGACCTGATGGAAGTAGTTCTACTGGATGCCATTTTGTATTCCGCTGCCAAAGTGTGCAACCTCGACTTGAACCAAAGGGGATTTTATGGAGATGAAGATATCGAAGGCCTCTGACCGTGCGAAGCACTTTGTCTGGTATGAGATAGGATGCAGACGCTGTGCTTTTTCTGCACTTGCTCTGAGACTCAGTGCTTCCTCAGTGATGCAAATAGAGCTCATGTTTTATTCAGCTTTTGAGTGATGAGAGAATAAATTTGATTACAGAAGCAGGTGATGGTTGGGACAATGTTGGGAAGTAGATTTGTGAATGCAAAGAGTTTAATGTACAATTAAGGCCAGACGATATCAGATTAACTTGTTCTGCAATAAAGCTTTGTGGAATTAAACAGTAACTTCTTTGGGGTTTGCAGTCATGTGCCTTAAACTCTGCATCAACTCTGAAACACATGGGGTAGAAGTAGGTTATGAAAAGGGACCAGGAATGCCCACCTCTGGAAAGGGTGGTCTAGAGGGTTAAGGAGTCCAAGGGGTTCATGGTAGCCAAGGGGCATGGTAGGATTAAGAAAAACCAATTAACTTGCAGCAAAGCACTGTATTAAACAACTCCAAGTCACCCTAATCTCTTACCCGAACTCAGGTCCGATTTATATTCAGTCTAATTAGGTCGGGTAGGGGGAAATGTGAAGTCTTTCTATGGCACCTTCGACATGTAATCAATGGATCGGTGCAACATTTTATCTAACATTCATCCTTATAGGTGACATCACTCTCGATAAGGACATATACGTCAGCAATCACATTAAGTCGATAACAAAATCTGCCGTCTACCACCTCAAACTTATTGCCTTGTATGTGCGATTTGCTGTTGCAGTTTAGTTGTGTAGAAATGTAGGAGACATGGTTTATCTTCTAGCAGTTATTTTTTTTATTTCTTTAACTAAAATTACCCCATCAAACATTGATAATATTGTATGCTTTTAATTTGAGTCTGCACTGAGTCTGTTGAATTATTTATAGTAGGAATTGATTCCTGACTTAATTTTTAATCACATCTATATCACAATCACATCTATCTATTCCACCTTGCTTTCCACTTGTTTGACACAGCCGGCGTTAATCTGGCGAGGGAATAGTCGTTTTGGTATGCCTCAGCAGACGTTCTGCCTCAGCTGCGATATCACACTTTGGCACATCATCGCTGCTCTCTCAGAGAGTCTTTGCGGTGGAGGGCTCGACAAGAGTCAATAGTGATCTAATGCAGAAAGGAAAATGTAAAGTAAAAGGGAGCCCATGAATACTTTACATGGGCTTTCCAGTGAAGAAGAACAGTGACAAACGAGCTAACAGAGCATCAGCATCACATTTCCACGGTCCTCACACTCTCTTCAGTCTTCTCTCTGTTTCTTTTTATCTTTTGCTGTTAATCTTCTTCTCTTTTGAGGCATGCACTGTGTGGCTTAAAGCTTCCATTGAAGCCAGCAGAATGTGTGTGAACAAGTGCTGCACAAAAAACCTCTTCCATCCCCTGAACATCAGTTGAGCGCCACACAAGGACGACAGCCGCAGCCTTCCACTTTACGGAGACACCTCCCTGTTACAGCTGCAATAAAAGGGGGATGAAATATAAATGTGTGCAGTTGAGGGAATAACACAGGTTCAAGGAAAGCAAATGATGCAGTAAAGGTCATGTGGGTTCAATGAAGAAGTGCCACAGGCTTCATGGTGAACACATCAGGAGAGCCAGTCACCCTTGATTTCTTGAATTATGTATGTGGGCATCAGTGTGAGCTGATAGGAGCAACATTTCCATCTTACAGTAGAATCTGCAATACACCAAAATACACAAAAAGTCTCAGTGTACCTCCTCACGTCATTATGGGTTAAAGTGCCTACGGTATGGTGTATCTGAAGTTGTTGGAAAATATCTAAACAGACACTTTTTCTGTTTTAAGTTGTTTGCTAATGTTGTCAGTGTTCTTGATCTATATATAATTTAGCTGTTCACACTTTTACGAGGTAACCATGCACCTAAATTAGCATTAATTAGCATACAGTAAATAATATTTGTATTTCAAACACCGTCCGCATGGTCTAAACTAAGTCCAAATAAAAGCTACAGTGGCTATAAAAGCTCATTGGGTCATATTGCTTAAAGGTCCCATATAGTATAGTAGATGTCCATGTGTTTTTTGATTATAAAGCAGGTCTAGGTTCTATATTAATACTGTGAAAGTATCAAAGTGCTCAGTCCACAGAGAAATACACACAGCTTGTATTCAGAAACAGCCTTAAAACCAGCCGTCAGGATTTCCTAAACTTTGTGATGTCACAACAAAGCAGTCACTGTTCAAAGCCCTGCCCACCTGGACCCACTATGCAATCCTTGCAGGATTTGGTTTCTCTGAGAGTTTACCTGATATCTGCTATATTTCTATTCAATCACTCAGAAAACAGTCAACCAATCAGTAGAGAGGCTCAGAGCCTCCCCTCTTCTGATTGGAGGAGATGTAAAACTACATTGAGATGTTTTTGGTTCTTAAAACCTCAAATATATCCTCTTGTGGATCAACACTTCAAAATAAAACACAGGAAGTGTAAACTATGGGACCTTTAATTTTAGATTTTACTTTAATTTTAATTAGAAAAGAGGTCATAATAGATAATAAAGTTGTAACGATGCATGTCAAAAAGGAGAAATCTGTTCACATCACATCTGAGAAGCTCCACTGGTCATTTTGCATGCACTTTGAAGACGGTCCCTAACTCCAGCATGTAAATCGAATGGGATTTTCAAAGTGCCAGACTTCAATATCAGATCACAGAAAATAATATCAGTCAAAGTGTATTCTGCTCTGCACCGATGGAAACTGATGATATTGTTCAAAGGTTGTTGGAGATGAACTTCACCCTGATTTATAATTGTTATTATAACTTTTAAACTGTATTTGTTAGCACTTTACCAAAGCTGTGCCAATGTCAAGTTGAATGAGTTGCTAGTAGTTCCCTTTGCACTATCACCTTGGAAACAATCACTGCTGTTACTTGCAGACTGATGTAAATGTACCAGACAAGCTGACATTTTGAACTAATGGCAGTGGATGAAATGTCACAGAATCAAGTTTTTATGATGTATCCTCTGGGGAAAATGAATGTCTATTTCAAATTTCATGGCAATCCATCACATTAATAGGATATTTCACTCTTTACCACAAATGCCAACCTCATGGTGGCGCTAAAGGGAAAGTCAGAGGATCAGCAAAGTCAGTAGGGGTCATCTGCTGGGGACCATGGAATGCAATCAATCAAATAGCTCTTGAGATAGTGCTGAGTAGGGCCTCCCTTTAAATCTTTCATCCATTTCCTGTTAAATCCCTATACCATTAGTAATACTCCCCAACTTGATAAGGTATGACAGTGACCATGCCGCCGTCCTATTGGCTGGAAAACACCTTCATATTTACAGCAGGATTAATACAAAATCATTTCACACATGACTAATTCTCCTACCTAATTAGCAGGAGACCCTCTGTTTACAATACAAGCCTTTGTTGTAAAGCAGCCCTTAATGACCCATGCTCCAGGCGCCCCTGGGGATCCTAATAGACAGTGAGGTATGCCCTTGTCCCTCCATTTAAATGGTTGTATCAGCGCTCTGCTGAGTGGCCAGGAAAGGCACCCCCGAGCTCAGAGCTCTGTCAGGCGGTCTCGGGGCCCAGCCCCGATAAGGCGCTGAGCGGCAGGTCGGCGCTGTGGGGGCCGGCCGGGTCGATGGAAGTGTTTCTCTCTCAGGCCGTCACCTGCCAAGACGTCAATAGCACTCAAACCATGGCAACAAACGGCATTAAACAACTCCAGCTGTTTGTGCTATAAGCTCCCTTCAGAATGACTTTGGAGCAGTTTCATTTTATCCATATTTCTTCTGGACTTTTATTGGACAGCAATTGAGAGAGGTGAGCAAAAGATGACAACAGGAGAACTAAGGAGTTGTGTCTCTAGTTTAAGTCAGCTTTTCAATTTACAGTTACCTCCATCTGTCCACATACAGTTCATGAAGGAACTATTAAACTGCTGTCAGGCTGCTGGGGGGGAATCACTTTTTAACCCTTCAACACATACCTGTATGCATATGCATACTATATTTTACCCTGTCTAATGAAATCAAATTCATTGTGCAAACAACTTATTAACCCCTATAGTTATGTTTTATTGTCAGGCAACCTGTAAGGATTGTAAGGAAAGTCAGGAGGAGGTTGGGGTTGATGGACGGCTCAACACAACACAGACCTCTAATCTGATTTGATTAATCTGAGAATTCTGAGTTTAAAATCAGAAGTCTGACTTTATTCTCAAAATTCTGACTTTTTTCTCAAAGATTTGAAACTTACATCTCAGGATTCTGAGAAAAAGGTGAGAATTTTGACCTTTTTCTGACCTTGTCCTTTGTTGTGTCGACCCACTGATCAGCCCCAACCTCCTCCTACTTACTATGCTAAGGTATAAAAAGACATAGTATAGTAAAGCATAAAATGTCATGAAAACATCATATTATAATAAGGCATAGAAACGTCATAGTATATTAAGTCATAAAGAAAGTTATAGTCATAGTATAGTATAGTAAGGCATAAAATGTCATCAAAACGTCATAGCAGTATTACAAGCTAGTGCAGTTACCTGACATGGTTTTCAAGTGCAGGCATTAAAACATCATAGTGTAGGCGGAGTTCAAACCCACAACCCCTCTCACTGTGAGGCAACAGTTCAAACCACAGTACTACCATGAAAATGCACATAGGGTAGTCATGCCATAAAAATGCCATTGTATAGTAAGGAATAAAAAGTCATAGTATATTCATGATTATACTATGACTTAGTCATAGTATAATTATAATTATAAGTCATTATACTATGACTTAGTCATAGTATATTCAGGCATAAAAACATCATAGTATCGTAAGGCATACAATGACATAAAAACATTATACTACTGTCAGGCATAAAAAAGTTCTAATATAGTACAGCATAAAAAGTCATAGTATCGTAAGACCTAAAAACATCATAGTACCTTCTCATTGAGAGGTGACAGAATTCTGACTTTAAACTAAGAATTCAGAGAAAAAGGTCAGAATTCTGATTTTAGATTCACACTGAAATTTAAGTATAAAACTTTTCATGTATGTTGTTTTCAAAAATCTGCAGACATGAAATAAAATATATATTGTTAACTGTGCCATATTTCATATATATAAATTGATCATATAAACATTTCTTACTATATGTACATATACAAATTGTACTATGGGTATTTCATACATGTGATGAACTTATATCTTCATATATCCAGAGGATGTATGTAGTTGATAATAATATATCCCCCTTGTAGGTGACATATATGGCAACATCACTTTTGATATAGAGACATACAGTATATGTCTATAAAGCTTGACTTCTTTTCTCTGAATCTGAAAACTAAGAGTTTGAATTAGAGTTAGAAGAGAATCTATGGCGTACTACCCATGTCCTGAGGAGGCACATACATTTTTTGAGACACCCCAACCAATATATTGATCATGGACCATAGATTATTTATAACATGCTTCAAGGAATACATGACCACCTTGATTGACTTCTTCAGAAACATCAGAGGGGTATCAATATGCTTTTGTTATTGGGAAACCAGCCCTCTGTAGTGGCTCTGCTCCAAAGTTATTTGAGGATGGAGGGTCACATGTGAGCAGGAAGGGGTCCTAGCCCAATGCAGCATGTGGGGGGGGGGGGGGGGGGGGGGGGGTGCAGCAGGGCAGTGATGGAGCATTGCTGGAGAGGTGGACCGAGCAGGGAGAAGTCTGTGGAGAAGGCAACGTGCACCTGCTGCTAATTTACCTGTGCATCTATACTGTATGTGTGTCAGCAGGTGCAGAGCCACAGCCACCAGGCTGCTGGCAGCAGGAGGTTCTGGCCTAAAAACACTGCTTGTTCATTTATAGACAATTGGATGATCCCCAGAGGAGGCGAGAGTTTCAGCTCTGATGGCTCACACTTTAAATTATACAAGCGTTTGCTTTGCTTTGTGACAAATAAAACAAAGACAGAAATGGAAGCAAATCTCCAGGGTCCCTCCTACAATGAAAGCCTGAGCAGTGTTGAAGACTTTGTGTTGGATGGCGAAACTTTTCCTTACCCATCTCCCAGCTGGCTGGAGAATACTGAGCAGCAGAAAAGAGTAAAAACCCTGTCTTTTTTCAGCAAACAGTCTCCACTCGTCTTTTTGGACTGCTACTGTAGTCTATGGGGAAATTCATGATATGCAAATAAGTGATCTTTCCATGAAGAAAATGCCATTTCTTTCAGCCACTATGTGTACACTGAGGAAATCTAACACCCCCATTGGAAGGCCCTCATGTACAAACATTGCATAAGCAGAAAAATGTTGCGTATGCATATTTCTAATGGTTTAAGTCAATTGGTGACACCTAGTGGCAATGCAGTGAAGCAAGTGTCAGGCTACATGCGAAAACAACTTCTCCTGATTGCACAGCATTGACATGTGGGCAGTCAATCCAATCCATATGTACATGCCCTAATAACCATGGTAGCTTTGACCTTATTAGAGGACATAAAATTAGAATGGAATAAGAATTAGAGGGGAACAGGTATAAATATATATGTATATATGTAAAATATACACACACACACACATATATATATATATATATATATATGTATATACACATGCTGATCTTTTGATGAGTTGAGTCCGGCTTTGGAGAAGGAAACATGTTCCTACTTTTGTTTCTTGGTATTTAAAGACCATTCTGATCTTTTGGTGAGTTCAATACAGCTTTGGAGAGGGAAATCTGTTCCCTTACTTTCATTTCTTGTGTTTAGAGACCATGCTGATATTTGGTTGAGTTGAGTTTCTTGTCTACAGGGGCATTCCAGAGGGAACTGATAAACTGGTCCGAACTCTACCAGTGTGTATGGGACAGGATCATCCGTATGTCAGCCAGATAATTAAAGTTTCATATGATGTGGTTGACCAGGCTAATATTGAAGCCGATTTCACTGATGTAATCTGAGCAATTGATGGCACATGTTGCTATAAAGGCACCATCAGAGGTGTGACAAATACGACTGGCCGATACCGTGGAGAGGTGGCTTGGATCACAATTCATTTATCAGGTGCCCAGTGGTTGGGTTCTTGGTAATTGCCCCCAAATATCATGCTCTAGAGTCAGCTTTAGAGTATCATTACCCCGTAGTGGTTTGAGCTAGATGCTAGAGAATCAGTGCTTCCCAACGCATTTGTCCTTGTGAACCATTTGTTGACGAACTAATGTGTAAAGTTGGAAAATATTTGGATAGTCTTATCCTTATCTTTTGCTTGCCACATGTTGATGTAACATTGCTGGTGACGGAGCCCCCTATTGCTAGCATGTGTTGCAGGACTACCGACGTGGCTCTCAAGGGTCGAAAAGTGGTTCACAGTCCCAAGGCTGAACAGGGATAAACTTCACACCATCTGCCAACCACACTATGCTAGTGCTTACACGAACAGGCTGACTTTAAAGTATGTGGCTAACTATCTGGAGCACTTATTACCATCTAAGGTAACAAGATATGAGCTAACTGAGCTAACTGTCTGGTATGTCTCTCACCAACCATTGTAGCACAGCTAAGCAAGCAACTGTGGCTAACTAGAGGCCGAGTTGAAAGGCTATGCTAGGAGCTCAGGACAGCAACAGGCTAGTACTAGGAATATGAAAGATTGTTTCTTTGCGGAAATGCAACTGCCACTTTAAATTGTGGTGTTTTGAATGAGAACATTATGTTTCATGGATAAGCACAATCTGGGTCACAGACTGTGTCTTTCTGAAGGAAAAACATGCTTGCTAAATTACAGTAAGAGTTGTGGTGTTGTTTTTTCCAGCTCAATCACTAGCGTTTGCAAAGGTAAACGTTTTATGCAGCTGTTAGATAAACTGGTGTTGATGGGACACTACACTGGTAAACAAACCAACATAGACAGTCAGTCAAATTATGTGCGTTCTGAAATTTGGAAATATTAAAAAGCTCATCTGTCACTGTTGAACTCGTGTATTGTGTTTTTTTTTTTTTTTTTAAGCTGCCTGGAGTGGTGTGAACACTGTGTGTTTACTGACAGTCGGAGGAGGCATGACTCAGCCCACAATGCTCATGACAAATTCACTGAGGACAGAAAAGACAGCGTGCAGGGGGTTGGGGGGGGGTGGTGGGGTGGGGGTGGGGTGTAGCAGGAGCCGTGTTTGCATCAGTGCCACAGCACCACTTTAATTATGAATTACTAAAATGATGAATTACTCATGTCTCCTGGTGCTTTGGAGCTAATGCATTGATTATAGGTCGGGGGAACGGAGGAGGAGGAAACCGAGACAAGACATGTCACATTAAAGCGCGCATTTATAGATTTATGGATTGAACCTTAAGCGCCTGTTTATTATTGTTGCCATGACGACAAAGGTCCAGGATGCCTGCTGCTGGCAACTTTTTTGGCCATCAACAACAACAACAACGTGAAAATAGTGTACACAATGGGAGAACTCCTGGCTTTAAAGTTCACCATATATGGAGTTAAACATCCAATATCGGCTGAGCTGAAGAAGCCGTAATGTGGATGCAGAGCTGAGGCTAAGCTAAAGGCTAGGAGATAGAGATATAAGCCTTTTCTACTATCGATCCTCATGGGAAATGTCAACACCCTGGCTAACAAGTGTGATGAACTGGAGGCACTTCTAAAAAACCATCGAGCATATCTTGAGTGTAGTCTTGTGTTTCATGGAGACCTGGTTAAACGACAACACTCCCAACCGTTGTGTTGATTTACCCGGTTTCACTGCAGTCAAGCGGACAGAGACGCCGGAGTAAGTGGAGAGAATATNCACACATATATATATATATATATATATATATGTATATACACATGCTGATCTTTTGATGAGTTGAGTCCGGCTTTGGAGAAGGAAACCTGTTCCTTTACTTTTGTTTCTTGGTATTTAAAGACCATTCTGATCTTTTGGTGAGTTGAATACAGCTTTGGAGAGGGAAATCTGTTCCCTTACTTTCATTTCTTGTGTTTAGAGACCATGCTGATATTTGGTTGAGTTGAGTTTCTTGTCTACAGGGGCATTCCAGAGGGAACTGATAAACTGGTCCGAACTCTACCAGTGTGTATGGGACAGGATCATCCGTATGTCAGCCAGATAATTAAAGTTTCATATGATGTGGTTGACCAGGCTAATATTGAAGCCGATTTCACTGATGTAATCTGAGCAATTGATGGCACATGTTGCTATAAAGGCACCATCAGAGGTGTGACAAATACGACTGGCCGATACCGTGGAGAGGTGGCTTGGATCACAATTCATTTATCAGGTGCCCAGTGGTTGGGTTCTTGGTAATTGCCCCCAAATATCATGCTCTAGAGTCAGCTTTAGAGTATCATTACCCCGTAGTGGTTTGAGCTAGATGCTAGAGAATCAGTGCTTCCCAACGCATTTGTCCTTGTGAACCATTTGTTGACGAACTAATGTGTGAAGTTGGAAAATATTTGGATAGTCTTATCCTTATCTTTTGCTTGCCACATGTTGATGTAACATTGCTGGTGACGGAGCCCCCTATTGCTAGCATGCGTTGCAGGACTACCGACGTGGCTCTCAAGGGTCGAAAAGTGGTTCACAGTCCCAAGGCTGAACAGGGATAAACTTCACACCATCTGCCAACCACACTATGCTAGTGCTTACACTAACAGGCTGACTTTAAAGTATGTGGCTAACTATCTGGAGCACTTATTACCATCTAAGGTAACAAGATATGAGCTAACTGAGCTAACTGTCTGGCATGTCTCTCACCAACCATTGTAGCACAGCTAAGCAAGCAACTGTGGCTAACTAGAGGCGGAGTTGGAAGGCTATGCTAGGAGCTCAGGACAGCAACAGGCTAGTACTAGGAATATGAAAGATTGTTTCTTTGCGGAAATGCAACTGCCACTTTAAATTGTGGTGTTTTGAATGAGAACATTATGTTTCATGGATAAGCACAATCTGGGTCACAGACTGTGTCTTTCTGAAGGGAAAAACATGCTTGCTAAATTACAGTAAGAGTTGTGGTGTTGTTTTTCCTCCAGCTCAATCACTAGCGTTTGCAAAGGTAAACGTTTTATGCAGCTGTTAGATAAACTGGTGTTGATGGGACACTACACTGGTAAACAAACCAACATAGACAGTCAGTCAAATTATGTGCGTTCTGAAATTTGGAAATATTAAAAAGCTCATCTGTCACTGTTGAACCTCGTGTATTGTGTTTTTTGTTTTTTTTTTAAGCTGCCTGGAGTGGTGTGAACACTGTGTGTTTACTGACAGTCGGAGGAGGCATGACTCAGCCCACAATGCTCATGACAAATTCACTGAGGACAGAAAAGACAGCGTGCAGGGGGTTGGGGGGGGGTGGTGGGGGGGGTGGGGTTAGCAGGAGCCGTGTTTGCATCAGTGCCACAGCACCACTTTAATTATGAATTACTAAAATGATGAATTACTCATGTCTCCTGGTGCTTTGGAGCTAATGCATTGATTATAGGTCCGGGGAAACGGAGGAGGAGAAACCGAGACAAGACATGTCACATTAAAGCGCGCATTTATAGATTTATGGATTGAACCTTAAGCGCCTGTTTATTATTTGTTGCCATGACGACAAAGGTCCAGGATGCCTGCTGCTGGCAACTTTTTTGGCCATCAACAAACAACAACAACGTAAAAAATAGTGTACACAATGGGAGAACTCCTGGCTTTAAAGTTCACCATATATGGAGTTAAACATCCAATACCGGCTGAGCTTGAAGAAGCCGTACTGTGGATGCAGAGCTGAGGCTAAGCTAAAGGCTAGGAGATAGAGATATAAGCCTTTTCTACTATCGATCCTCATGGGAAATGTCAACTCCCTGGCTAACAAGTGTGATGAACTGGAGGCACTTCTAAAAAACCATCGAGCATATCTTGAGTGTAGTCTTGTGTTTCATGGAGACCTGGTTAAACGACAACACTCCCAACCGTTGTGTTGATTTACCCGGTTTCACTGCAGTCAAGCGGACAGAGACGCCGGAGTAAGTGGAGAGAATATAGGTGGAGGACTGGTTCTGCTTGTGAACAATAGATGGTGCAACCCCGGTCACATCACAGTGAAGGAGAAGATCTGCTGTCGGGATACTGAACTGTTGGCAATTGGTCTTAGACCATACTATGTACTGAGGGAGTTCTTACACATCGTCGCCATCGTTGTTTACATTCAACAATGAGCAGAGCCTGCAGTCGCCGCACTGAGGCAGGCTGCAACCACCCGCTCATTTAGGAACTGGACCCCGGAGGCCAGTGAGTGTCTAAAAGACTGTTTTGAGTGCACAGATTGGAATGTACTGTTGGAGTCACAGGAAAATGAGAAAAGAGGACCCTGACCTTGAAAGAATGGTGGTACCACGGAATGTACCACGGACTACATTAACTTCTGTATGGACACTGTAATACCAGCAAGGACTGTACACTGCTTTCCAATCAACAAACCCTGGATCACCAGTAACATGAAGACCCTCCTCAAGCAGAAAAAGGAGGCCTTCAGGGATGGAGACAGGGAGAAGCTCAGGTGTGTGCAACATGAGCTGAAGAGGAGATTGAAGCAGGCAAAGGAGGACTACAAAAAGAAAGTAGAGAGGAAGCTGCAACACAACAACACCAGAGAGGTATGGAAGGGGATGAAGACCATCACTGGCTATAAAGGGAAGAACAGCCAGGCAACATCAGGTGATGTGGACAAGGCCGATGAGTTCAACCTGTTCTACAGCAGGTTTGACACAGCCTCACCTCTTCTCTCTACCACTCTACCACTTCACTCTACCTTGAACTGCAGATTCTCCTACAGCCTCTCCTCCACAACCTGAAACTGTAGCTGCAACTCCCTCCACACTGGGGTCAAGTCTCCTGTCCTTTACAGCGGAGGAGGTGAGGACGGAGCTCAAGAGGCTACGTCCTGTAAATTCAACAGGCGCAGATGGTGTGTGTCCGAGGCTGTTGGACTGTGCAGCCCAGCTGGCTGAGCCTCTCCAAACGATCTTTAAAATAGGGCAACCAGCTGAGATAAATGACTGCAGACCGATGGCCCTCACATCAGACATCATGAAGACCCTGGAGCGGCTGCTTCTACACCTTTTGAGGCCACAGGTTGAACATGCACTAGACCCCCTACAGTTCTCCTACAAAGAACATATTGGAGTGGATAATGCCGTCCTTTACATGCTCCACGGGCCCATTCTTACTTGGGTGAGCCAGCTGGTTACATGAGGATTATGTTCTTTGATTTCTCAAGTGCATTTAACACCATCCAACCCCACATCCTTAAAGACAAGCTGGAAGGGATGGGGGTGGATCCCTGCTTCACGTCCTGGATTGTGGATTACCTGACAAGACGACCACAGTATGTCAGACTGGGTAACTGTGTCTCAAGGACAGTGATGAGCAGCACTGGGGCTCCACAATGGGACTGTTCTGGTTCCGTTCCTGTTCACCCTGTATACGGCCGACTTTAAATACAACTCTGAGTCCTGCCACATCCAGAAATACTCAGATGACACAGCTATTGTGGCGCGTATCAGGAACGGGCAGGAAGAGGAGTCCAGCGATCTGACGATGGCCTTCAGTGAATGGAGCGACAAGAACTGCCTCCTTCTGAACACCTCCAAGACCAAGGAGATGGTCATGGACTTTGGGAGGTCTAGGCCCACCCTTCAGCCCGTCAACATTTGAGGGAATGTCATTGAGGTGGTGCACACTTACAAATAACTAAGTGTGCACCTGGACAGTAAACTTGACTGGTCCCTGAACACGGATGTCATCTACTGGAAGAGGCAGAGCCGACTCTTTTTCCCCAGGAAGCCGAGGTCCTTTGACGTCTGCAGTGAAATGCTGCACATGTTTTATCAGTCAGTGGTGGCCAGTGCACTCTTTTATGCTGCAGTCTGCTGGGGCAGCAGCATGTCAAACATGAACACAAGGAGACTGGACAAGCTGGTAAAAAAGGCTGGGTCTGTGCTTGGCAGGAGTCTGGACTCACTCAAGACTGTTGTTGAGAGACGCATGCAATGTAAGATGGAGGCCATCTTGGACAATACCAACCATCCTCTCCACAACATTCTGGCAGGAAAGAGAAGCAGCTACAGGTGCAGCAAACATCTGATCTCACTGCACTGCAGAATCAGGCTTTTTACAACACCTCAGCCAAAGGATGTGGACTAATCTAATTATTTACTGTTTTTATTAACATTATTATCAACAATGAGCTAATGGACACATGGATTTCCCCTAGGGGATAAATAAAGTATCTATCTATCTATCTATCTATCTATCTATCTATCTATCTATCTATCTATCTATCTATCTATCTATCTATCTATCTATCTATTCACAAAAGAAAGTAAAACATAGTTACAAATTCAAATATAATATGAATCTATAGTTTTGGGAGAAAATATATTCCACATTCTGGGATAAAAAAAAGTTAGTGAAACCTTTCTAATTTTTAAACAAAAGGACCCAATGACAGCACAACAGGAAACCCAGGTCTGGGAAGGTTGGAGGTGGCAGACACACCCGCACCGTATTTGTGTTTTCATTCCAGTTGTGAATCACTCAAACTAGAATAATCTTGTAATCAGTACATCTGAAGAGTGAAGGATGAAGTGCAGCACAACAGTTTGGAGATTGGAAAACTTTGTAACTTCAGGAGGTCACAGAGACAGGAAGTGTTGATCCATCAGAAGATATACTTGGGACCTTTCATATGTGCAGATTATCCATTGAAAACCCATAATGTATTCATTCATTCCTAAATTTGGGGTGAATATTAAGTTACCGAAAATGTGTTAATGCAATTTCTTCAGATTTGCCTGATAAAGTGTTAAAGGTCCCATATAGTATAAAGGTTTTTTTACTGGATCACTCAGAAGTCAATCAGTCAATCAGAAGAGCAGGTGAAATATGGGTCCTTTAAACCTATTTAGAATCTGCTCATAAAACGTTTATTTTACATTCCTGGACAAATGAATGGATCAAGACCCTGTTCAAACCGAACATTCAGTCATTAAATCTTCTCTTTGTGTAATCTGTTATAAAAATGTCTCATAATATTTGCAACTTAATGAGGCCACATCCATAGAGGCTGAAATAAATTAAGTTGTTGACAGTTTTGACATCATTGCATTTTCAACAATTATAAAAAAAAACACATTCTCTTCTTCTCTGTAATGACTGCTGTCATAAAACTTGACATGCAGCAAGTGACAAGATTGAAACGTTTATCTTGACATTATTAAAGTGTTCAGGTACATGTTGATCTATGTCTTATGGTTATTAAATCTGATCTCATCTGAATCAGGAATAGAAGTCAACCTAAGGCTGCTGTTATAGCAGGAGTTATTCAGTATCTCCTGGCATACATGGTCTAATATGGTGAACTGGGGTGGTAGTGGAACAACAGCCAATTACAAATCCCCTGTGTGTGCCCTGAGGAGGTAGAGTATGACATCCTTAGAAAACTGAATTATTACAGGATCAAATTAAAGTCAAGGCCCCAGCAGACTGACATTTCTCTGGGCTTTTACGCCGTTTGGTGGCTCCTGCAGCGAAATCCACCGTCCTACCCAGAGACCCTCCCACCACATCAGATACCACATCCTCTGGGAGCTGGAGCAGAATGGAGAGCTTCCACCCGCCCACTTCCCTTTAGACCAAGCAGGGGCAGTTATTGGACAGGCCACTTCCAGACTGGATTTTAATGAGACATCAGAAGAATTAGGGCTGGTAAAAAAAAAAAAAACCCTGTATCCCCTAATTTCCCCCTCATTAATTAGACAGGATCTGTGCTCATCAAAGGGATCCTACACTGAAGCCTCTTGCTGGGGAAGTTGGCCAGAGAAGAGAGGAGCTAGCCTCTGGACATCACTGACCTATGAGAGAAATGGGTTGGCCCCAGTGCATATTCTGACCAGAGAAATGGTGCAATCAGGTTTAATGGTACCAAAGAAATATTTGAAATAATATCTACTCAGCAAGAGAGAAGGCTGCTCAGATCACTGTTCACTTGATCAGTATTAAATCTTGTTATATCAGGATACTGTCTTTAAAGCTGCATACATAGATTTTAGACCCCAGGTTTTGAGTGCAATAGCTTGATTGGTTGCATATTTGTGTGGTAATGAAGAATAAAAGCTGAAATAATTTGGCTGTGGAGAGGGGACTAGTGTTAAAATACAGTCTTAAATAATTGCGCTCCAGAAAGTATTCAGACCCCTTCACTTTTTGCATTTTGTAGTGTTGTTGATTTTTAAATGCATACAAATCTGCACATCAATCTACACCTAATACATTTATAAAAGCATTCAGAACCTTTGCTGTGGCTCCAAATTATAGTCAGGTGCATCCTGTTTGCTTTAAATATCCTTGAGATGAGTCTAGAACTTGACTGGACATAGATTAGAAAGATCCAGCAATTCGCACTGCATGTCAGGACGAAAACCAAACCATGTCCATGACCAAGGAACGCTCGGTAGACCTCCACAATACAATCATGGGGTGAAGGTCTAAAGATTTGCGTGTTCCCAAGAGCACAGTGGCCTCAATCAAGTCTGGAACCACCAGGACTCTTCTAGAGTCCGTCCAGCCAAACTGAGTATCCGACAAGAAGGACCTTGGTCAGGGAGGAGACCAAGAGATCCTGCTGGAAGGATGACCATCTCAGCAGGTCTCCATCAATCAGGTCTTGTGAAGCCTGCTCAAGTTTGACTGACATTTAAAGACTCTGAGAGCAGGAGGAACAAGACTCTCCGAACTACAAACGCTATGTCCGGTGTCCCTACCTCCGAAGGGGCACTATTTCCAGAGAGACTCATATGGGTCGTGTCAGAGTGTTGGAAAAAAATGACCTGTGGTTGTTGAGGTTGGAGGACTGGTTGAGAGTAACTTGGGAAATCTGGGACCCACAGTTCAAGGGCCCTGTAGTAACCTGGCCCTGAACCTTCCTTTGGGTTCTGATACCAGGCAAGTTGTTCTAGGCATTTGAACAAATGGGAACCAGTCTCGATGTGAACACACTGTTAGGACTCTCTGAGCTCAGTGCCCTGCAGGGACACAAATATACTCCTGAATTTTGAATCTCCAGCTGGTGGATAACAGTCAGATTGTTGCAGTAGGAAAATACCATGTATTTGCTGAGGCAGCTGTTGTGATAATTGGCCTTTTAGAATCAGTTGGCCCTTCACTGGAGAGCTATCGATTTCATAATCACTGTTGTACTTCTGTCTCTGACCTCTACTGTACATGGGGAAGGCCGCGTTGCCCTGTTTCCAAAAGCATGATTAGAATGGATCTAATATCTTTTTTATATGCACCCATGGCTCAGCTGTAGTGTGCCATAGCCCTCCCCCCTCTGAAGGACCTTTATTTACCCGAGTAGGCCTGCTGCATTTTGATAAGAACCTCTGTCTGGAAGAATTAATGTAATGCCTACTCAAGGAGAGGGGTTTCAATTAGGGAGCAGGACAAATTCGGAGGAGATGAATTTGAGCAAAAATGCACCGGCACCTCATCCCAAACATGAGGAGAATACACAATTCTCCACATTTCTGAAGCCTCTTGCTTATTTCTGCCTGGCTGATTAGCTGTGTACACACCCGCGCTCGCAGCATCATCTCCATGCAGAGCATCCGTCCCCCTTTTTAGCTTGACGGACTGTCAGCGCGAACAGACTCTGCTGCTCATTTGTGCACATTACCCAGTCATTCTCTCTGCAAGAAGTTCAAAGTGTTGCTGAATGCAGAAAAGTCGTGGAGTTAGTTCTATCATTTGTTAGAGAAGCTCCATCCTTCCTTTCTTCTCTCCTTTTTCCTTTCTTGCCTTTCCTCACTCCTCCCCTGCCCTCATATCCTTATCTCTACATCCTTCCCCTCATCTCCTTCCCCTTTTATTTCATCACCTTCTCCGCTTCTTCGTTCCTGACAACTGGATGGATCCATGTAAACCTCCTGACACTGTTTTTGTTTCTCTTCAGTTCACATATGTTGACTTAAAGGATTAATGCAGCCAAAGAGCTCAAAGCTAAAGGTGGATATTCATTTCTACGCACTGAAAATACAGAAGCGATTAAAGGATGAAAGCTCACTGTGAGTTGATGTTGTTTAAAGAAATGAATTCAACGGAAACACATCGGAAATTGAGTCAATCAACAAATAAATTAATACTTAAAGGTTCCATATAGTATTTTCTCTATCACCCCTAAATGAATATGTTAATATTTATGTATGTATTTATTTTCTTCTTTTCTGATCTTTATTTTTTAAAGTAATTTTATATTCTAACTTTCACTTATTTCATATGTACATTTGTATTTATATCATTTTAAGTTAAGGTTTTCATGCTTTTGTTTTACTTAAAATTATTGTATATTTCCTTTGTTCAATAAAAAAAAAAGAAAAAAGAAAGCCAATCAGAAGAGAGAGATTTTCAAGTGATAATATAATACACTGTATAACTGTCAAAAAGAAGTTACTAGCAATCAGGAATATTATGGAAGTTTTATCTTCACGTCAACAACCAGACAACAAGACACTCAGTTCCAAGTCAGTGTTTTTCAGGTACCATGAGTTTCTGTCATCATCCCTGCAAAAGAGAGTTCAGAGGTTAAACAGGAAATAATGAGCTTGACGATGTATTTCCAGGATGTTTGTTATTTAGCCTTCAGGTGTTAATTCCAATTAACTGACAATTGTGCTAATCTCATATTCCCAACTACTACTAACCCAAAGCCCAGAATGATGGTAATGTATCTGCAGTGGGCTAATAAGAGCCTTGATCAATATTGTGACTCAATAGCAGTTTCCAGCTCATACGGAAGCTTCCTGCTCCCTCTGTCTTATCCTGTCCTGTTCTTTTACCTGCTCAGTTATTATTTCATTTTACAACATTATCACGTTTGTTTTTCTTAGAAAACATTTCTGTTTTATATCTGCCCGAGAAAATGTTACTGCAACGTTTAATACTAAGGTTTTATTCTTGGCAGAGCTTTTAATTGTAATAAATTTCATTAACTTTACACTTACATACTGATCTCTGTCTATTTTTTTGAATTGGCATTTTTTTAATTTATGACACCCACTTTAAAAATTAAAATGACTTTTTAATTGTAATTGTAATAAAGGTTTAAATTTGATACGTTGTTATATATGTACTCTTTAATCTATTATTGCATACATAATTGCATAAGTGCAACAAAAGAAATGACAACTATGCTACACATATAAACATGCTTACATATGAGGTTTCCATTAGCTGTGTCAGGAACAGTTGTAAAACGGATTTGATGTCATCAAGCTGGGATATGGGGTACCTTGTTGCCCTGGGCTCACTTCCTCTTCTAATGCCCAACATCGCCATCACCATAACTCCTCTGGTACTGTGGTTAAAATGACCAGGATCTTGTGTTGGTAAAAACCCTTCTGACTTTGTTTGACTTGAGCTTTGTTGTGAGTTTAATCCCAGTTACACATCTGATTTCCTTTTCCTGGCTGACCTGCTTTCAGATTTAACAAAGGCCCAATCAGGATAACCACATGTTTAGTGCTTGATTGCTGTGTTTTCTCTTCCCTGTGATTTCTCTTGGATTACCCTTAATGTGTTTTCAATTTACTTAAAATGAACATGAAGCTGGAAACACAAGTGGACCATCACAAACACACAACTTCATTTGGGGCAATGTTTTTTGGCTGCAACTCCATCAAAAATGGAGAAGGCTGAAATATTTTTGGTGAAGGAAAGACTGAGATCCTCCTCACCATACTGTACTGCACATGGCTGGCTTAACCTACATACTAACAACCTTATAAATAAACATAGCTTTATATAATGGAGCAGTGCTCTATTCTTGACTGGTATCTCCATGAGGAAGTAGGTGCAACAGACACAACAACGATGCTGCTTTAAATTGACACAGTCAGAAAATTCAATTTTAATGCATCATCATCAAACAATTATGATTCATAAACATTTTTAGCCCATAAATCATCACATTTGGCCCTTTCTGGTCAGACACTGAATCCTCGCTGCTGTTGCTTATGTTTAATTGAAAGGTAGATTAAAGTTTAAACTCTACATTTGGTTTATGGTTGCTGGCATTTTTTTTTTTTCTTCAGCACAGACTCGTCAGACAGTTTAGAGCTGGCAGAGCAGAGCATGCAGACCTTGGGAGGGCACGGGGTGAATCTGTGGCTCTGAGTGTGCAATATATGGGAAGTGCTGTCAGAGAGCGACGCTGTAACACCAATGGGGGCTCACACAAAGTCCCCCTTTAGTCGCTTATGCAACTTTTGGATATCCCTGCCTTTCATATCAACCATCTGCTCTAGATCACGAAGTTTGGTTCCTTTGTGGCCAGAAACTTCCTGCTATGATTTTGCTGATTTTGCTAGAGGCAGCATCTCCTTTAGCCAATATTGTGAATATTTCATAGTGTGTATAGTGAATCACCACCAAGCCTGCTGGCTGAGGATTTGTCAGTTTATACTGAAATCATGAGAGTTCATGTAACTTTTCAGCTGTTGGCAAGGTAAATGTATTTTTAGGTGACAACACAGGTGCCAAGTTTTCCTGGCTGGAATAAATCTGTTATGAAGTCTACAGACAAAATAACAGCTAAAACACAAAATCAACAAACTGTTTAATCCCATCAGTCCCAATGGTATGGGTCAACATGAATGCCAAAGCCACAACACGAATGCAAATTAAGCCATTGCAACACCGCCATTGCATTTGTATTATGGCTTTTGCATTGTGTTGACTTGTCTGGGTCCCCCAACAATGGGACCATACAAAATATTTTTTTCCAGTTCAATAAATGCATTTCCAGCAAACAGTGAAATAAGGTGTTTCAATGAAATATCTTCACATATTGTGTCATATGTTTAGTGGAAATTGTCACATGACCAGAGCTGTTTACTTCCTGCTTGCATCATGAGAAGAGGATCAAATCTGCCAAACAAAAGGTTGGTAAAGTTTGTTAACATAAAGATAGGACAAATGTTTTTGGTACACATCATCATGAAGGTGTCTACTATTGATATATGCACTTGCAATTACATTATACACCTCACTTAGCCTCTACTCTGTTCCTTTTAGTTTCAAGTTCATTGCATGGTGCATCTTAAACAAGTGAAAAAGGCTAACACACCTCAGGTGTTGATGACTGTCACCACACCTGTGTCCTTTCACCATGTTTCTGAAACAAAAATCTAATGACCAAAAGTTAACACTGTCCTTGTTCATTGTTTAACACAGTGTTCCGTTTAGCATAAGGCTTTTGGACCAGAGTCACAAACAAGGAAACATGACCTCAGTGGCCCTGGCATTTTCAAACTGTAGGAGCTTTTGCTGATCTGAAGCAGGTGTGCAGTTGGAGTTGAATGATGGCAGCAGGAATTCGGAGGGTGATGCCCAGCAAACACACACACACACACACACACACACTGTAAACTCATGTCATGTGATAGTATTCTGTTGTATAAATCAGATGCAAATAAATTACTCACAAGTTCCTGCTCATACCGAAATGTAGGCACAGTGGAAGAAAACAATACAATGGGGGACAAGGGAGGAACAACTGCGATATTTTTGACCACATGGACACCAGATCTTCTGTTGGGTTGACCTTAACGAATAACTGCCATGCGCAGTGTACTTCAGTCAGTATTTTACTGTAGTCAGTCCAAACAACATAAGTGCAGTGGGCTTCCTGTTTAACCTATTACATTCCTTTTAAGTATGTCTTTGTAGCATTGGTGAAAACCAATGTCATCATTTGTTTTATATGTTCTTCAATAAGCCCTCCACCATCAGCTTCCACCGCTGCTTTCCTTATCTCACTGTGCCTCTGCAGGTTTGGTAGCACATAATAACTGTGAAAAACCATTATTACTTCATGGGTTTCAGTGTTGTTAGCAGTATTTCCCCCAGACTTTTGTTTTGTTTCCTGCTACTGCACGTCCAGTTTTCTTTCTGCTTTTCACTAAAAGGCCCTGTTGTTCTTTTCTTCCCCATAGTCTTGTTTTATTACACTGCCCCTATATTTATGTGCCAGTGAGAACAGTTGAATATTTCTATGAAAACTGATTCATTTTGTTGCCAATTTGAGTTTAGATCCTCAGCAGTTATGTGATTGGTTAGCAGCACTTAGGACAGTAACAGTAGATTGTTTGTTAGTTCCCCCACAGAAATGTAAAGAAAAGTCCATATATCAAGAGTGATGTTGCCATATATGCTAACTACAAGAGGGTAGATACATTGTCTGGATATATGAAGATATAAGTTCAAAACATATATACCAATTGTACAATCTGTGAATTATAACTCAGGGAGGAAGTACACTCCTTCTATTGTGACATTTAGTTGGGAGAAGTTTTTTGTTTTTTTTACCCATGTGCAGCTTTCATCAGTTGAGCTCGTGGCAATAACCAACAGCACAAACAAAACATATTTTACCTCTGACTGTAGTTTATAGTCTGGAGCCAAGGAAGAGATGTATAGTGGCCTTGAAGGCTCAGTGCAATGCAACTTAAACAAACACAGGCAAATGAGGATGAAGTAAATAAGCATATTCGATTACTCAGAAAACAGTCAGCCAATCAGAAGCAGGGCTCTGAGCGATGGAATAAAAACAAAAAAAAAACATATAGCAGGTAAACACTCTGAGAAAGCAAATCCCGCAAGGTTGAATGGTGGGTCCAGGTGGACAGGGCTTAAAGGCAGTGACTGCTTTGTTGTGACATCACAAAGTTCAGGAAGTCCTGGTTTTAAGGCTCAGTTTCTGAATACAGGCTGTGTGCATTTCTCTGTGGACTGAGGCTTTGATACTTTCACAGTATTAATACAGAACCTAGACCTGCTTTATAATCAAACAAAACATGGACATCTACCTTTATACTATATGGACCTTTAAGTACATCAAAGTGACAAGGTCAAGACTTCCTTTAGTTCCAGTCTTGGTCCTATTCCTCCTCAGATTCAATGAAGCAGGGTCTAATCACTCCAATTAAAGAGATCACCGTGCAATAGCATTTAAGATAATTCCTAAATTATTTACTGAGGCTCTCTCAGCTCAACGTTACGGAGCCATTAGCGAGGGTTCCTCTTACTGCATCAATTAACCCTACATGGTTTCAACATTAGCTTTCTGAGACTCGCATTCGTCATAAAACATAGAAACCTGCAGCTGATTGCTTCAGTGAACAAATGAAGAAATGAAGGTGTTTTTTTTTTTTTTCTGCACAGATCTCACACTGTGTTTCCTGCAGGACGACTTCCTCTCTCTAAAAGCCTCCTCTTTTATAAATCCAGGAACAGAACACTGTTCCCCACGCACACCCCACAAAGAATGGAGTTTCACATTAATGAAATACCAAGTTGATACAGTAGAAAATATAAAAAATGCATGTGCTGCCAAAGAAAGCGGTACACTGTGCTGGATGTATCAGTAAGGAAATCGGAGCAATTCTCTGCAATAATCATTAAACATAACACAACTTGTAATATTCTGAGATTCCTCTCCACTTTGCAGTGAAGTAATTGGCACCCTGCCGTGGCGCTGACTATCACACAGTCTGCGTGAGAGGATGTGTCAGAGTCCCAGATGGCACACACTGGGTTAAAGAGTGGGTTTGAATCCGTCGAGTCTCGTTTTGGGTAAACAGAAAATCATCGGGCCCTCTGTTATTAATCAAAGGTACTAAAATTAAATATTGCAATATTTAATACTTGAGTGCATTGATGGATTAATGAATAAGGTTATTATGTATAGACTCAGAGACCCATGCAGTCAGTGGGCCCCTAGGAGCTTTGCTGTGTAGAAGCATCTTCACCCCCCTGCGTAGCTGGTTCCTCATGAACTTTACAAAGTACAAAGAATCACAAGATAATACAGAAACAAACAATAGAAAGAAAAAATGTCAAAGGAGTTTATTTTAAGTCAAGTCAGTTATTTGTGTAAGGCAATATTAGCATAAAACCCTAATGGATTGGCGAAGTGAGAGCTGCATCACCTCGCCCAGAAAAAGCGAAACAGAGGCCCCCTCCTGGAGCCATACCTGGGAGGGGAGATTGTTAGTGAGCGCCTTGTGGACCCACCACACGCTGGGATGGACACCGAGGTAGGATGTGATGCAGGCCGGGTGGCAGGCAAAGGCGGGGACCTGGGCATGCTGACTCCCGGTGTTGCAGACTGGTCCTAGGGAGGCAAGAAATTTACAGACGGATTGGATGTTGTACCTGTCTGTTGTGGGAGGGTAGGAAAAGTCCCAGCAAAAAATTAAGCAGTAACAGCAGACCTGACAACAGATGCGTCCGATCACAGAGTCACATGGACAACGCTGAGGAGAACCAGTGGAGTGACAAGGGAATTTAAGTCCAGCTCACCTGGGTTCCAGGTAAGGCCTGCATTCTGAAGGCATGAAACCTATGTATGACCTGTTAGCAGCTGGTGTCAGGCTTAGTGATATAAATACCCTAGACCAGCTTTCCCAACCTTTTCCAACTCATAACCCACATGAAAATCTGAGAAATGTTGACGAGCCAAATCTGACCTCGTAATAATATGGAGGCCAAGTAATGTGTTCTCACAGTGCTTCTAAATTTCAGTGAAATTTTAACTAAAATATATTGTTTCGCAATTTCTTTGTCAGCCTGACCGTCACGACCTGCTAATTGGGAACCACTGCCTTTGACCTAACAGAGATGATTTTACCAGTACTAGTTGTGCACAATCAAACATGGCACCAACCACAATGGTTTTTTTTTAAGAAAATCATATTTGGACCATGATTTAACATTGTGAGGTTAACTTTAACAAAATACAAAAGCCACAATCCAAATGCAAACGCCACAACATAAATGCAAACCCCATAACATGAATGCAAATTAAAGCATTGTGAAACCACCATGCATTTGTATTGCATTTATATTGTGGCTTTTGCATTAGTGTTGACTCGTGTGGGCCACCATGCGATCGGACCATAAAAAATATTTTTTCGTTATAAGGCTCTAAAAATGTAACATATAATGTGCACATATTGTGTCACATGTTTAGTGTAAATTGTCACATGACCAGAGCTGTTTACTTCATGTATGCACCATGAGAAGAAGATCAAAGCTGCCAAACAAAAGGTTGGTATAATTAAGAACTTTAATTTCTATTTTTATTTTAGGGCGAGCTTGACAGCCCCTCATATCCCTCTTCTTCCAGTGCAACAAAAACTACACGTCAGCAGCATTTGTTGGTAGGATTGCATGAGATTTATGTGTTTGTTCATGGTTCCTGAAAAATAAATGATCTTAAAACACGCCCACATAATGCACATGCTTCCACCTGTATGCCGAAAGCATGCAGGCACCGACTCGGTGTTTTATTGACTGCGATCATTTGTATCTGCTCCACAGATTCATCATCGCCTGTCACACTGATGCCACTCTTAACCTCACCGAACGTCACGCTGTGCCCTCAGCCCATCCGTAATAAAGAGGATGAAGTTGTCTGCTGTTGCAGGTAAAAAAAAAAAAGAAAAAAAAAAGCTGCTCTGCTGGTGTGCATGCAGGAGATAGTGTTCCCAGTCAGTGCTTAGTGTTTCAGTATGAAGTGGGATTGAATTAGACAGGCTTCACTGTGAAGAGAACTGAATTTCAAGAGGCTTTATGCGTGTAGAACAATGCTGCAGCAACCTCAAACAGAGCAGAGGGTTGAAAACATATTCAGATGAGGAGAATCTAGGCTGCCTAATGAATCATAATTAAAAAAAGTACCTCAGTTGAGCACTGCTGTAATTGGATAGCACATATGAAGCTGCAGAGCACTGAGCTCCAAGGGCTTGTCTTCCAAAGCTCAACTAGCCACTGGCTTTTGTGTAAGTCGCTGGGCTGAAAGTATTTCATACCACAGCTGGCGGGGCACAGAGCACCGGCCAAATGAATTTACTCTGAGAATGCAGACAGGCATGAGATCAATAGTAATTAGATTCCTAATGTGTTTCACTTTGCACAAGTTTGTTTACATGGGACAAGTTTGGTTGTAAACTTCCCAAGGTGAAAATATCCATCTGTTAAAAAGGTAGAACTCATCTTTCCTGTAAATATTCTGGTTTATATGTTTGATGAAGTCACATCGTCCCCTGTGATTGTTCTGACTCGTCCTCTCATTTGCTTTTTTTTATTAATTTCCACTACATTCGTGAGCTAATGGAAGATTTGCAAAAGTGCGCCGTGACAAACAGCACACATGAACACCGCCCTGCTAAGAGTTGCTTGACAAGTGCCCCGACCCCTCACCTCTGTGTGCCTCAAGGTAGATAAGAGAAATGAGAGCTTTCACTGAGAGGCGTGCAGATTTGACTAGTTCCAGGTATAGTCCTCTTTTCTCTCAGATTGGCTGGCAACAAAAACATCCGCGGTTATAATAGAAAAAACAATTCACATGAAAACATATTGACAATCAAGAATACACTTTCTTCATGTACCAGGTATACACATTTTCTGGATAGCTCTATAAGTGTTATGTCATACATAGGAAAACATACTTGATTATATTATATTATAGACTGTAAATAAAGATGGATGTAGCCTTTCTGACATCAACCACAGGATTCTGTGGAGCGGTTTTGAAGCTGCTATGCCAAGCAGAGAGTTATGCTCCTGTTAGCATTGTTAGCACAGCTAGGTGTCTGGGCATCTTGCTCAAAGGCTAATCCAAAGCTAAATCATTTGCTGGCCTATTAGCTAGTTTACAAGTTAAGCTAACAAGCCAGATATGGTGGTGTGAAGCCGAGACTTCAGTGCATGCTGGTTTAATAACTGTGGCAAGCATACTCTCCCATTTGCACTGTTAGCACAGCTGGACGTCCAGGTGTCTTGCTCAAAGGCTAATCCAAAACTAGTTCATTTGCCGGTTAATTAGCTAGTTAACAAGCTAAGCTAACAAGCCAGGTATGGTGGTATGAAGCCAAGACTTCGGTTGAATGCCAGTTTGTGGACATTCTAACATGGGAGTCTATGGGGATTGACTCACTTTTGGACACAGCATCTAGTGGTCATTCGAGGACCTTCAACTTTTGGCACGTAAGAGCCCTAGAGGTTACCAGTAGTGTGGTTTAGAAAATGTGCTTCAAAAAGAAAAGGTTGTTGGATGGTTGTTGAAAAATTTCAAAATAAACCACACACTTCAACTGATATTAGCTTTTTTGGTGGCTAATACATGTTTTTTTGCGACAGCAGAACATTGCTAGGTTTCTGTGCTGGTGCTCCTTGTTGCCTCACACAACCCCACATCAGATAACCTGAATTAAGGCTTAAATTTTGATACGTAGTCAGACCCTGGTGCAAATGCAGTCCCTGACCCTTGGTCAGTGAATGTAACATTTAGAACATATATTTAGAGCTGAGAGCTGTTCCACCCTGAAAACAGAGCTCTGTCCTCATTACTTCCTGAGATTTTGCCCTCAGCTTTGATGAACTTTGACCAATCAAAGGCAGGGAACAATGAGAACTAGAGAATCCAGACTAGAAGAGGAAGTTTTAGCTGTGTTGTAACATCCAGTTTTGAATAATCAGGGCTCAATTTTCAAAGGATTCTCAGGGCTAAGAAGATTATAAAATTCAGCTACTTATAAAGGCCCGCTCTGCCAAATGAGAATCAAAACAAAACTAACCATGATCAGCTCCACAAAGTTTTTTTTTTCTCCCAGATTATCTTAATGTGTTGGATGCAGTGTATCTTTACTCTGTCTTTCTGAATAGCTGAAACAACACTGTGGTTTTACGGGATGTTACAGCATCATCACAAAGACTTTCTGTTACCTTGATGAAAATTTGTGTAAGACTCATTTGTTCGCAGCATTGTGCGACTGTAACATGGACCATCATCATCATCCTCTTTGTGATGTGGATGGAGGTCCTGTGGCTCTCAGCAAGAATCCTCCTCATCACCAAGTGCCACAATTTAGGTCAATTTCTACTCATTGTCATCATCACGACTGGTGTTAAATCAATTTCAGGGTCACATTTATCCCGCGGTAATCGTGCGCTGCTAATTGGCCCTGCAGCTGATTGCTGTCAGTCGCTGAGGGGGTGTAGATTGGTGAGAAGACGGAAGAGGGGATCAGCAAGACCAGCTGCAGCACCGTCACCAATACCAGGTTCCCATGGCGTGGATGTCAGCCACTTTCACGAACAACTTCATCTCCGTCAGAAAGGCGTGGAATCGCATTCATGCCAAATTGGGAGGAATCAATGTTGATTGTGCCCCCCCCTGGCAGGAAGCACCGGTCTCTTGAACCACACTTGTGGTGGCTGATGAGCTTGCAGCGGGGGCTGGGTGTGCTTGCAGGAAGCGGTGTCTCTCTCTGATGTACCGAGGCCTGAGGTCGATGACAGGCCCTGGGCACTGAACAGCATGAAGTTCCACACTTCATCGTGTGAGTCTGCTCAACCGTATGGGAATGAATCCTCAGTGGAATTAGACTGACCTTACATGAAACAGCACATACAGCATCACTCAGGCTCCTCTGACACCAACTCCATATAAACATTCATGTATATATGCATCTATATGTATATGGCACCTACAGTCCAGCAAAAGTATTGATTGCGACCAACATAAACTTTTATATATTTATATATGCTAAACTTACATCTGTCTGCTAATTACCCATACCACCCCTGGGAACAGTTGCAACATGGATCAGGGGCGGTTGCAACACTTTTTCCATTTCTCTCAGCAACTCAAAAACTCAACTCAAAAACGAATCAAACCAAACCAACTTACAAAGCCAGCAGCTTCGAAGTGAAAATAAACCTCATCTGTTAATTTACTATATATAATTATATATATAATTTATATATTTGTTTTCTCTCTGTTTCTCTCTCCCACTCAATAAATCAATATATATATATATATGTCTTCGAAATATAAAGCAGTAACAAAAAGCTGTCAGTTGTTCACTGTAGTAGTGTATGTAATCATGTTATGTTATGTTACGTTACCGGTTTGATTCGTTTTTGAGTTGAGTTTTTGAGTTTGCTGAGAGAAATGGAAAAAGTGTTGCAACCGCCCCTGATCCATGTTGCAACTGTTCCCAGGGGTGGTATGGGTAATTAGCAGACAGATGTAAGTTTAGCATATATAAATATATAAAAGTTTATGTTGGTCGCAATCAATACTTTTGCTGGACTGTAGGTGCCATATACATATAGATGCATATATACATGAATGTTTATATGGAGTTGGTGTCAGAGGAGCCTGAGTGATGCTGTATGTGCTGTTTCATGTAAGGTCAGTCTAATTCCACTGAGATTCATTCCCATACGGTTGAGCAGACTCACACGATGAAGTGTGGAACTTCATGCTGTTCAGTGCCCAGGGCCTGTCATCGACCTCAGGTCTCGGTAACATCAGAGAGAGACACCGCTTCCTGCAAGCACACCCAGCCCCCGCTGCAAGCTCATCAGCACCACAAGTGTGGTTCAAGAGACCGGTGCTTCCTGCCAGGGGGGGCACAATCAACATTGATTCCTCCCAATTTGGCATGAATGCGATTCCACGCTTTCTCTGACGGAGATGAAGTTGTTCGTGAAAAGTGGCTGACATCCACGCCATGGGAACCTGGTATTGGTGACGGTGCTGCAGCTGGTCTTGCTGATCTCCTCTTCCGTCCTTCTCACCAATCTACACCCCCCTCAGCGGACTGACAGCAATCAGCTGCAGGGCCAATTAGCAGCGCACGATTACCGCGGATAAATGTGACCCTGAAATTGATTTAACACCAGTCGTGATGATGACAATGAGTAGAAATTGACCTACATTGTGCACTTGGTGATGAGGAGGATTCTTGCTGAGAGCCACAGGACCTCCATCCACATCACAAAGAGGATGATGTGATGGTCCATGTTACAGTCGCACAATGCTGCGAACAAATGAGTCTTACACAAATTTTCATCAAGGTAACAGAAAGTCTTTGTGATGATGCTGTAACATCCCGTAAAACCACAGTGTTGTTTCAGCTATTCAGAAAGACAGAGTAAAGATACACTGCATCCAACACATTAAGATAATCTGGGAGAAAAAAAAACTTTGTGGAGCTGATCATGGTTAGTTTTGTTTTGATTCTCATTTGGCAGAGCGGGCCTTTATAAGTAAGCTGAATTTTTATAATCTTCTTAGCCCTGAGAATCCTTTGAAAATTGAGCCCTGATTATTCAAAACTGGATGTTACAACACAGCTAAAACTTCCTCTTCTAGTCTGGATTCTCTAGTTCTCATTGTTCCCTGCCTTTGTTGGTCAAAGTTCATCAAAGCTGAGGGCAAAATCTCAGGAAGTAATGAGGACAGAGCTCTGTTTTTTCAGGGTGGAACAGCTCTCAGCTCTAAATATATGTTCTAAATGTACATTCACTGACCAAGGGTCAGGGACTGCATTTGCACAGGGTCTGACTACGTATCAAAATTTAAGCCTTAATTCAGGTTATCTGATGTGGGGTTTGTGTGAGGCAACAAGGAGCACCAGCACAGAAACCTAGCAATGTTCCGCTGTCCGCAAAAAAAACATGTATTAGCCACCAAAAAAGCTAATATCAGTTGATAGTGTGTGGTTTATTTTGAAATTTTTTTCAACAACCATCCAACAACCTTTTTCTTTTTGAAGCACATTTTCTAAACCACACTACTGGTAACCTCTAGGGCTCTTCGTGCCAAAAAGTTGAAGGTCCTCGAATGACCACTAGATGCTGTGTCCAAAAGTGAGTCAATCCCCATAACTCCCATGTTAGAATGTCCACAAACTGGCAATTCAACGCGAAGTCTTGGCTTCATACCACCTACCTGGCTTGTTAGCTTAGCTTGTTAACTTAGCTAATTACCGACAAATGAACTAGTTTTGGATTAGCCTTTGAGCAAAGACACCTGGACGTCCAGCTTGCTAACAGTGCAAATGGGAGAGTATGCTTGCCACAGTTATTAAACCAGCATGCACTGAAGTCTCGGCTTCACACCACCATATCTGGCTTGTTTAGCGTTAACTGTTGTAACTAGCTAAATAGGCCAGCGGAATGATTTAGCTTTGGATTAGCCTTTGGAGCAAGATGCCCCAGACACCTAGCTGTGCTAACTAATGCTAACAGGAGCATACACTCTCTGCTTGCATAGCAGCTGTTCAAAACCGCTCCACAGAATCCTGTGGTTGATGTCAGAAAGGCTACATCCATTCTTTATATTTACAGTCTATAATATAAATATAATCACAGTATGTTTTCCTATGTTATGAACATAACACTTATAGAAGCTATCCAGAAAAAATGTTATACCTGGTACATGAAGAAAGTGTATTTCTTGATTGTCAAAGTATGTTTATGTGAATTGTTTTTTCTATTTATACCGCGGATGTTTTGTTGCCAGCCAATCTGAGAAAAAGAGGACTATACCTGGAACTAGTCAAATCTGCACGCCTCTCAGTGAAAGCTCTCATTTTCTCTTATCTACCTTGAGGCACACAGAGGTGAGGGGTCGGGCACTGTCAAGCAACTCTTAGCCAGGGCGGTGTTTATGTGTGCTGTTTTGTCCACGGCCAGCACTTTGCAAAATCTTCCATTAGCTTCACGAATGTAGTGGAATTAATAAAAAAAAGCAAAATCGAGAGGACGAGTCAGAACAATCACAGGGACGATGTGACTTCATCAAACATAATAAACCAAGAATATTTACAGGAAAATGAGTTTCTACCTACTTTTTAACAGATGGATATTTCACCTTGGGAAGTTTACAACCAAACTTGTCCCATGTAAACAAACTTGTGCAAAGTGAAACACATTAGGAATCTAATTACTATTGATCTCATGCCTGTCTGCCATTCTCTCAGAGTAAATTCATTTGGCCGGTGCTCTGTGCCCCGCCAGCTGTGGTATGAAATACTTTCAGCCCAGCGACTTACACAAAAGCCAGTGGCTAAGTTGAGCTTTGAAGACCAAGCCCTTGGAGCTCAGTGCTCTGCAGCTTCATATGTGCTATCCAATTACAGCAGTGCTCAACTGAGGTACTTTTTTAATTATGATTCATTAGGCAGCCTAGATTTCCCTCATCTGAATATGTTTCACCTCTGCTCTGCTTTGAGGTTGCTGCAGCATTGTTCTACACGCATAAAGCCTCTTGAAATTCAGTTCTCTTCAAGTGAAGCCTGTCTAATCAATCCCACTTCATACTGAAACACTAAGCACTGACTGGGAACACTATCTCCTGCAGCCTGCACACCAGCAGAGCAGCTTTTTTTTTTCTTTTTTTTTTTTTAACCTGCAACAGCAGACAACTTCATCCTCTTTATTACGGGATGGGCTGAGGGCAACAGCGTGACGTTCGGTGAAGGTTAAAGAGTGGGCATCAGTGTGACAGGCGATCGATGAATCTGTGGAGCAGTATACAAATGATCGCAGTCAATAAAACACCGAGTCGGTGCCTGCATGCTTTCGCATACAGGTGGAAGCATGTGCATTATGTGGGGCGTGTTTTAAGATCATTTATTTTTCAGGAACCATGAACAAACACATAAATCATCATGCCAATACTACAAAATGCTGCTGACGTGTAGTTTTTTGTTGCACTGGAAGAAGAGGGATATGAGGGCTGTCAAGCCTGCCCTAAAATAAAAATAGAAATTAAAGTTCTTAATTATACCAACCTTTTGTTTGGCAGCTTTTGATCTTCTTCTCATGGTGCATAACATGAAGTAACAGCTCTGGTCATGTGAACAATTTACACTAAACATGTGACACACATATGTGCACATTATATGTTACATTTTTAGAGCGCTTATAAACGAAAAAAAATTTTTTATGGTCCGATCGCTGGTGGCCCACACGAAGTCAACACTAATGCAAAAGCCACAATATAAATGCAATACAAATGCATGGTGGTTTCACAATGCTTTAAATTTTGCATTGATGTTATGGGGTTTGCATTTATGTTTTGGCGTTTGCATCTTGTATTGTGGCTTTTGTACTTTTTATTAATACTTTGTCCATATATTTAATTATTCACTTTAAATGTTGTATAAAAAGTTAACCTCACAATGTTTAAATCATGGTCAAATATGATTTTCTTTAAAAAAAACCATTGTGGTTGGTGCCATGTTTGATTGTGCACCAACTAGTACTGGTAAAATCATCCTCTGTTAGGTCAAAGGCAGTGGTTCCCAATTAGCAGGTCGTGACGGTCAGGCTGACAAAGAAATTGCGAAACAATTATTTTAGTTAAAATTTCACTGAAATTTAGAACAGCACTGTGAGAACCACATTACTTGGCCTCCATATTATATTACGAGGTCAGATTTGGCCCATCAACATTTCTCAGATTTTCATGTGGGTATAGAGTTGGAAAAGGTTGGAAAGCTGGGTTCTAGGTATTTATATCACTAAGCCTGACACCAGCTGCTAACAGGTCATACATAGGTTTTCATGCCTTCAGAATGCAGGCCTTACCTGGAACCCAGGTGAGCTGGTACTTAAATTCCCTTGTCACTCCACTGGTTCTCCTCAGCGTTGTCCCATGTGAACTCTGTGATCGGACACATCTGTTGTCGGTCTGCTGTTACTGCTTAATTTTTTGCTGGGACTTTTCCTACCCTTCCGCACACGAACACGGTACAACATCCAATCCGTCTGTAAATTTCTTGCCTCCCTAGGGACCAGTCTGCAACACCGGGATGAGTCAGCATGCCCAGGTCCCCGCTTTGCCCTGCCACCTCGGCCTGCATCACCATCCTACCTTCTCGGTGTCCATCCCAGCGTGTGGTGGAGTCCAAGGCGCTCACTAACAATCTCCCCTCCCAGGTAGTGGCTCCAGGAGGGGGCCTCTGTTTTCTCTTTTCTCTGGGCGAGGTGATGCAGCTCTCACTATCGCCAATCCAATCAGGGTTTTATGTAATATTGCCTTAAACACAAATAACTGACTTGACTTAAATAAACTCCTTTGACATTTTTCTTTCTATTGTTTGTTTCTGTATTTATCTTGTGATTCTTTGTACTGTTGTAAAGTTCATGAGGAACCAGCTACGCAGGGGGTGAAGATGCTTCTACACAGCAAAGCTCCTAGGGGCCTCACTGACTGCATGGGTTCTGAGTCTATACATAAATAACCTTATTCATTAATCCCATCAATGCACTCAGTATTAATATTGCAATATTTATTTTTAGGTACCTTTGATTATAAATAACAGAGGGCGCCGTGATTTTTCTGTTTACCAAAACGAGACTCCGACGGATTCAAACCCACTCTTTAACCAGTGTGTGCCATCTGGGACTCTGACGACATCTTCACGCAGACTGTTGATAGTCAGCGCCACGGCAGGGTGCCAATTACTTCACTGGCAAAGTGGAGAGGGAAATTCAGAATTTACAAGTTGTGTTATGTTTAATGAATTATTGCAGAGAATTGCTCCCGATTTCCTTACTGATACAGTAGAAAATATAAAAAATGCATGATGCTGCCAACGAAAGGCGGTACACTGTGCTGGTGTATCAGTAAAGGAAAAATCGGAGCAATTCTCTGGCAATTAAATCATTAAACATAACACAACTTGTAATGATCTGAAGATTCCTCTCCACTTGCAGTGAAGTAATTGGCAACGCTGCCGTGGCGGCTGACCTATGCACACAGTCTCGTGAAGAGGATGTGTCAGAGTCCCCAGTAATGGCCACACACTGGGTTTAAAGATGGGTTTGAATTCCGTCGAGTCTCGTTTGGGCTAAACAGAAAATCATCGGGCCTCTGGTTATTAATCAAAGGTACTAAAATTAAATAATTGCAAATTATTTAATACTTGAGTGCATTGATGGATTAATGAATAAGGTTTATTTTATAGACTCAGAGACCCATGCAGTCAGTGGGCCCCTAAGGAGCTTTTGCTGTGTAGAAGCAATCTTTCAACCCCCCTGGTAGCTGGTTCGCTTATGAACTTTACAAAGTACAAAGAATCCACCAAGATAATAACAGAAAAACAAACAATAGAAAAAAAAATGTCAAGAGAGTTTATTTTAAGTCAAGTCAGTTATTTGTGTAAGGCCAAATATTAGCATAAAACCCTAATGGATTGGCGAAATGAGAGCTGCATCACCTTCGCCCAGAAAAAGAAGAAACAGAGGCCCCCTCACTGGAGCCATACTGGGAGGGGAGATTGTTAGTGAGCGCCTTGTGGGACCCACCACAGCGCTGGATGGACAACCGAGGTAGGATGTGATGCAGGCCGGGTTGGCAGGCAAAGGCGGGACCTGGGCATGGACTGACTCCCGGTGTGCAGAACTGGTCCTAGGGAGGCAAGAAATTTACAAGACGGAATTGGATGTTGGTTACTGTCGTTGTTGGAGGGTAGGAAAAGTCCCAGCAAAAAATTAAGCAGTAACAGCAAGACTCTGACAACAGATGTGTCCGATCACAGAGTCCACATGGACAACGCTGAGGAGAACCAGTGGGAAGTGACAAAGGGAATTTAAGTCCAGTCACCTGGGTTCCAGGTAAGGCCTGCAATTCTGAAGGCATGAAACCTATGGTATGACCTGTTTAGCAGCTGGTGTCAGGCTAGTGGATATAAATACCCTAGACCAGCCTTTCCCACCTTTTCCACTATAACCCACATGAAATCTGAGAAATGTTTGATGGGCCCAAATCTGACTTCGTAATAATAGGAGGCCAAGTAATGTGTTCTCACAGTGCTTCTAAATTTCAGTGTAAATTTTAACTAAAATATATTGTTTCGCAATTTCTTTGTCAGGCCCTGACCGTACACGACCTGCTAATTGGGAACCACTGCCTTTTGGACCTAACAGAGATGATTTTACCAGTACTACGGTTGTGCACAATCAACAGTGGCACCAACCCCATGGTTTTTTTTTAAAGAAAATCATATTTGACCATGATTCTAACAATTGTGGAGGTTAACTTTTAATACAACATTTAAAGTGAATAATTAATATATGGACAAAGTATTAATTAAAACACTACCAAAAAGCCACAAATACAATGCAAACGCCATAATAAAACATAAATGCAAACCCCATAACATAGAATGCAAAATTAAAGGCATTGTGAACCACCCACTGCATCTTGTATGCATTTATAGTTTGTGGCTTTTGCATTAGTGTTTGACTCGTGTGGGCCCACCATGCGATCGACCAATAAAAAATATTTTTTCGTTATAAGGCTCTAAAAAATGTACATATAATTGTGCACATATTGTGTCCACTGTTTAGTGAAATTGTCACATGACCAGAGCTGTTCTTACTTCATGTATGCAACCATGGAGAAGAAAAGATCAAAGCTGCCAACAAAAGGTTGGTATAATTAAAGACTTTAATTTCCTATTTTTTAATTTTAGGGGAGCTTGACAGCCCCTCATATTCCCTATTCTTCCAGTTGCAACAAAAAACACTGTGCAGCAGCATTTTGTTTGGTAGGATTTGCATGAGATTTATGTGTTTGTTCATGGTTCCTGAAAAATAAAATGATCTTAAAAACACGCGCCACATAAATAGCACCATGCTTCCAACCTGTATGCCGAAAGCATGCAGGCCACCGACTCGGTGTTTTTATTGACTGCGATCATTTGTATCCTGCTCCAAACAGATTTCATCATCGCCTGTCACACTGATGCCACTCTTAACCTCCCGAACGTGCACGCTGTGCCCTCAGCCCTCCGTAATAAAGGAGGATGAAGTTGTCCTGCTGTTGCAGGTAAAAAAAAAAAAGAAAAAAAAAAAGCTGCCTCTGCTGGTGTGCATTGCAGGAGATAAGTGTTCCCAGTCAGTGCTTTAGTGTTTTCAGTATGAAGTGGGGATTGAATTAGACAGGCCTTCACTGTGAAGAGAGACTGAATTTCAAGAGGCTTTATGCGTGTAGAACAATGCTGCAGCAACCTCAAACAAGCAGAGGGTTTGAAAACATATTCAGATTGAGGAGAATCTAAGGCTGCCTAATGAATCATAATTAAAAAAGTACCTCAGTTGAGCACTGCTGTAATTGGATAGCACATAGTGAAAGTGGCAAGAGCAGCTGGAGCTCCAAGGGCTTTGTTCTTCCAAAGCTCAACTAGCCACTGGTTTTGTGTAAAGTCGCTGGGCTGAAAGTATTTTCATACACAGCTGGCGGGGCACAGAGCACGGCAAATGAATTTACTCTGAAGAATGCAGACCAGGCATGAGATCAAATAGTTAAATTAAGATTCCTAATGTGTTTTCACTTTGCACAAGTTTGTGTTACATGGGAACCAAGTTTGGTTTGTAAACTTCCAAGGTGGACAAATATCCATCTGGTTTTTAAAAAGGTAGAACTCACTTTCCTGTAAATATTCTGGGTTTTATATGTTTAGATGAAGTCAGCATCGTCCCTGTGATTGTTCTGAACTTCGTCTCTCATTTGCTTTTTTTTATTAATTCTCCAGCTACATTCGTGAGCTAATGGAAGATTTGCAAAAGTGGCCGTGACAAACAGCACACATGAATCACCGCCCTGCTACGAGTTGCTTGACAAGTGCCCACCCTCACCTCTGTGTGCCTCAAGGTAGATAAGAGAAAATGAGAGCTTTCACTGAGAGGCGTGGCAGAATTTTGAACTATTCCCAGGGTATAGTTCCCTCTTTCTCTCAGATTGGCTGGCAACAAAAAACATCCGCGGTTAATAATAGAAAAAACAATTCACATGAAAACATATTGACAATCCAAGAATACACTTTCTTCATGTCAGGTATACACATTTTCTGGATAGCTCTATAAGTGTTATGTTCATACATAGGAAAACATACTGAATTATATTATATTATAGACTGGTACAATAAAGATGGAATGTAGCCCTTTCTTGACATCAACCACAGGATTCTGTGGAGGCGTTTTGAAGCTGCTATGCAGCAGAGAGTTTATGCTCCCTGTTAGCATTGTTTAGCCACAGCTAGGTGTCTGGCATCTATGCTCAAAGGCTAATCCAAAGCTAAATCAATTCGTGGCCTATTAGCTAGGTTTAACAAAGTTAAGCTTAACAAGCAGATATGGGTGGTGTGAAGCCGAGACTTCAGTGCATGCTGGTTTAATACTGTGGCAAGCATACTCTCCCATTTGCACTGTTTAGCACAGCTGGGACGTCCAGGTGTCTTGCTCAAGGCCTAATCCAAAACTATGAGTTCATTTGTCGTTAATAGCTAGTTAACAAGCTAAAGCTAAACAAGCAGGTATGGTGGTAATGAAGCCAAGACTTCGGTTGAATGCCAGTTTGTGCGAACACTTCTAACCATGGGAGTCTATGGGGATTGACTCACTTTTTGGACCCACAGCCATCTAGTGGTCATTCGAGGGACCTTCAACTTTTTTTTGGCACGTAAGAAAGCCCTTAGAGGTTAACCAAGTAGTGTGGTTAGAAAATGTGCTTCAAAAAAAGAAAAGGTTGTTTGGATTGGTTTTTGAAAAAATTTCAAAATAACCACACACTTCAACTGATATAGCTTTTTTTGGTGGCTAATACATGTTTTTTTTGCGACACAGCGGAACATTGCTAGGTTTCTGTTGCTGGTGCTCCTTGTTTGCCTCACACAACACCACATCAGATAACCTAATTAA
>NW_019174273.1:3366036-3374707 GCF_002260705.1 Seriola dumerili | reverse complement strand
TCTGTTGAATTTGATTAGCCCTTGACATGGAAATCCACGTTTTTTGAAGCCAGAGTGAGCTGCTCCACTGTGGCCATTCTTAGCAGTGTCTGACTAATTTCCAGCTCATCAAAAAATGGGCAAAGGTGTAGGGCGCGGGTGGAGGTGACTTTGGTACATGCTGGTTTTAATAACTGTGGCAAGCATACACTCTTTCAGCTGGGCATCTGCTTGAAGGCTACCCAAGGCAAATTCAGTTGGTGGCTAATTAGCTAGTTAACGAGATAAGTTAAACAAAGCAGATATTGTGAGTGGAGTCAGCCGATACCTGTTTATGTAGTGCTAACATATTATCACCCCAAACACTGAGTGTCGCGTTTAGTGACTCAAATTAGCTTGCTTGACGCTGAGCAGCGATAGCAGACTGCTGACTGCACCACATGTCATTCAAAGAGGCCACACCCCCACAATAAGCCCATAACTAAGCCTTACCAAAATGTTAACAGGTGCGTATATAAAAATTCACCCCCTGTACATTTGTCATGAAGGAAGAAATTAGCTACAGCCACCAAAACTGTTTTTGTACCAGGCTGTAAACATGTTTATTTCTGCTAGAATAAAAGGAAAGTTCCCAACAACTTGTGGAATGCAGAGTTGTCAGCCCTGTATTGTGATCACTCAGCAGCTATACAAGAGTTTGTATTAGTCCTTGATTAAATGCAAAATGGGCCCCCACCTGCCAATCAGTGTCAGTACATTGTATGGGACAAGATCACTCTTGTGTAACCATCACGGTTTATTAGATTTAAAACGGGGCCTTCCAACCACAGAGGAGCTGATCTTATTATTATCTGCTGACAAATCAAAGACAGTTGAAACATTATAATTAAAGCCACACAGGGTGATTTAACGAGAAAACAAAGTCCAATGAGATGTTTTACGCACATAATATTCTCCCATCTAACGAAAGATACAGATCATACAATGTTCATGATCATGTTTGAAAAGTAAGTACAGAGCTTTTTGGAGCCTAAGCAATTCATTCATTTCTATTAGTCTTTTCTTATTCTACATAACATTTAGCAGAGAACTGACACACTTCTTTTGTCGCCTCTTCCTGTTTACAAGTGATTTACAGTGGCTTGTTGAAGCTGTGAGGTCATCACTTACAATGATGTTAAAGGGCCATACCATTGCCAGCCATGCTGCAGCGTCATCGGTTCCCATTCATTTCAGTTATTATTATAATTATCAATTAGCATCCTGAGACTGTCTTGAGTTGTGTAATCCATCAGATGTGAACACCCAGCATTCTTTTTTTTTTTTGTCAATTACCACAACACTAAAATGTAATTATGACTAAACTAATGCTAATTTTCACTCTGATGGATTACACAACTCAAGACTCTACTGACAGATTTTCATACTATTTGGAAATGAATGGAAACCCAGGAAAACAATCGAATGACTGTTTAATGTGTTTTAATTCTACAGACTGACAGGTAACTCCACTGACTGGACAGTTTATGTGTATTATGAGTATTAGGGGTATATGAAGTACGACAGAAACACAACACAGCAATCAGATCGATCATGCTAAAATCACATCCACCGAAAAATCCTGTGGTTTGGTCTGTTCTGCTTCACATTACAACAAAGCCGTCATGAGTCGGGAGGTGGATTTTAACTTCTCCTTTTGAGGCAGTTTCGGTTTGTGGTTTTGGTGGTTGGTGGTTTGGTCCGTTACAAAGTTTGACTGGCAGTTCAAAAAAACAACCTGAATAGTCAACCAACCAACAGTCGATTGACCAGAACCAAACTTGTCTGAAAGCACCCTTTCTCTTGGTCCTTCATGAGTAACACAGGGAACACAGTCATGGAAAATACTCAGGACCTTACCTCTGAGTCTATAATGTCCTATAACATTATGATTTGGCCTTTATCTGTATCATCTGTCTGGATGTCAAGCAATACTGTACCTCCTGTCAAACCTCTTTTAACCCTTTTTCCAAAGGCTGAGTCTGAGTCATGGATTCTTTCGTGATATTGCTAAAAAAAAAAAAAACAAGCAGTTGTTGAGTGCATGACCTGTACAATCAATGTTTTACAGGCAGTTTCCTTGAGCCAGAGAGTGTGCAGTGTTTGAGAGTATATTAAGGATGGGAGCAAGCATGAAGAAGGGATGGGGGGTGGAGTTAATCAGACACAGTAAAACAGGATCAGGCAGAAACCATCAAGTGGCATTCAGCTGCGCACTGCACTTCCCATGTGAGTGGCATGCAGCAGAAGTGGCCCACTTCTCCCCTACTGACAGACATTTATGGGCCTCGCGATGGGAAGAGACATGCATAAAACAAGGCTGCGCCCCTGGGGTTAGTGTGTTGTACGGGAGCATGGGTGCAGAAAATTCACTGACACAGAAAGCCTCTTATGAAAACCAAGAGGGCAAACAGAGAGCAGAGGTACTGCCGACACATGGAGAGGATGATGGATACACCAGTGGGGTGTTTCAAAGTGGGGGTCCAATGATATGCAGAGGTCATTTAAGAGGCTCTGTTGGTCTTCAGGAAATAATGAATGCATTTCTTTACGTTAACAGAATTGAAGAGAATATTGTTAAGTAGGAAAGCCAATAAAACCACGGAGAGAGCCTTCACATCATCTTGCAAAATCCAGGACATTTTTTTTTTATCAAATTTATGTTCACAAGGTTTCTTAACATGATATTCTGTGATATCAAATTTTAGTCCAGTAATGAACAGTAATTTCTTGATTCAATGCAATAAAAGTATATATGAGTCCTACTTTATGAAATAGATACAAATGGCTTTCCTACTTGAAATCCAGGCAACATTTACCTGGACACTCCCTTTGACCAGGTTTAAGTAAGTTAATCAATAAAAGGGAAGAAGAGAAAGACGGACAGATGAGGAAGACAGACAGAGACAAAAAAAATAACATGATTCAATCAAAGGGACACTCGGAGGTGAGCTGAAAGCGGAGTATTTATACACACACACATCCAGAAATTGTTCTGATGAAGCAGTTTCTGAGAAAGAACAGCCATGGTTCAGTGGAAAAGTTCAGTGCTTTGAGCTAAATTCTGACATGTTAGCTAACAATGTTGGCATGCTATGGTGATGCTGATACTGCCATCACTACAACCACGTAGCTAAAGTGGCTAAAAAGCCAACAGTAATCGTTGGTCAAATAGAATAGAATAGCTAATAGGCTCTCATTCTCAAGTATTTAAGTCAAAATGCAAAACAATTATTAACACTAACAGACACTGAGTCTCTTCCAAAGTCCACAGGCATCAGGAGTAATATCCACAAGTGGACTGAATCTTTTCCCTGGTACATTAATAATGTGGTGAGACTGAATATTCCCAAGCACTCTCAGTGTAACGCTCAGAGCTGAGTCAAGACAAGTGTACCCGTTTGTGTGGTTTGTTGGACTGAGCGGTCTTTAGCAGTGAGTGCATGCAGTTACAGTTAGCTCAGAGGGTAGCTGCGGCCTCTAACCGCAGGCCTTAAAGGTCGTTTATATGCTTTTCATTCAATATGGTTACAGGTAGTTTGGTAACATTATAAAAGCTGAATAAGTGGAAGAAGGTGAAAACATTTTTCAAAGTGTCGGAATTCAAAGATGTCCTATTTCCTTGAGGTAGTACGTAGAGTCACTCCCATGGAACGGACTGGTGAAGGAAAGAAATGTGACTTTTCATTGTACGCATGTTATAATGTCATTAATGTGTTTATGATGCTGTGTCCACTTACACCTTTTTGTAATGCTTTTATTGGTGCACTTACATATGTTGCACATGTTTGTTCTCATTGTCATCATTATCCCATGATTTCCCTCTGTATTGTACACACTGTACATAAAAGTCCCATATTTTACACTTTTCCTGTATTTATTTTGAAGTGTTGATCCATAAGAACATATATTTGTGGTTTTAGAACCAAAAACAATCTCAATGTACTTTTACACTCCTCTCTCAGGCTTCTCTCTGTAGCTGTAATAATAACAGGCTGGTGAGCCAATCAGAAGAGAGGCTCTGATTGGCTGACAGTGATCGAACAAAATATACAGGTAAACACTAATCTGCAAGGCTGGATGGTGAGTCCAGGTGGGGCTTTTGATACTTCACAGTACCTAGACCTGCTTTATAATCAAAGGAGACATGAGAATCTACCTTTATACTATATGGACCTTTAAGTACCTAAAACTATGACTTGCTATGCCTAGTCCACAACCCCGATCTCCACACTCCAGCTTTCCCTTCTTCATAAGGGGGAGACTACTTCCTTCACTGTGGAATCATCCAATATGTAATTCCTTGAACAATGAGCCAAGACCAAGACCTCCCCAGAAGGTTTGCAATGCTATTACATCAGAAGACTTCCTCTGAGAGTCGCTATTCAGACAACCATACAAACACAGGCCATTTTAAATTGTAAAAACCAAAAGTCAGGATCAAAACAGGGCCCGAAACAACATTTAAAAGTTAAGCTGCACTAGTCGAGGTGAGCTGCATTTGTCTGTGGACTGAGCACTTTGATACTGTCACAGTATTAATATAGAACCTTACCTGCTGTATAATCAAACAACACATGGGACATCTACCTTTGTACAATATGAGATGTTTAAGATTTTTCTATCTAAAGTTTGTGTTGTGGACAGCTTCCTGACCTTCATCTTTTATGTTGGCATCACAGCCTCAGCAGGACTACATTTGAATGCTATCAGTGTGGGATAAAAAAGAAGAAGGTTTGTAACAGTAGTTGCTGACAAATGCCACAGCCTGCCCCTATGGTTATATGACATATAGCTGTAGATTTGTCATTAGCCACCATGAGGGCTGAGTGGACTGGCTGTCAGATCCATCGGACATTTTCTTGGAATGGCTTGATGAGTTTTGGGTGCGATCAATACGCCCACTGCCTTCCATCCATCTGTAATGCTCCCTCGCTTCATCCCTCACGTCCAGAGGTCTGCATGTTTCCCACTAACCGTGCCACATCTCCAGAACGAGAGCTCTCCATTTAATAGATTCTAACTTCCCCTCTAATAAGGCTACAGAAGAGAAGGAGGGATATACACAGAGAGCTTTCTTCATTAGGCGGCCAGGGAATCTTAATCAAAAAGCTATTGCCCCCTGCAATTGATTTGTGTCACGGCGTTCAGATATTAGTGTGAAAATTCCCTCTGAAATGGGTTATCCTCCTTTGCATTACAGGTGATGAGAGAAAATGGAGCGTCTCTAACTCCATAAAAAGAGGAAATATAAAAGTCCATAGAGAAATTGCACCTGATATACAGCGAGAAATTACCCTAAAAGCATCAACAAATGAGGCAATATTGCGGAATGAACTTTCTTGATATTGTTTCCCTTTCTATCATAGATTAAAATGAGTCCAGGACATGAAGTCAGATTTAATAAGTTTCCCATTCACTCTCCTTTGCTTTGATGTTTTCTGTTCATTAGGTTTGTATCTCAAAAAACTTTTACTCAAGGTCCTTCTACGGATGAGCCAACGTGTTTATCAATCTAATGTTGTTCTGTTGATTCTATTGTAGGACAAGGCATGAGAAGCAGTTATAGTAAGTCATGACTTACATGCAATTGAAACAGGTTAGTACTGTTGGATAAACAGCTCAAGGCCATGGGTAAAGTTGTGAGAAAATTGATCCTTTGCTCCTCTTTTTACTCACTCTACTGTGTCTCTGAGAAATTGCACTTCTCTACAACTAAACGTGACAGCAAATACATTTAGCAAAAACCCTTTTTTTGAATGAATAAATAATGTGTTGCTCTTATTACAGCCAATGGAGTCACCAGTGTGGGTGGGTCATACTAAAAGCTAGAGTTTACATTCAGAGTCTCGTCTGTGGTTTAGACAAAACAAAGACAAGGCAAAACCTAGTACATTCCTGTATTACTTAACTCTACTCGTGTTTCTTATTTTTAGTTATTCCTCTGCCTCCTTAGTAATAATGGTACATGTAATCAAAGTGTTTATTTGCTGTAATGAAGGGGGGCTCAGTGTATTGGAAGTGCTCCTCCTCTTCCCTGCAGTTCCTGAGCAGCAGGAAACCAAAGTGCCATTGGTTGACTGTGGTTCAGCACTTTGCTGAGCAGTGGTGGAAATATGATCACTCAGTCACTCAGTCAGTCAGAGACATTCAGGATTATAGGACTGGCCCTGCCGTTGCGGTCCAGCAAAAAGCACTTTGTTTAAGGTTTGGGAAAGATAGTGGTTTTGGTTGAATGATAATAAACACAATAGGACCCTGTCTTACATCGGGCAAAAAGACAAAACACTTTCTTTGCTATTTTCAGACCAACACAATCAGGGATTGGGATACCATAGTGGAGGTGTTTCAAAAGAACACCAACTTTGCCATATTTGTGTGAAATGTATTTGTCCTACCCTTCCAAAAAACCATTGATTTTTACAAAGTTTTGTATGGTAGAAAATTTGTGGGTTCTCCGAGACAAATTATCATCATATATTTTGGTCTTTGGTCCATTACTAAATCTATTCTGGCGAGTGATTCAGGAGGTGGACAAACCATATGAAATTGTATGAAAGAAGATTTTTTTTTTAGAATTGACTTTAATCTCAGAATTCTGAGATTAAAGTTGGAATTCTGACTTTTTGTCAGAAATTCACCCCGCCCCAGAAGGTTCACCCCACCTTTTTGGATTTAGTCATGTATTATTTATTTACTTATTTATTTTTTGAATATCTTTTTTTTGGATGCCTATAATTTTGATTTACTTCACTGCCCTCAGTTGCCTAGGTATTATGTGTTAACTTGAGTCCTACAGAAGGCTTGGATGGAAAGACTAATAAACTATTGCATTGTTTGAATAGTTCATGAAGTGACACCTTAAAAAAGTTTAAAGTTTCAAAAAAAATTAAAAGAGTGCAGCAGGAAAATAGAGAATATTTCCAGGTACAAATATCCTTTAAAAATGAAATACATTTTCATCGTCATTACAAATTATGCATATTTGTAATCTTAACATAAAAAATAAAAATGTAAATGTAAATAAAAGTAGCAATAAATGTAGATCAAGCAGGATTTTTTTTAGGCACAACAAGGATCCAAATAGTAAAATCATCATGTTTGTGCTCATCCATTTTGATCAAAAGTATAATAACATAATAATAAAAACATTTATCAAAAAAAAAATGTGAGTACAGAGGTTTCTGTGACTGAGTGTGTTGCTCTTAAAATGTAAATCAAGTCAGTGTTTGATTGATCCATCATTTAAGACAGTAGAGAGAGAGGTGGAATTAGGTATTGAACCAGCCTCGGGCTAATATCACTCACTTTACGGCTCTGACAAGCCCACACAAGATGATATAAATGACATATATCATCTGTTTGGAGCTGATCCCTCAGCAGCAGCAGGTATGATAACGAGTTACGCTGTATAACACCAAAATGAGCTGTGCTTCAACCTATAATCACTATATGTCACAAGATGATGTTAATGTAAAGGCTGAATGGAGCTGAGTACGCTTGCTGAAGTTAGTGGAAGGAGTTAAGGCTTCATGCTTCATTTAGCTTTGTTAAAGATCATTCAGCTGTGCTTATTAAGATGACAGAGTCATGAATGTGCCAGAGTTTCAGTCTAAAATCATTCTTTTTCTAACAAGCTCATTTGATTCAACCGCCCTCCAACAAAACTCTTACTTACAGTAGCTGGTGACTTCACACACTAATTAAGACAACAAACTCATCTCGCAGTCATCATGTCAAATACAGAATCAATAAATAACTCCATGATCCATACTGTACCGTATGTTGCCTGACAAACTACACATTCATATAGCCTACAGCTGATGTGATCTGTGCGCCAATGTTGTCAAATCGAGTGACACATCCATAATACATGTGTATATTTTCATTATATTATTTTCTTCTTTTCTTTTTTCTTTTTCTTTTTTTGTTGTTTTCTGGTGGGTTTTTGTTTGTTTTTTTTGCTTTTTTTTGTTGTGTTTTTTTGGATGAAGCAAGATAAAGACAAAGAAAGTGATAACACAACAAGACATAGCAAACAAGAGATAACCTAAGATAACATAACACACATAAGATGACATGACATACATGACATGAGATAACATATATAACATAAGATAACATAACAACATTACATAACATTACATAACAACATAACATACATAAGACATAACATATGTTAAAAACCAACTTACAAAGCCAGCAGCTTCGAAGTGAAAATAAGTAAGAAAACTGTAGTAGTGTATGCAATCATGTTATGTTATGTTACATTACATTACATATGTTATGTCTTATGTATGTTATGTTGTTATGTAATGTTATGTAATGTTGTTATGTTATCTTATGTTATATATGTTATCTCATGTCATGTATGTCATGTCATCTTATGTGTGTTATGTTATCTTAGGTTATCTCTTGTTGTGCTATGTCTTGTTGTGTTATCACTTTCTTTGTCTTTATCTTGCTTCATCCAAAAAACACAACAAAACAAAAGCAAAAAAAACAAACAAAAAAACCCCACCAGAAAACAACAAAAAAAGAAAAAGAAAAAAGAAAAGAAGAAAATATATAATGAAATACACTATATGGGAACAGGAAAGACAAATACTACAATAATTAGATCACTGTATTGGATGTCACTCGATTTGACAAA
>NW_019174273.1:3095552-3366011 GCF_002260705.1 Seriola dumerili | reverse complement strand
TTAATTAGGTTATCTGATGTGGTGTTGTGTGAGGCAAACAAGGAGCACCAGCAACAGAAACCTAGCAATGTTCCGCTGTGTCGCAAAAAAAACATGTATTAGCCACCAAAAAAAGCTATATCAGTTGAAGTGTGTGGTTATTTTGAAATTTTTTCAAAAACCAATCCAAACAACCTTTTCTTTTTTTGAAGCACATTTTCTAACCACACTACTTGGTTAACCTCTAAGGGCTTTCTTACGTGCCAAAAAAAAGTTGAAGGTCCCTCGAATGACCACTAGATGGCTGTGGGTCCAAAAAGTGAGTCAATCCCCATAGACTCCCATGGTTAGAAGTGTTCGCACAAACTGGCATTCAACCGAAGTCTTGGCTTCATTACCACCATACCTGCTTGTTTAGCTTTAGCTTGTTAACTAGCTATTAACGACAAATGAACTCATAGTTTTGGATTAGGCCTTGAGCAAGACACCTGGACGTCCCAGCTGTGCTAAACAGTGCAAATGGGAGAGTATGCTTGCCACAGTATTAAACCAGCATGCACTGAAGTCTCGGCTTCACACCACCCATATCTGCTTGTTAAGCTTAACTTTGTTAAACCTAGCTAATAGGCCACGAATTGATTTAGCTTTGGATTAGCCTTTGAGCATAGATGCCAGACACCTAGCTGTGGCTAAACAATGCTAACAGGGAGCATAAACTCTCTGCTGCATAGCAGCTTCAAAACGCCTCCACAGAATCCTGTGGTTGATGTCAAGAAAGGGCTACATTCCATCTTTATTGTACCAGTCTATAATATAATATAATTCAGTATGTTTTCCTATGTATGAACATAACACTTATAGAGCTATCCAGAAAATGTGTATACCTGACATGAAGAAAGTGTATTCTTGGATTGTCAATATGTTTTCATGTGAATTGTTTTTTCTATTATTAACCGCGGATGTTTTTTGTTGCCAGCCAATCTGAGAGAAAGAGGGAACTATACCCTGGGAATAGTTCAAAATTCTGCCACGCCTCTCAGTGAAAGCTCTCATTTTCTCTTATCTACCTTGAGGCACACAGAGGTGAGGGTGGGCACTTGTCAAGCAACTCGTAGCAGGGCGGTGATTCATGTGTGCTGTTTGTCACGGCCACTTTTGCAAATCTTCCATTAGCTCACGAATGTAGCTGGAGAATTAATAAAAAAAAGCAAATGAGAGACGAAGTTCAGAACAATCACAGGGACGATGCTGACTTCATCTAAACATATAAAACCCAGAATATTTACAGGAAAGTGAGTTCTACCTTTTTAAAAACCAGATGGATATTTGTCCACCTTGGAAGTTTACAAACCAAACTTGGTTCCCATGTAACACAAACTTGTGCAAAGTGAAAACACATTAGGAATCTTAATTTAACTATTTGATCTCATGCCTGGTCTGCATTCTTCAGAGTAAATTCATTTGCCGTGCTCTGTGCCCCGCCAGCTGTGTATGAAAATACTTTCAGCCCAGCGACTTTACACAAAACCAGTGGCTAGTTGAGCTTTGGAAGAACAAAGCCCTTGGAGCTCCAGCTGCTCTTGCCACTTTCACTATGTGCTATCCAATTACAGCAGTGCTCAACTGAGGTACTTTTTTAATTATGATTCATTAGGCAGCCTTAGATTCTCCTCAATCTGAATATGTTTTCAAACCCTCTGCTTGTTTGAGGTTGCTGCAGCATTGTTCTACACGCATAAAGCCTCTTGAAATTCAGTCTCTCTTCACAGTGAAGGCCTGTCTAATTCAATCCCCACTTCATACTGAAAACACTAAAGCACTGACTGGGAACACTTATCTCCTGCAATGCACACCAGCAGAGGCAGCTTTTTTTTTTTCTTTTTTTTTTTTACCTGCAACAGCAGGACAACTTCATCCTCCTTTATTACGGAGGGCTGAGGGCACAGCGTGCACGTTCGGGAGGTTAAGAGTGGCATCAGTGTGACAGGCGATGATGAAATCTGTTTGGAGCAGGATACAAATGATCGCAGTCAATAAAAACACCGAGTCGGTGGCCTGCATGCTTTCGGCATACAGGTTGGAAGCATGGTGCTATTTATGTGGCGCGTGTTTTTAAGATCATTTTATTTTTCAGGAACCATGAACAAACACATAAATCTCATGCAAATCCTACCAAACAAAATGCTGCTGCACAGTGTTTTTTGTTGCAACTGGAAGAATAGGGAATATGAGGGGCTGTCAAGCTCCCCTAAAATTAAAAAATAGGAAATTAAAGTCTTTAATTATACCAACCTTTTGTTGGCAGCTTTGATCTTTTCTTCTCCATGGTTGCATACATGAAGTAAGAACAGCTCTGGTCATGTGACAATTTCACTAAACAGTGGACACAATATGTGCACAATTATATGTACATTTTTTAGAGCCTTATAACGAAAAAATATTTTTTATTGGTCGATCGCATGGTGGGCCCACACGAGTCAAACACTAATGCAAAAGCCACAAACTATAAATGCATACAAGATGCAGTGGGTGGTTCACAATGCCTTTAATTTTGCATTCTATGTTATGGGGTTTGCATTTATGTTTTATTATGGCGTTTGCATTGTATTTGTGGCTTTTTGGTAGTGTTTTAATTAATACTTTGTCCATATATTAATTATTCACTTTAAATGTTGTATTAAAAGTTAACCTCCACAATTGTTAGAATCATGGTCAAATATGATTTTCTTTAAAAAAAAACCATGGGGTTGGTGCCACTGTTGATTGTGCACAACCGTAGTACTGGTAAAATCATCTCTGTTAGGTCCAAAAGGCAGTGGTTCCCAATTAGCAGGTCGTGTACGGTCAGGGCCTGACAAAGAAATTGCGAAACAATATATTTTAGTTAAAATTTACACTGAAATTTAGAAGCACTGTGAGAACACATTACTTGGCCTCCTATTATTACGAAGTCAGATTTGGGCCCATCAAACATTTCTCAGATTTCATGTGGGTTATAGTGGAAAAGGTGGGAAAGGCTGGTCTAGGGTATTTATATCCACTAGCCTGACACCAGCTGCTAAACAGGTCATACCATAGGTTTCATGCCTTCAGAATTGCAGGCCTTACCTGGAACCCAGGTGACTGGACTTAAATTCCCTTTGTCACTTCCCACTGGTTCTCCTCAGCGTTGTCCATGTGGACTCTGTGATCGGACACATCTGTTGTCAGAGTCTTGCTGTTACTGCTTAATTTTTTGCTGGGACTTTTCCTACCCTCCAACAACGACAGTAACCAACATCCAATTCCGTCTTGTAAATTTCTTGCCTCCCTAGGACCAGTTCTGCACACCGGGAGTCAGTCCATGCCCAGGTCCCGCCTTTGCCTGCCAACCCGGCCTGCATCACATCCTACCTCGGTTGTCCATCCAGCGCTGTGGTGGGTCCCACAAGGCGCTCACTAACAATCTCCCCTCCCAGTATGGCTCCAGTGAGGGGGCCTCTGTTTCTTCTTTTTCTGGGCGAAGGTGATGCAGCTCTCATTTCGCCAATCCATTAGGGTTTTATGCTAATATTTGGCCTTACACAAATAACTGACTTGACTTAAAATAAACTCTCTTGACATTTTTTTTTCTATTGTTTGTTTTTCTGTTATTATCTTGGTGGATTCTTTGTACTTTGTAAAGTTCATAAGCGAACCAGCTACCAGGGGGGTTGAAAGATTGCTTCTACACAGCAAAAGCTCCTTAGGGGCCCACTGACTGCATGGGTCTCTGAGTCTATAAAATAAACCTTATTCATTAATCCATCAATGCACTCAAGTATTAAATAATTTGCAATTATTTAATTTTAGTACCTTTGATTAATAACCAGAGGCCCGATGATTTTCTGTTTAGCCCAAACGAGACTCGACGGAATTCAAACCCATCTTTAAACCCAGTGTGTGGCCATTACTGGGGACTCTGACACATCCTCTTCACGAGACTGTGTGCATAGGTCAGCCGCCACGGCAGCGTTGCCAATTACTTCACTGCAAGTGGAGAGGAATCTTCAGATCATTACAAGTTGTGTTATGTTTAATGATTTAATTGCCAGAGAATTGCTCCGATTTTTCCTTTACTGATACACCAGCACAGTGTACCGCCTTTCGTTGGCAGCATCATGCATTTTTTATATTTTCTACTGTATCAGGTAAGGAAATCGGAAGCAATTCTCTGCAATAATCATTAAACATAACACAACTTGTAAATTCTGAATTTCCTCTCCACTTTGCCAGTGAAGTAATTTGGCACCTGCCGTGGCGCTGACTATCAACAGTCTGCGTGAGAGATGTGTCAGAAGTCCCAGATGGCACACACTGGTTAAAGAGTGGGTTTGAATCCGTCGAGTCTCGTTTTGGTAAACAAGAACAAATCATCGGCGCCCTCTGTATTTATAATCAAAGGTACCTAAAAATAAATATTGCAATATTAATACTGAGTGCATTGATGGGATTAATGAATAAGGTTATTTATGTATAGACTCGAGAACCCATGCAGTCAGTGAGGCCCCTAGGAGCTTTGCTGTGTAGAAGCATCTTCACCCCCTGCGTAGCTGGTTCCTCATGAACTTTACAACAGTACAAAGAATCACAAGATAAATACAGAAACAAACAATAGAAAGAAAAATGTCAAAGGAGTTTATTTAAGTCAAGTCAGTTATTTGTGTTTAAGGCAATATTACATAAAACCCTATTGGATTGGCGATAGTGAGAGCTGCATCACCTCGCCCAGAGAAAAGAGAAAACAGAGGCCCCCTCCTGGAGCCACTACCTGGGAGGGGAGATTGTTAGTGAGCGCCTGTGGACTCCACCACACGCTGGGATGGACACCGAGAAGGTAGGATGGTGATGCAGGCCGAGGTGGCAGGGCAAAGCGGGGACCTGGGCATGCTGACTCTCCCGGTGTTGCAGACTGGTCCCTAGGGAGGCAAGAAATTTACAGACGGATTGGATGTTGTACCGTGTTCGTGTGGGAAGGGTAGGAAAAGTCCCAGCAAAAAATTAAGCAGTAACAGCAGACCTGACAACAGATGTGTCCGATCACAGAGTTCACATGGGACAACGCTGAGGAGAACCAGTGGAGTGACAAGGGAATTTAAGTACCAGCTCACCTGGGTTCCAGGTAAGGCCTGCATTCTGAAGGCATGAAAACCTATGTATGACCTGTTAGCAGCTGGTGTCAGGCTTAGTGATATAAATACCTAGAACCCAGCTTTCCAACCTTTTCCAACTCTATACCCACATGAAAATCTGAGAAATGTTGATGGGCCAAATCTGACCTCGTAATATAATATGGAGGCCAAGTAATGTGGTTCTCACAGTGCTGTTCTAAATTTCAGTGAAATTTTAACTAAAATAATTGTTTCGCAATTTCTTTGTCAGCCTGACCGTCACGACCTGCTAATGGGAACCACTGCCTTTGACCTAACAGAGGATGATTTTACCAGTACTAGTTGGTGCACAATCAAACATGGCACCAACCACAATGGTTTTTTTTAAAGAAAATCATATTTGACCATGATTTAAACATTGTGAGGTTAACTTTTTATACAACATTTAAAGTGAATAATTAAATATATGGACAAAGTATTAATAAAAAGTACAAAAGCCACAATACAAGATGCAAACGCCAAAACATAAATGCAAACCCCATAACATCAATGCAAAATCTTAAAGCATTGTGAAACCACCATGCATTTGTATTGCATTTATTGTGGCTTTTGCATTAGTGTTGACTTCGTGTGGGCCACCAGCGATCGGACCATAAAAAATTTTTTTTCGTTTATAAGCGCTCTAAAAATGTAACATATAATGTGCACATATTGTGTCACATGTTTAGTGTAAATTGTTCACATGACCAGAGCTGTTACTTCATGTAATGCACCATGAGAAGAAGATCAAAAGCTGCCAAACAAAAGGTTGGTATAATTAAGAACTTTAATTTCTATTTTTATTTTAGGGCAGGCTTGACAGCCCTCATATCCCTCTTCTTCCAGTGCAACAAAAAACTACACGTCAGCAGCATTTTGTAGTATTGGCATGATGATTTATGTGTTTGTTCATGGTTCCTGAAAAATAAATGATCTTAAAACACGCCCCACATAATGGCACATGCTTCCACCTGTATGCCGAAAGCATGCAGGCACCGACTCGGTGTTTTTATTGACTGCGATCATTTGTATACTGCTCCACAGATTCATCATCGCCTGTCACACTGATTGCCCACTCTTAACCTTCACCGAACGTCACGCTGTTGCCCTCAGCCCATCCGTAATAAAGAGGATGAAGTTTGTCTGCTGTTGCAGGTTAAAAAAAAAAAAGAAAAAAAAAAGCTGCTCTGCTGGGTGTGCAGGCTGCAGGAGATAGTGTTCCAGTCAGTGCTTTAGTTTTCAGTATGAAGTGGGATTGAATTAGACAGGCTTCACTTGAAGAGAACTGAATTTCAAGAGGGCTTTATGCGTGATAGAACAATGCTGCAGCAACCTCAAAAGAGCAGAGGTTGAAACAGTATCAGATGAGGAGAAATCTAGGCTGCCTAATGAATCATAATTAAAAAAGTACCTCAGTTGAGCACTGCTGTAATTGGATAGCACATATGAAGCTGCAGAGCACTGAGCTCCAAGGGCTTGTCTTCAAAAGCTCAACTAGCCACTGGCTTTTGTGTAAGTCGCTGGGCTGAAAGTATTTCATACCACAGCTGGCGGGGCACAGAGCCACCGGCCAAATGAATTTACTCTGAGAGAATGGCAGACAGCGCATGAGATCAATAGTAATTAGATTCCTAATGTGTTTCACTTTGCACAAGTTTGTTTACATGGGACAAGTTTTGGTTGTAAACTTCCCAAGGTGAAATATCCATCTGTTAAAAAGTAGGTAGAACTCATCTTTCTTAAATATTCTTGGTTTATTATGTTTGATGAAGTCACATCGTCCCTGTGATTGTTCTGGACTCGTCCTCTCGATTTTGCTTTTTTTTATTAATTTCCACTACATTCGTGAAGCTAATGGAAGATTTTGCAAAAGTGCTGCCGTGGACAAACAGCACACATAAACACCGCCCTGCTAAGAGTTGCTTGACAAGTGCCCGACCCCTCACCTCTGTGTGCCTCAAGGTAGATAAGAGAAAATGAGAGTCTTTCACTGAGAGGCGTGCAGATTTGACTAGTTCCAGGTATAGTCCTCTTTCTTCTCAGATTGGCTGGCAACAAAACATCCGCGGTATAAATAGAAAAAACAATTCACATGAAACATACTTGACAATCAAGAAATACACTTTCTTCATGTACCAGGTATAACATTTTTCTGGATAGCTTCTATAAGTGTTATGTCATAACATAGGAAAACATACTGTGATTATATTTATATTATAGACTGTAAATATAAAGAATGGATGTAGCCTTTCTGACATCAACCACAGGATTCTGTGGAGCGGTTTTGAAGCAGCTGCTATTGCCAAGCAGAGAGTGTATGCTCCTGTTAGCATTGTTAGCACAGCTAGGTGTCTGGGGCATCTTGCTCCAAAGGCTAATCAAAGCTAAATCATTCCGCTGGCCTATTTAGCTAGTTACAACAGTTAAGCTAAAACAAGCCAGATATGGTGGTGTGAAGCCGAGACTTCAGTGCATGCTGGTTTAATAACTGTGGCAAGCATACTCTCCCATTTGCACTGTTAGCAAGCTGGACGTCCAGGTGTCTTTGCTCAAAGGCTAATCCAAAACTAGTTCATTTGTCGGTTAATTAGCTAAGTTAACAAGCTAAGCTAACAAGCCAGGTAGGTGGTATGAAGCCAAGACTTCGCGTTGAATGCCAGTTTGTGGACATTCTAACATGGGAGTTATGGGGATTGACTCACTTTTGGACACAGCATCTAGTGGTCATTCGAGGACCTTCAACTTTTTGGCACGAAGAGCCCTAGAGGTTACCAGTAGTGTGGTTTAGAAAATGTGCTTCAAAAAGAAAAAGGTTGTTGGATGGTTGTTGAAAAAAATTTCAAAATAAACCACACACTTCAACTGATATTAGCTTTTTTGGTGGCTAATACATGTTTTTTTGCGACAGCGGAACATTGCTAGGTTTCTGTGCTGGTGCTCCTTGTTGCCTCACACAAACCCCACATCAGATAACCTGAATTAAGGCTTAAATTTTGATACGTAGTCAGACCCTGGTGCAAATGCAGTCCCTGACCCTTGGTCAGTGAATGTACATTTAGAACATATATTTAGAGCTGAGAGCTGTTCCACCCTGAAAAAACAGAGCTCTGTCCTCATTACTTCCTGAGATTTTGCCCTCAGCTTTGATGAACTTTGACCAACAAAGGCAGGGAACAATGAGAACTAGAGAATCCAGACTAGAAGAGGAAGTTTTAGCTGTGTTGTAACATCCAGTTTTGAATAATCAGGGCTCAATTTTCAAAGGATTCTCAGGGCTAAGAAGATTATAAAAATTCAGCTTACTTATAAAGGCCCGCTCTGCCAAATGAGAATCAAAACAAAACTAACCATGATCAGCTCCACAAAGTTTTTTTTTCTCCCAGATTATCTTAATGTGTTGGATGCAGTGTATCTTTACTCTGTCTTTCTGAATAGCTGAAACAACACTGTGGTTTTACGGGATGTTACAGCATCATCACAAAGACTTTCTGTTACCTTGATGAAAATTTGTGTAAGACTCATTTGTTCGCAGCATTGTGCGACTGTAACATGGACCATCACATCATCCTCTTTGTGATGTGGATGGAGGTCCTGTGGCTCTCAGCAAGAATCCTCCTCATCACCAAGTGCACAATGTAGGTCAATTTCTACTCATTGTCATCATCACGACTGGTGTTAAATCAATTTCAGGGTCACATTTATCCGCGGTAATCGTGCGCTGCTAATTGGCCCTGCAGCTGATTGCTGTCAGTCCGCTGAGGGGGGTGTAGATTGGTGAGAAGGACGGAAGAGGAGATCAGCAAGACCAGCTGCAGCACCGTCACCAATACCAGGTTCCCATGGCGTGGATGTCAGCCACTTTTCACGAACAACTTCATCTCCGTCAAGAAAGCGTGGAATCGCATTCATGCCAAATTGGGAGGAATCAATGTTGATTGTGCCCCCCCTGGCAGGAAGCACCGGTCTCTTGAACCACACTTGTGGTGCTGATGAGCTTGCAGCGGGGGCTGGGTGTGCTTGCAGGAAGCGGTGTCTCTCTCTGATGTTACCGAGACCTGAGGTCGATGACAGGCCCTGGGCACTGAACAGCATGAAGTTCCACACTTCATCGTGTGAGTCTGCTCAACCGTATGGGAATGAATCCTCAGTGGAATTAGACTGACCTTACATGAAACAGCACATACAGCATCACTCAGGCTCCTCTGACACCAACTCCATATAAACATTCATGTATATATGCATCTATATGTATATGGCACCTACAGTCCAGCAAAAGTATTGATTGCGACCAACATAAACTTTTATATATTATATATGCTAAACTTACATCTGTCTGCTAATTACCCATACCACCCCTGGGAACAGTTGCAACATGGATCAGGGGCGGTTGCAACACTTTTTCCATTTCTCTCAGCAAACTCAAAAACTCAACTCAAAAACGAATCAAACCAAACCAACTTACAAAGCCAGCAGCTCGAAGTGAAAATAAGTAAGAAAACTGTAGTATGTTATGCAATCATGTTATGTTATGTTACATTACATTACATATGTTATGTCTTATGTATGTTATGTTGTTATGTAATGTTATGTAATGTTGTTAATGTTATCTTATGTTATAATATTGTTATCTCATGTCATGTATGTCATGTCATCTTATGTGTGTTATGTTATCTTTAGGTTATCTCTTGTTTGTGCTATGTCTTGTTGTGTTATCACTTTCTTTGTCTTTATCTTGCTTCATCCAAAAACACAAACAAAACAAAAGCAAAAAAAAAACAAACAAAAAAACCCCACCAGAAAACAACAAAAAAAGAAAAAGAAAAAAGAAAAGAAGAAAATATATAATGAAATATCACTGTATTGGATGTCACTCGATTTGACAACCATTGGCGCACAGATCACATCAGCTGTAGGCTATATGAATGTGTAGTTGTCAGGGCAACATACGGTACAGTATGGATCATGGAGTTATTTATTGATTCTGTATTTGACATGATGACTGCAGATGAGTTTGTGTCTTAATTAGTGTGTGAAGTCACCAGCTACTGTAAGTAAGAGTTTTGTTGGAGGGCGGTTGAATCAAATGAGCTTGTTAGAAAAAGAATGATTTTAGACTGAAACTCTGGCACATTCATGACTCTGTCATCTTAATAAGCACAGCTGAATGATCTTTAACAAAGCTAAATGAAGCATGAAGCCTTAACTCCTTCCACTAACTTCAGCAAGCGTACTCAGCTCCATTCAGCCTTTACATTAACATCATCTTGTGACATATAGTGATTATAGGTTGAAGCACAGCTCATTTTGGTGTTATACAGCGTAACTCGTTATCAATACCCTGCTGCTGCTGAGGGATCAGCTCCAAACAGATGATATAGTCATTTATATCATCTTGTGTGTGGCTTGTCAGAGCCCAGTAAAACGATGGATGATATTAGCCCGAGGCTGGTTCAATACCTAATTCCACCTCTCTCTCTACTGTCTTAAATGATGGATCAATCAAACACTGACTTGATTTACATTTTAAGAGCAACACACTACAGTCACAGAAACCTCTGTACTCACATTTTTTTTTCATGAATAAAAATGACTTTATTATTATTATTGTTATTTACACTTTTGATCAAAATGAGCCTGAGCACCAACATGATGATTTTACTATTTTTGGATCCTTGTTGTGCACTAAAAAAAATCCTGCTTGATCTACATTTATTGCTACTTTTATTTACATTTACATTTTTATTTTTTATGTTAAGATTACAAATATGCATAATTTGTATGACGATGAAAATGTATTTACATCATTTTTAAAGGATGTATTGTACCTGGAAATATTCTCTATTTTCCTGCTGCCACTCTTTTAATTTTTTTGAAACTTTAAACTTTTTTAAGGTGTCACTTCATGAACTATTCAAACAATGCAATAGTTTATTAGTCTTTTCCATCCAAGCCTTCTGTAGGACTCAAAGTTAACACATAATACCTAGGCAACTGAGGGCCAGTGAAGTAAATCAAATTATAGGCATCCAAAAAAAAGATATTCAAAAAATAAATAAGTAAATAAATAATACATGACTAAATCCAAAAAGGTGGGGTGAACCTTCTGGGGCGGGGTGAATTCTGACAAAAAGTCAGAATTCCAACTTTAATCTCAGAATTCTGAGATTAAAGTCAATTCTAAAAAAAAAAAAATCTTCTTTCATACAATTTCATATGGTTTGTCCACCTCCTGAATCACTCGCCAGAATAGATTTAGTAATGGACCAAAAGACCAAAATATATGATGATAATTTGTCTCGGAGAACCCACAAATTTTCTACCATACAAAACTTTGTAAAAATCAATGGCTTTTTTGGAAGGGTAGGACAAATACATTTCACACAAATATGGCAAAGTTGGTGTTCTTTTGAAACACCTCCACTATGGTATCCCAATCCCTGATTGTGTTGGTCTGAAAATAGCAAAGAAAGTGTTTTGCTTTTTGCCCGATGTAAGACAGGGTCCTATGTGTTTATTATCATTCAACCAAAACCACTATCTTTCCCAAACCTTAAACAAAGTGCTTTTTGGCTGGACCGCAACGGCAGGGCCAGTCCTATAATCCTGAATGTCTCTGACTGACTGAGTGACTGAGTGATCATATTTCCACCACTGCTCAGCAGAGTGCTGAACCACAGTCAACCAATGGCACTTTGGTTTCCCTGCTGCTCAGGAACTGCAGGGAAGAGGAGGAGCACTTCCAATACACTGAGCCCCACCTTCATTACAGCAAATAAACTACTTTGATTACATGTACCATTATTACTAAAGGAGGCAGAGGAATAACTAAAAATAAGACACACCGAGTAGAGTTAAGTAACAGGAATGTACTAGGTTTTGACCTTGTCTTGTTTTGTCTAAACCACAGACGAGACTCTGAATGTAAACTCTAGCTTTTAGTATGACCCACCCACCACCTGGTGACTCCATTGGCTGTAATAAGAGCAACACATTATTTATTCATTCAAAAAAAGGGGTTTTTGCTAAATGTATTTGCTGTACCGTTTAGTTGTAGAGAAGTGCAATTTCTCAGAGACACAGTAGAGTGAGTAAAAAGGGGAGCAAAGGATCAATTTTCTCACAACTTTACCCATGGCCTTGAGCTGTTTATCCAACAGTACTAACCTGTTTCAATTGCATGTAAGTCATGACTTACTATAACTGCTTCTCATGCCTTGTCCTTACAATAGAATCAACAGAACAACATTAGATTGATAACACGTTGGCTCATCCGTAGAAGGACCTTGAGGTAAAAGTTTTTTGAGATACAAACCTAATGAACAGAAAACATCAAAGCAAAGGAGAGTGAATGGGAAAACTTATTAAATCTGACTTCATGTCCTGGACTCATTTTAATCTATGATAGAAAGGGAAACAATATCAAGAAGTTCATTCCGCAATATTGCCTCATTTGTTGATGCTTTTAGGGTAATTTCTCGCTGTATATCAGGTGCAATTTCTCTATGGGACTTTATATTTCTCTGTTTATGGAGTTAGACGCTCCATTTTCTCTCATCACCTGTAATGCAAAGGAGGATACCCATTTCAGAGGGAATTTTCACACTAATATCTGAACGCCGTGACACAAATCAATTGCAGGGGGCAAATAGCTTTTTGATTAAGATTCCCTGGCCGCCTAATGAAGAAAGCTCTCTGTGTATATCCCTCCTTCTCTTCTGTAGCCTTATTAGAGGGGAAGTTAGAATCTATTAAAATGGAGAGCTCTCGTCTGGAGATGTGGCACGGTTAGTGGGAAACATGCAGACCTCTGGACGTGAGGGATGAAGCGAGGGAGGCATTACAGATGGATGGAAGGCAGTGGGCGTATTGATCGCACCCCAAAACTCATCAAGCCATTCCAAGAAAATGTCCGATGGATCTGACAGCCAGTCCACTCAGCCCTCATGGGTGGCTAATGACAAATCTACAGCTATATGTCATATAACCATAGGGCAGGCTGTGGCATTTGTCAGCAACTACTGTTACAAACTTCTTCTTTTTTTATCCCACACTGATAGCATTCAAATGTAGTCCTGCTGAGGCTGTGATGCCAACATAAAGATGAAGGTCAGGGAAGCTGTCAACAAACACAACTTTAGATAGAAAAATCTTAAACATCTCATATTGTACAAAGGTAGATGTCCATGTGTTGTTTGATTATACAGCAGGTCTAGGTTCTATATTAATACTGTGACAGTATCAAAGTGCTCAGTCCACAGACAAATGCAGCTCACCTCGACTAGTGCAGCTTAAACTTTTAAATGTTGTTTCGGGCCCTGTTTTGATCCTGACTTTTGGTTTTTACCATTTAAAATGGCCTGTGTTTGTATGGTTGTCTGAATAGCGACTCTCAGAGGAAGTCTTCTGATGTAATAGCATTGCAAAACCTTCTGGGGAGGTCTTGGTCTTGGCTCATTGTTCAAGGAATTACATATTGGATGATTCCACAGTGAAGGAAGTAGTCTACCCCCTTATGAAGAAGGGGAAAGCTGGAGTGTGGAGATCGGGGTTGTGGACTAGGCATAGCAAGTCATAGTTTTAGGTACTTAAAGGTCCATATAGTATAAAGGTAGATTCTCATGTCTCCTTTGATTATAAAGCAGGTCTAGGTACTGTGAAGTATCAAAGCACCCACCTGGACTCACCATCCAGCCTTGCAGGATTAGTGTTTACCTGTATATTTGTTCGATCACTGTCAGCCAATCAGAGCCTCTCTTCTGATTGGCTCACCAGCCTGTTATTATTACAGCTACAGAGAGAAGCCTGAGAGAGGAGATGTAAAAGTACATTGAGATTGTTTTTGGTTCTTAAAACCACAAACATATGTTCTTATGGATCAACACTTCAAAATAAAATACAGGAAAAGTGTAAAATATGGGACTTTTATGTACAGTGTGTACAATACAGAGGGAAATCATGGGATATGATGACAATGAGAACAAACAGTGCAAATATGTAAGTGCACATAAAGCATTACAAAAGGTGTAAGTGTACAACAGCAACAAACAGCATTATACATATACATAAGAATTGCACACAACTTTAATGGCACCAAAGTCAACCTGTAAAATTATGCACTGCTGATAAAAACTGATGTCACGTTTAATTACCTTCACTTAGAAAGAAAATAACAACTCACATTTTAACGTGGCAGCACTGTGAGAAATATTGCCATGTTGTGGAAATAAATGAGATTAGATGAGATGTTTCGCGTTACATGAAAGTCACATTTCTTCCTTCACAGTCCGTTCCATGGGAGTGACTCCTACGTACTACCTCAAGGAAATAGGACATCTTTGAATTCCGACACTTTGAAAAATGTTTTCACCTTCTTCCACTTATTCAGCTTTTATATGTTACCAAACTACCTGTAAGCCATATGAATGAAAGCATAACGACCTTAAGGCCTGCGGTAGGGCACTTTAGGTACTGTTTGACAGCGTTCAGCTTTAAGGCCTGCGGTAGGGCGCTAACCCCTCTGAGCTAACTGTAACTGCATGCACTCACTGCTAAGACCGCTCAGTCCAACAAACCACACAAACGGGTACACTTGTCTTGACTCAGCTCTGAGCCTGTACACTGAGAGTGCTTGGGAATATTCAGTCTCACCACATTCATTAATGTACCAGGGAAAAGATTCAGTCCACTTGTGGATATTACTCCTGATGCCTGTGGACTTTGGAGAGACTCAGTGTCTGTTAGTGTTAATAATTGTTTTGCATTTTGACTTAAATACTTGAGAATGAGAGCCTGATTAGCTATTCTATTCTATTTGACCAACGATTACTGTTGGCTTTTTAGCCACTTTAGCTACGTGGTTGTAGTGATGGCAGTATCAGCATCACCATCAGCATGCCAACATTGTTAGCTAACATGTCAGAATTTAGCTCAAAGCACTGAACTTTCCACTGAACCATGGCTGTTCTTTCTCAGAACTGCTTCATCAGAACAATTTCTGGATGTGTGTGTGTATAAATACTCCGCTTTTCAGCTCACCTCCGAGTGTCCCTTTGATTGAATCATGTTATTTTTTTTGTCTCTGTCTGTCTTCCTTCATCTGTCCGTCTTTCTCTTCTTTCCCTTTTATTGATTAACTTACCTTAAACCTGGTCAAAGGGAGTGTCCAGGTAAATGTTGCCTGGATTTCAAGTAGGAAAGCCATTTGTATCTATTTCATAAAGTAGGACTCATATATACTTTTATTGCATTGAATCAAGAAATTACTGTTCATTACTGGACTAAATTTGATATCACAGAATATCATGTTAAGAAACCTTGTGAACATAAATTTGATTAAAAAAAAATGTCCTGGATTTTGCAAGATGATGTGAAGGCTCTCCGTGGTTTTATTGGCTTTCCTACTTAACAATATTCTCTTCAATTCTGTTAACGTAAAGAAATGCATTCATTATTTTCCTGAAGACCCAACAGAGCCTCTTAAATGACCTCTGCATATCATTGGACCCCACTTTGAAACACCCCACTGGTGTATCCATCATCCTCTCCATGTGTCCGGCAGTACCTCTGCTCTCTGTTTGCCCTCTTTGGTTTCATAAGAGGCTTTCTGTGTCAGTGAATTTTCTGCACCCATGCCTCCCGTACACACACTAACCCCAGGGGCGCAGCCTTGTTTTATGCATGTCCTCTTCCCATCGCGAGGCCCATAAATGGTCTGTCAGTAGGGAGAAGTGGGCCACTTCTGCTGCATGCCACTCACATGGGAAGTGCAGTGCAGCTGAATGCCACTGATGGTTCTGCCCTGAGTCCTGTTTACTGTGTCTGATTAACCCACCCCCCATCCCCTTCCTTCATGCTTGCTCCCATCCTTAATATACTCTCAAACACTGCACACTCTCTGGCTCCAGGAAACTGCCTGTAAAACATTGATTGTACAGGTCATGCACTCAACAACTGCTTGTTTTTTTTTTTTAGCAAATATCACCAAAGAATCCATGACTCAGACTCAGCCTTTGGAAAAAGGGTTAAAAGAGGTTGACAGGAGGTACAGTATTGCTTGACATCCAGACAGATGATCACAGGATAAAGGGCAAATCATAAATGTTATAGACATTATAGACTCAGAGGTAAGGTCCTGAGTATTTTCCATGACTGTGTTCCCCTGTGTTTACTCATGAAGGACCAAGAGAAAGGGTGCTTTCAGACAAGTTTGGTTCTGGTCAATCGACCTGTGGTTGGTTTGACTATTCAGGTTGTTTTTTTGAACTGCCAGTCAAACTTGTACGGACCAAACCACCAAACCACCAAACCACCAAACCGAAACTGCCTCAAAAGGAGAGTTAAAATCCACCTCCCGACTCATGACGGCTTGTCTGTAATGTGAAAGCAAACAGACCAACCACAGGATTTTTCGGTGGATGTGATTTTAGCATGATCTGATCTGATTGCTGTGTTGTGTTTCTGTCGTACTTCATATACTCCATATACTCCATATACACATAAACTGTCCAGTCAGTGAGTTACCTGTCAGTCTGTAGAATTAAACACATTAAACAGTCATTCTGATTGTTTTCCTGGGTTTCCATTCATTTCCAAATAGTATGAAAATCTGTCAGTAGAGTCTTGAGTTGTGTAATCCATCAGAGTGAAAATTAGCATTAGTTTAGTCATAATTACATTTTAGTGTGTGGTAATTGACAAAAAAAAAAAAAAGAATGCTGGGTGTTCACTCTGATGGATTACACAACTCAAGACAGTCTCAGGAATGCTAATTGATAATTATAATAATAACTGAAATGAATGGGAACCGATGACGCTGCAGCATGGCTGGCATGGTATGGCCCTTTAACATCATTGTAAGTGATGACCTCACAGCTTCAACAAGCCACTGTAAATCACTTGTAAACAGGAAGAGGCGACAAAAGAAGTGTGTCAGTTCTCTGCTAAATGTTATGTAGATAAAGAACAGACTAATAGAAATGAATGACTTTAATTCTTTAATCTCTGCTGAGCCAAAAAGCTCCTGTACTTACTTATTTCAAACATGATCATGAACATTGTATGATCTGTATCTTATCTTAGATGGGAGAATATTTATGTGCGTAAAACATCCATTGGACTTTGTTTTCTCGTTAAATCACCCTGTGTGGCTTTAATTATAATGTTTCAACTGTCTTTGATCTTGTCAGCAGATAATAATAAGACTCAGCTCCTGTGGTTTGGAAGGCCCCGTTTTAAATCTAATAAACCGTGATGGTTACACAAGAGTGATCTTGTCCCATACAATGTACTGACACTGATTGGCAGGTGGGGGCCCATTTTGCATTTAATCAAGGACTAATCAAACTCTTGTATAGCTGCTGAGTGATCACAATACAGGGCTGTAAACTCTGCATTCCACAAGTTGTTGGGAACTTTCCTTTTATTCTAGCAGAAATAAACATGTTTACAGCCTGGTACAAAAACAGTTTTGGTGGCTGTAGCTAATTTCTTCCTTCATGACAAATGTACAGGGGGTGAATTTTTATATACCTCACCTGTTAACATTTTGGTAAGGCTTAGTTATGCGTTATTGTGGGGGTGTGGCCTCTTTGAATGACATGTGGGTGCAGTCACAGTCTGCTAGCTGCTCAGCGTCAATGCAGCTAATTTGAGTCACTAAACGCGACCTCTCAGCCATGTTTGGGGTGATAATATGTTAGCACTACATAACAGGTATCGCTGACTCCACTCACAATATCTGGCTTGTTAACTTATCTCGTTAACTAGCTAATTAGCCACCAACTGAATTTGCCTTGGGTTAGCCTTCAAGCAAGATGCCCAGCTGAAGAGTGTATGCTTGCCACAGTTATTAAACCAGCATGTACCAAAGTCAACTCCACCCGCGCCCTACCTCTTTGCCCATTTTTGGATGAGCTGGGAATTAGTCAGACACTGCTAAGATGGCCACAGTGGAGCAGCTCACTCTGAGCTTCAAAAACAGTGGATTTCATGTCACAGAGGCTACATCAACAAAATTTGTGATCACGGTGATAACACAGCTCCAGTGTATCCTCTGGAGAAACACCATGTTGATGGAATTTTGTAGTTGATACTCTGACTTACCATTCCTGTGATGGAAACTGCGCTACAGTCGTTGCTATGGAAATGGCACACCGTCATCTAGATTGGTGTAAACCAATGTATTACTTTTGCAAGTAGTTCCAAGTTTCAACTCGTCTTATTGTGGATCTACCAAAGGGTTTAAAGGAGCTATTTGTAAATTTTGCTTTTGCTATTGCTAAATATGCAACATTAGCATTAGTGTCACATCAGTCTTGCAGAGAGCTTCAGTCATAGTTGTATTGACAAGTCAAGAAGTTATAATACCCCCTTTGATCAGCTACGTCTTCAGGGCAGACTGGATTTTACAGTTACTCGGTATCGGAAAGTGACGAGATGGGCTAACTGGTTAGCATGCTAACTTCAAGAGAAGAAAAGAAGTGATACAAATAAAAGCAAAACAAGAGGGCTGCTTTCTACCACTGGAGACAACTGTTGGTGAGTAAAAGAATGAAGTTTGATACTGAACTCACCACATTTCTTCTTGACTGGTAAGTAAACAGCTGTTAATGCTACCATTAGCTATGTAACAATTGCAAAACTCACAAATAGCTGCTTTAAGGGACAATAAATCTGTCAACACTTTTTTACCATTGACGTGAAGTGTTTATACCTAACGTCTTATTAATTTTATCCTATTTTCATCACTCATCATTCATATTTGTGTTATTATTTCATCGTAGATTTATGATTCTTTGGTTTTATGTAATTATATGTTATATTATTTCATGCATTTTTGTGCTAGAAAAATGAATTTTATTATAATTTTTTCTTAATAGTAAGTTTGGGGATACACTAAACACACTGTTTACATATACATCTGCTTCTCTATTAGACTGAAATGGAGGACTTGACAATGAAGGGAAGAACCGACTGCATATTCAGTGTATATTGGTGAATATAAGATAAAGACATGTTGGCAGTTACTGATTGATCGTCCTCTAGTGTTCAGGATAATGAAACAATTGAATGGTTTGTGAGTTAATGCAGCACTGTAATGCAGCACTGTAATGCAGGCGGTCCCTGGATGCTCTGTGAAACAGTCTTTGACAGACAAATTAGCTGCAGATTGCTCTGTGCAAACAGAAAGAAAAGATCAGAAACAACAGTGTCTCTCTGTGGAAATCCCAGGCCCACCGTAATGTACCTTCATCTGTATGCATTAACATCACAGCGCTTTTCTATGCTATGAATGTGCTCGGCATCACAAGAAGGACCATCTCATGTTAGCAAACTGAAACTTCTCATGTATGTAAATATACATGTGCAATAAATGTGAGTGTGAAGCAGTCGGGTGTTGCATTTTGAAAACTTTTAAATATCTGCCTAGCTTCCCATTCACAATTATAATATATATATATATATACATATATTGACTTTTCATATATGAAATATGTTTTTTATATATGTATATGTAAAAATTATACATGAAACCTATTAAAAATTGGAACATATGTACAATTTCATATATTATATACAGTATATCTAGGCCTATGCAAATATATACGTGTATGTATGTATGCTTACATATGTTACATAAATAATATCCCAAAGCAAAATCAGTATATGTAGCTATTATATCAAAGTCTGAAACCAGTTTCCCAGAATGTGAAGTTACACATGCTTAAAATTTATGAGAAAGTAATAATAAAAACATATATAAATATATAGATTTTGTATATGTATGTTGTTTTAATAAACTTGCAACATGTTGCCAGCAAATGTGTTCTATGTAGAATTTCATCTAATAGATGCTATGGGTATTTCATGTATGTTATAAACTTATATCTTCATATATCCAGAGGATGTATATATGTGATAATAATATATCCCCTTAAAGTTAAACTGAGCCTTATTGCCAAGCTCTACTCTAAATCACCTCTAACTAACTAGCTAGTGACACTTCAGACAGAATATCAGACCGATAATATGACTTGTTCTGCAGTTAATTGACTAACCCCGCCTCCTTGCTCATTTTTGGATCAGTCAGGCATTAGGGGCGGAGTCAGGCACTGCCAAGATGGCAACGGCAAGCAGCTTCAAAACCACTCTTCCAACTGTGATTGTCAAAAGTCATCACTGTCTCAACTTAATGAGCTGTTATTTGTAGATTTAGCATCAGATAAAATAACAAAAATGAAAGATAAAAAAGTGAGAAGAATAAAATATATATAGATAACGTGACTATAATCCAATCAGTATTGGCATATTTCAGCTAAAAAAAAAAAAAAAACACAAAAAAAGAAACTTAACAAGTGAAAATGCTTGCAGGAAGAAAGAGTAGAGTATCCTCAGAAGGAAGCCTTTTAAGTTGAGCCTTTATTGCTTTGCTCCAACATTCTCAGTAGGTTTACAAACACTCACAGACCTGCCTGCTAAATTTAAGTGGACTAATAACCCTCCATGCAGCAGACCAGGCAGCAACTAGCTGCGGGAGTTTAGAGTCCTTCAAAAAAAATTAATTTATGTTGGCCAAAAAAAATGCTGCTAAAAAATACATGGTGGAAGGGAAGCATCTCTGTGGGCCTGTGTGAATACTAAACAGTCCATCTCCAGTCTGTGTTTCCTGTGATGGGGTCAGTGCAGACTACTTCGAACCAATTCGCAGTCTGGCTTCGACAGTCAGGTAAATCCCACCGAGGCTCAGATCAAAGTGTCAGATGACAGCACTTTCTTTAGGCTGAGCTGAGCAGCAGCCAAATGTTCCACTTGTTCCTGAGTGCACATGTTTTGGATGTGGGATTTCTTGTGCACTGTGAACACGGCAATATTATTGGCTACCTGGCTTCTAATTTCTTTTGGCCCATTTATCTGGAGATCACAGCTTAATTATCTCATTATTCACACATAACAAATGGGGCTCAAATTTAGTCTTTTTAGGGTTTTTTTTTTCTTTTCTCCAGGATTTAATTATAATGTTATCTTCATATATCAGATACAGTTTTCTTCATTAATTCATGGTCTTCCTTCTCAGACTCCAGAGAAAGAGATGCAAAAGTAAGAGAAGGAAGACACATAATCAGAGTCACAATCGGTACTTGGGATTGCTTTGTTGCAAAATCAACCTAAATAAGGTTACCTCGCATGACCTGTTTTGCAGGACCCTTGTTAGCGATTTGCCATTGAGCTTCTTCAGCTTGCTAACTAGCTATAGTTTTGTGTTACAGGTGATTAACTAATGCAGCACATAGTACAACAAAAACACGTACTAGAGACCTTTATTTCTACAAAGGCAGAAACTGGAACGGACAGGTTATTCCAAAAAATTGTTAGAAACCTTACTGGTAGACCTGGAGGCTCTGGCTGAATGAGCCAGCACGGGATCATGCAGACTAAGTCCAAGGTCACAAAAGCAGTTCTCAAGGTCAGGGACAGAAGGCTGAAGTGTTCACCAGGGTTCAGACGAGAAAGGCAGGTCGGGGACAAACAGGTTCGGCAACGGGGAATCAGAATGACTGGAAGTCTAGGGTTTGTATACTGGGTGCAGCTGGAGCTGGAGCAAGTACAGCTGTGATGAGATAATTGGAGTTGGCTTGATGAGGTGGGAGTGGCTAATGCAGGGAGGTGCAGGAGAACAGGGTAAATGGAAAGTTTCTGACTGGGAGCTTGATGACAGGGAATGCTGAAGTGAGGCAGGTGACCTGAGGTGCAGAACTGTGATAGTTTTGCCTGTTTAGCACGATAATTGCCCTAATTTCTCCACCATTGTTTAGCCTAGCTAACAGAAGGTTGTTTAGCCTGCTAACAATCCCACCATTTTTGCTAACAAAATGCAGGACGGGAAAAATAATCCTAGCAGGTCTTGCAAAGCTAGCTACCATATCTGTTATAGTTTCTGTGGGTAAATGATTGAAATGGTTTAAGGCTCTTATCTGTATCTCTATCTATAATTTACTAAAATATGTATGTGTTCAAATGTACAGCATAGTGGACGATACCTCGGTATCATAACAACTATTGGATAGGTTGCGATGATTTTGTCAACAAGTCCCTCAACCTAAACGGCCATATGGTTTGTATTAAAATAAGTAATTTTTTAAAGGAGCTATTTGTAAGTTTTGCTGTTGCTTCATAGCTATCGTAAGCATTAACAGCTGTTTACTCACCAGTCTAGAAGTAATGTTGTGAGATCAGAATCAAACTTCATTCCTTTACTGGTCAAGAGCTGTCTCCAGAGGCGGAGAGCAACCCTTTTCTTCTATTGAAGTAAGCATGCCAAACAGCTACCTAAGGAGCTAGCTGCTTAGCGTGCTTGAATATAACTGACCGCCTGACCTGTGAAAATAATTTTGTATAACATCCTCTGTGAGTTTAAAATAATCCTAATAATGTCGTAGAGCTCCATCTTAGCTTAGCCTTGGTTACTACAAATGTATAACAGAAAGACTGCAGTACAAATCTGTCCAGTTGCCTTATGGGAAATGCTAGGATCTAGTGTTTTGTACCTTGACCACCACTAGGGGCTATAAGTCTGGATATTTTCACCTCTGCTGCACCAATTTTGGCTTATCTTTTTTTGTATTAGTCCCCCAACTTTATACAATGTTAATAAACAAAAACAGACAGACAATAAATAAATCAACCATAAGCTGACATCTAAAACATGCAATTTGGTGGAATCAATGATTCATAAATAATTCTGAAATTATTGTCAATTCTGTAATGAAAGCCTTTTAGTAAATACCAGGGTTTTCAGCTTTATTTACAGTTTTTGCAGTGCATTTTTTATGTCACATAAGTGTTATTTTTATCTTGTTCTTTCCAGTACTTCTCTGAGCCTCCGTACAGGGCAATTCTTTTAACAAACTGTAAGAAACGTTTTGTATCTTCATCTTTATTCTAGGCTCACTGACCACCAGCCACCAGCTGTTGTAGCTGACGTCGAAATATACTGGTAATTTGGACAAACAAAGTGAAACCACCACCATCTGTTGAGTCATTTGGGGGGGTCCACTCTGCTGCAGCCACGCTCCGTGATATGGACCAGTTTGGGTGTATTGTTATATAAATTCATGTCTGGTACAGCAAGTGAAGTTTCACCCCCACTAATGGCAGGGAAGAGAACGACAGGATGAAAGAGAGAGAGAGAGAGAGAGTGATGGAACAGAGCTCTTCATTTCTCCGTGTGCTGTGTAACATGCTGAGTGTGTGTTTGTTGTTTGTTAGAAATGAGGGCATCCCAACACTGACTGTTGAAACCATGCCAATTTTTTGCAATAAAAAGTTATGCTAAATCTGAAAACTAGAATTACTGTCTCACGGTTGTATGCCTCCATGACTCAGACTCAAATATTTGTACCAAATTTGAAGAAATTCCCTCAAGGCGTTACGGACGGAGGTATTGCATTCACAAGGCCAAAAAAATGTTTTGTGAGGTCATCAGGACCTCAGCCTTTGACCTTTGACCACCAAAGTCGAAGGGATTCCCTTGAGGACTTCTTCAAATTTGGCACAAACAATCATTAGGAATAAAGGATGAAAGGATTTGTATTTTGATGGGCAAAGATCAAAGGTCAAGGTCATCATGACCTCACAAAACATGATTTTGGCTTTCTGAACCAGTATCTTGAGAAGTTCTGTCGAGGCCACCATTTAGGACCATTGAAGATCTAACCTGACCAATGTTAGGGCTAGCATGTGTGTTTTTAAGTTACAGCTAACTAGCTAGTAAGCTAACTAGCCTGCAGACAGACATTAGCAGTGCAGTTTCAGAATAAATCCATACATGGGCCACATGCTTGTTTTCTTCTGGCCCAGCATACACCCGGTTCCACGGCCCAAATCTGGCCCATATATAGCATGATTGTAAGATGCTACTTCCACATCTGGGCAAATTCTGAAGTGCACACACAGAAAATGTTCTTGCTGTCAGACAATACGGGAAGACAACAGCTGGAATCTGCCCAGATGTGCAAGTATATGGGCCAGACTCTGGCCGAGGCACCAGGTATATGTTGTGGCTAGAACTTTAATTTTGCTAGTTTGTGTTTGTTGGATCATTAGTCAGAAAGCTAATGTTGGCTTTTAAACTCTCTGTTGTGTTCAAGCTGCTGTTAGCAGCTGTCAGCGTAAGCCATTTTATGCAGATGCAGGTCAGTGATTTTATTGAAACGACTTGAAAACAGGTTTGTGTCCACACAGAATAATAGCTTTCTCCCTGAAATATACACAGACTGGATCCAAACCTCTGAATCACTGCCTTCATGTCATATATATCTATTTATTAATTGAGCTTCCCAGTCATTGCCATTCTCCACCTGTCCAACAGATGCCCCCAGGCCTCCCCGCAGTCACCTGATCTCTGAACCTGCCTGCATGAGATGGATGCAACTTGGTGCAATAGAGTCGATTTGCTGACTTTCTGTTCACATGAAGTTTTACAACCAGGACCACAGCTTCCATTTTGAAAAAACCATCATGAGGATAGACATCATCCGCTGAAACAAATAGGTTTGACCCCAAGACTTTCCGGATTACAGAGGCAATTCATTGGAATGAAATTACTGAAACAACCAGTAGGAAATTATAGAGAAATTACCTTTAAGACTAATGCAACAGAAGGAGAAGTAGCAAAGAAAGAGGTACTCAGCAGGTAGCTTTTGTTGTCTCTGTTGTATATCTGTTTCTTTTGTTTATAATTGTATGTGTGTTGTGGTGCCGTGGTGGAGGTCAGCACTGCAGTGCTTTAAACTGTGTCGACCCCCCCTTCCCGCAGACCCCTTCCTGCTTTTTAAAAAATGCCTGAAAAGCTCTCAAAACAGTTCAATGGGGGCGGAAAACAGTATTTGCATGGAGAGGCGGTGAAAATGAATTCAAGGCCAACTGTAAAATCAGAAGGAGTTTCCATCACTCATGCTAATGAGAAGGCACTCAGAGTGCAAACCTCCGTAAAAGCTGAACTATTCCTGAACTGGAGTTCCACCCAGAAGCATCATTTCTCCCTCTTAGATTTAACTTAATTCGCCTTCCTGACCCTGAAAATACACCCAGAGGATCTGACCTCTCTGAGAGCTTCATAGTCATAGTCAAAGATGAAAATGAGATACTTTTGGTGGAGATGCCATACCCTCTTCGGTTCAAGTTATGAGAGCAGAAAACATACAAACCTAGATGAGGAACATTTGACAGGAAGCACCAAATTGTCAAGACTGTCCTCCCGAGAAGAATGACAGCATCAGTCGCCCCAAAATCAACTTCTGTTTACATTCAAGTGACAGCGCCTCCTCGTGGTCTCAGAATTGAATTGTGACTGTGACATTGAAGGTGCTCTAACCTTTAGTGAAAAAGTCACTTTAGTCTCAAACTATGTGCATTATTTGAACCCAAACCCTGATCCTTCCTGAAACCCAAATTTTGTGACGAACTCTCACCAAACCTTAACTATAGTGGTGATGCATCATAAAATTGATGTGATTTGTAACAGACAAACAATGTGGTCCTCCTGATGTCAGATCACATGTGTCACTCTCAAAGATGTGGAACGACAACAGATTTTGTTGTTTAATTTGGGTGATTTGTTGGATTAAACACAAAAACCCTATAGTTAATGATCAAGGTCACGTAAAATAAACCATGTCAAACTCAAGGCTGTGTTGACCCATCCCATAGCATCACACTCCAAGAGTCAAGTCATAATTCACATGGTCACGGGAGGTCCTCATTAGGGAAATCTAGACTTGGGTCACATTTAAACAAACAACCAATGGTGTCATTTATCCTGAGCATCTGCATTCATGATTCAGGAGATGGAAAAGAGAAGAAATAATGTGCCTGTAGCAGGAAATGAAAAGCATCAATTCATAGTCTAATGAATGGAAAGAAAAGTGATTCTGACACTCTTTCTATTTTTATTCTATTATTCTTATTATTTACACTGTGTATTGTATTTAGACTGCTGTGAAGTCTACAACTATTCTGTGGATAAACCTTGATTTGAGCCGACACAGCTCTCACAGATCATCATGTGTACTGCTGCTGTTTTCAGCTTTGAAAATGAAAAGTGAATTAATCAATTACTTCTGATATCCTCTATATTCTAATGTAGTCGTTTTCTTTTGGACCATATCAAAATGACCAGGGTGGGGAGGGAGGCTGAACTTTATCTTTCACTTAATAAAAGCAAAGCTCTTTCCAGCATATTAATGTTTGGTTTGGATCCTTCCACTGATTTAAGAAGAATTTTTTAAGAAAAAAAATCTTGAACAGCCTCCCCATCCAAAAATAATATGACCACCTCAATACATAATAAATTATACCAAATTATACCAAATTTAAAGGCTAATTATTCTCTGCCGCCAAATGTGGTTTCTTGCCAGGAGTGGATGGTGGTGATGGTTGCTTGCTAGGGCTTCAGACCTCTTTGCAATACACTGTCAGGGCAGACTCGATGCTACAGTGACTCGCTATCGGAAAGTGACGAAAGGGGCTGGCTGGGCTGTGGCTACCTGGTTAGCATGCTAACTTCAGTAAAAGAAAAGATTTTATAGAAACAGGCAAAACAAGAGGGTTGCTTTCCACTACTGGAGACCGCTTTGTTTGATGCTGAACTCACAACGTTTCTACTAGACTGGTAAGTAAACACCTGTTAATGCTAACAATAGCTATGTAGCAATAGCAAAAACTTACATATAACTCCTATAACAATATTATGCTAAATAGATGTTTATTACAGCTACTTAGCACTGGCTTTGTAGTTTTTTATTTCAGTCATATAACAATCTATTTGAACACCACAGTGAACCTCAATTTTAACATCATTTGAATGAGGGTTTCCATCTGCTGATGAAGATCATGCAATGTGGTCAAAAGCTTCAGAACAGCTTTTAAATAGACCTTGAGGTGAGCTTGTTTTGAACTTGATATGTGTGAGATCAGATAACTATCATAACGCGATTTAATCTGTGTTTTTATATAAATGTAGAAACAAAATAAGTTAAAGAGGTTTGTATTCTTACTTGGTACTAACTTCTTCTTTATTGAGGAACTGTGGTTCCCAAACTGTGGTCCAGGGCCCACTGGTGGGTTGTAAAGGTAGCAAGTGGTCTGAAAAATTCATTTGCAAAACCAATGATAAGCCAATATTTTTGAAAGTTTTGAAGTTGGCCATAAGTTGGAAAAGGTTGGGAACCTCTGTTGTAGACGGTACAGAAAGGCCTCCACCTAAATTGATAGAAAATACGTGCATGTTAAATCCCAACAATTGTTCAGTCTTACTATAACCACAACAGAATCACTTTGATTGACTGAAAGAGGACCAACAGCCAGTTGTTGAACACACATCCTCATGGGTGCTCATTTGATTTCCCCACACACACTTTGACTTTCAGCCATAAATGAACTGGAAGACTCCAAAGTCAACTAACAACTGAGGTGGAATAAATAGAAACAGGGGAGTATTGCGATGATTGTTGAAGGAATCAAAACACCGGTGACACAGGCAGGTTCTAGCCAATCAGCGATCACACGGGATTACTTTTCTGCCAAACAAATAATCCATTACTTTTCTGCCAAACAAATAATCCATCTTAATCCAACATGGCAGCTGTGTGACTGCAGCCTCCCACCCTGCCACTTACTGTCCAACAGATAGAGCTTAAATGCAACTTCTAATGAACATTTGACACACAGTAGTCTGTTTCCTCACTTGCTAACTCACACAGCCTGCAGACATGCATGATTACACAAACTAATGCCCACAGCTTATGATTTTATGTGATTAAACAAAGTTCCTAAAACCAGGCAGGGAGAGCTGCAGCATCCACACCACCTGCCAGCGACTAATGGGCTCTCTCCGACTGCAGCCAGTAAGCAGAGTGCTGCGAGGCAGGGCCTGCTTTTTACAGGTCAAGGTCATGGACTCATTTTGGTCCCAGCAGCCTAGCTTTGCATTCTGGGGGGTTGTTTCAGTTCTCTTACCTTGGGTGTTTGTTCAACTGCTGGTCTCTAGCTCAGGAGGGAGTCCCTGTGCTGAAAATTTCCCCAAAACAATGGAAAGTCAAACCGCATCTCATCAGGGGTGAGGTTTGTTTGCTTCACTGTCATTAGATACGTCATCATACTTTGTATTTACATGTTGATCTAATTTGTATGTCACATAATTCAAATTATAAAAAACTATAATTAACTATACTTTACATTTAAAAGCAGTATATCAACAATTAATATATGGTCTGTAACACACTACATTGTAAATGTAAGCAGTTATAAGGACATTTTGGTTTATTTTTATATGTGTTAACATGTACAAGCCCTGATCTGAAGCAACTCTAATTAGGCTTGGGGCAATATTCAAGCCATATTTCCAGCCATATGCAATGATATAATAATATTTATTAAAAATGTCTGAAACATAAAATACAATAATATACTATAAAAAGAGCTGAAAAATAGAATACAGTAGTATGAATATATATTATTAAAAAATACCTGAAACGTAAAGTACAATAATATAGTTATACGTGTATTATAAAAAAACACCTGAAAAATAAAAAAAACATATAATAATTTGTACATTTTGATGTGATGAGATGCCGAGAACCTTTATTTTCAAAATCAAGAATGGATCATCAAGCTCACCGTGTCTTCATGAGTTTTTACACACACTTATAAACAGCCGTGAATGTGTTTAACACAGTTTTATAACACGGTAGATATAAGGTTCCACTCTTCACCATGTAGGAAAGAATGTGATCATGAATACTGATGGTACCTTATTCTCTCAGCAGATGTGTTGAAGCCACTATTATTCAATGGAATTTAACTATGTCTACTGTTGAAGCCACAAAGTCACAAATGGCACTGATTTGATTATTGTAATTTTCAGGTTTTTGGAAAATGCTAATGAGGAATCGCTGAATGGTGCAGAGGACACACTGTAATACAATAATTTTCTTTCAGGACATGATCTGTTTTTTCTTACTATGTTTTTACAGTGCATTCTTCCTTTACAACCGTAAAAAGCAGTAGGCTAAGAAACCAAACTAAGTGATGTGTTCTATCTTGAGCGACTCCACTCTGTTTTCAGGACCATGGACAGCATTGCACCTACACATGCACCAACTCAAAACAACCACATGGGGCGCCGTTGTTTTAAAACTTCACAGAACAACAATGGGACCGACTTTCAGAACAGATTCTCTCGAGACCAGCAAGAAGCGCTTTTTTCTTTACAATTACAATACACACGAAGGCCAATTTTAAACGCGACAACATAACATAGAAGCACAGCAACTGCCAGCTCGCTCCCTCTCCCCACACACACAGAGAAAGAGACAGAGAGAGAGAGAAAAGAAAGGGGATGGTGGAGGTTTACACACAGAGAGCTCAACTGACACAGATAACATAGACAAAGCAGACACAGGGGGGGGGGTCCCCTTGAAATCAGATAGGTGGAAAAACTCACTTATTCAAGAAACCAAGCACTCCTTTACCAATTAGTTCAAAGATATTAACGAGGACTTTCCACCTCTAATTCCCCACTCTCACTTAGTGCTTTTATTGGAACCTGTTCAAAAGGACCCTCCAGGCAAGTGTCTTGGTGCAATCTTAGGTAAGAGAAACTCTCTCTGTCCTAAATTCCCCCTGGGAATTCCCTCCCTAAGCTTCATACAGTGCGGCATTAAACCTACACCTGTACAATATTGAATTTTAAACAACAGAAACTTCCACGTAATGTTCCACATAAACCCTCTAATCATATTAAAAGTTCTAGATCACTATCAGCCTCTGAAGGCTACTTGATCAGAGATGTCGCCTCCCAGAAGTCAGCAAAACAGATTAGCAAAATTCAGTGGGGCCTCCAAAATTTGTACATTTTGGAGGAATTGCCTGTAAACAGCCTAACAAGATAAACACACATACCGCTCATAGGTTGATCCATTAATCCATTGTCCAACTGCTTTATTCAGGGTCAGGTTGCAGTGGCAGCAGGTCCAACAAGGTAGTCCAGATGTCACTCTCCACTGTGACGTTTTCCATCTCCTCCTGGGGGATCCTGAGGCATTCCCAGGCCAGGTGATATAATATAATCACTCCAGCATGTTCTGGGCCTAGACTGGGGTTTCCTACCAGTTGGATGAGCCTGGAAGACTTCAATTGGGAGGCGCCTATCAGATGCCTGAAAATCCTCAACTGACTCCTTTCAACATGAAGAAGCAGTGGCTCTAGTCCGAGCTCCCACTGGTTGTCCAAGTTCCTCACATAATATGACAAAATGATGGGTTAAGGATTAAAATATATTTTATACAGCAAGAAGTCAGACGGGAAAATCTCAATCCATCCATCCATCCATTCATCCATCCATCCATTTTCTTAGGCAATCCAAGGTCGGCTCGAGATTGCAGAAGGTCAGGTAGTCTAGATGTCCCTCTCCCCAGCAACATTTTCCAGCTCTTCCTGGGGGATCCTGAGGAGCTCCCAGGCCAGATGAGTCCATGAATCGCCACCTTACCATGACGGAAGGGTTGGTGTGTCTCAGTGATCCTGGGAGCTGTGTTGTTGAGGGCATCAGCCCCTTGGTAGGGTCTCCCAACATAAATTGGTTTCAGGGAACAGGCTAGATTAAGGGCGATTCAAAAAGCAGCTGATGATCGCCCAACTCTGAGACTACGTCACCACATTTGGAATGATTGATTTTGAAAGAACAATGACAAGTGGTGTAACTTCATCACTCATTCGGTCAGTCAGTCAGTGAGGAACAAACTTCCGCACTGCCAAAAAGAGAACGATGAGCTGTTTTGAATGTCGGGAGCCTTAAGATCCGACAGCCTGTAATTCCCATCACTGGGTTCACTCCAGTTTGTGAGCATTGACAAAAACACTGTCTGTCCAAACAGACGGTGTGACATCATGCTGAGATATTTCCAGCAGCTGCAATGTTTGAGTTTGAGAGTTAAGCTACCTGAAATTTCAGCTTTACCTGTCAGGTTTGAGGAATCAGGTTTATGATAGAAAAAGGCAAAGATGCCCTTTCTTTTCTCCACTTGACAGTAGTCTCAGTGGACCATGATGCAATGCAGCCAAAAGATGGTTACACTTGCACATGCATCTCTTAACAGCGTTGTGGTGCATCATTCTTCAGACTCTTTCTATGCCATCTTTTACTTTTGAAAGCACCATGTTTAGGCCTTTTCTCTGGAAACATAAGAAATTAGAATTAGGTACGATCTTTTATAGGCTGAATGTACAGACTGCAGTCAGGTTGTTTTGCTAGTAAAGAAGCTTTCTCTTCTAAGACTTTATACTTTAGATATTTATGACATTTGTAGCCATGGTAACAACACCTATTTTTCCACAACCTGTTCCGTCTCTCCATCAGATGCTCAGATTAAAGCCAATTGAATATTTTTGGACAGGCCAGAGAGATTGTCAGGTTAATGTGATGCAACGGCATAGAAAAAGAAAAGCAGACTAAAGAAATGAATGACAACAAGGCTTATGTGTTAAGACAGAAAACCCAGTGAGAAAGATATTGCAACAAGACAGCTTTGTGACAGCTGAATCCTACTCAAATACACAAATTAAACTCCAAATGATGACATACTTTGATTAAAATACACAACAAACACCAGCTGCGGCAGTGAAAAACGTGCCTCGCCTCAGACTTTATGATATCCTGTACATATTGTGATCCATGACACCCCATCTGTCTGTCTGCCTGTTCGTTATGGCAGCTGCCATTTACAATTTGGATCAAAAGCCCAGTTGGTCAACGGATCGGCTGGAAATTTGCGCGGTCTAAGGTCGGGGACGAACTGTGGGCAACATCAATCCAAATTCATGAGAGTCAAGGGTGACATGGGACAGCTGTGAGGTGCAATTCTGTGTTTGAGAGGCAGGGATCACTGGCAGGTCAAGGAGAAGGAAGGGTGGAAATATCAATGCAAAACAGACGGTGAAAAATACAAATAGAGGAGGAGGGATTAGGAACATAAAAATGGGACAAATATAATATAATATAATATAATATATTATAGTGTAATATAATATAATTCAAAAGTCTATCCAAAAATATACACATGTAATTCAAAAACTAAATTACAAAATAAGATACAGCCAAAAATCCAACATAGACCTTAAAGAAATTATGTCAGGGGGCTATGAAATAAAATTGAAATTATATATTATAAAAAATTAAAATATATAGCATGATATTTAACTTAAATTCACAAATAAAAGCCAACTCTCATGTATAAGCCTGAAAAAACAACATATAAGCCTTCCTGCCATTCTTTTGATCGGTCTTGAGCTACTGTAAATTAAACTGGACACGTTGATGTTTCACGTTAAAATTCTTCCAAAAAAAAATGAAATGATGCCTTCACTGACAGTAGTTTAACCGTGATTGCAAAAACCACACATTAAAAGCAAACGGAATTAAAAACACTGATAAACAACATGAGACTCGGCAGAACTGCAATAAATATATACAGTATATACCTATATATATATATATATATATATATATATATAAACATTTTGAATATACATATGGTGGCTTATATTATTATGTCAGTGACACAGTACTTCCAGCCCAGATGTTTCATATTAAGCCTTCTTCCATCCCGTTCCTGGCAGGTTCTTATTGTGAGACAACCGTCAGAAAAGTTGAGTTTCAAGGACATAATGAAAAAAATATATGTAGTGAAAAGTGTTGAGGAATCCTTCTTTGTCTTTTGTAGTTGAAAAGACAACAAGAGACTGCGAATATTTAACAGTTAAATCAAAATTCAAAGTCTGTAAATATTGTGTGGGAGTTTCACTGTTTAGCATTACAAGCATAGCATTGGTTTTACAATGTCTCCACAGGTCCAGCTGTGGAAGTGGGATTGTGTAGCATGCTAACGCCAATGTGCTAGTGTGTCCTAATTGGTTAAATGAGAGGGAAATTGTTATGTACTTTGGATAAAGGGCTTATATAAATGCAGTCCATTTTACCATCATGAAGCTGTGATGTCTGTGTCGAGACTTTCAGTCTTAATATACGGCTGACGCATCATCAATTAAAGAGCCATTCTTGCTTCACAGTTATATTTGTCTCAAGGAAATGATTTTCACACACCTCCAGAGCAGACATATTCAAACTCGTAGACTGGCTCCCCAGGAGAATAACCATGGGAGATTTGACACTCAATGCAACATGTCTTGAACCTGCCCAATATGAGGGACTGATGCTAGATTATGATTACCGGAAGGAAGATGATAGATGATTCTTCCTTCGTTTCTACCAGACCCATACAGAAATGTCATATATGCTACATACGTCCCTATACCAAGAGTGATGTTGCCATATATGTCAGGTATAAAGGTGTTTGCAGCTGTGTGGTCGCTTACAGAATGAAGACACTGTCAGACCTGCACACTTACAGACGAGGGCAAGAAGTGTGGCGTTTCATACTTCACAGACGACAAGCTCGCATCTGATGATTTCGACAAACAGTGGCAGTAACCACATGCAGAGAGAGACAGAGACAGGGCGGGAGGGGAGAGAGGGGGGAGATCTTGATATAGGGACATATATATATATACATATATACTGTGTATATATATACATATATATATATATATATATATATATATATATATAATATTGTGTATATTAAACTGTGAGTTTTATGTTACAACCAGCTCGTTAAGGCGGATAAGGGTAAGTAACATAAAACCCAAGATGTTAAGGGTTAAATAAGGTCATTTATTAACAAAAGTAAGCAGGGTAAACAAAAAGAGAGGCGACACAAGAGAAACAAAGCCATCCAATAACGCAATTAACACAAAAGAACACCAGCAGCTAACAAAAGAAAAGCAAAACAACAAAACACCAGCTCTCAAACAGAGCTGCACTTAGCTTTACGCTAGACAACCAAAAACACACGACCTTAGCTCTTCACAGTGTTTCACTCGGCTCTAATCAATCAACAACAACAATCACAGCAAGCACTGGTACACAGCGCGGCGGCGAGTCTGCGTACGGGCAACACAGATCGCCACGAACAACCGAATGACAGTTCTTTTATACGCGGGGTGGAGACGAGAGGCGGGCCCAGCTGATCAGGAGAGATGGCTAGCAGCTGGAGCATCGAAGGTGCGGCGGAAAGGCGGAACACTCCCAGGAAATCCCGGTGACGTCACGGGCATCCCCTCTCGCAGGGTCAGACTGCAACAACAGGCGACCGAGACAGGACACAACACAACCACACACACACACACACACACACACAGGGAAAGACAAAGGTCCCCCGAATACGGCCACGGCCGTAACAATACGTAAAACACCAGAAAGAAACCAAATCCTGCAAAAATGGATGGTGGGTCTAGGTGGGTGGGGCCTGGGGGGGGTATGCTTTGTTGTGACATCACAAAGTTCAGGAAGTCCTGACAGCTGGTTTTAAGGCTCAGTTTCTGGACACTGTGCTCATACTTGAAGACCAAGACCTTCCAAGAAGGTTTTGCAGTGCTATTACATCAGCCAACTTCCTCTGAGAGTCACTATTCACACAACCATATAAACATAGGCCATTTTAACTGACCAACCAAAGCATTTAAACAACATTTAAAACCAAAAACTGCACTAGTAGAGATGAGTTATTGGATGTTTTGGTGTAATTTGGGTGAGCTTACCGAGAGTCACTGAGGCGAGTCAAACACACAGAGAGTCTTTTCCTGTTTACAAAGCCCGAATCCTCAGCAGCACCAAGCGGCAACAGTGGGAAGAGTCTAGATATTAAGGATTGCTGCTCCTTTAATGGACACTATGAGAAAAAGGATGGAAGGGAAGCTATCTACTTCATCTCTATTGCATCAAGAAAGAGACTACTGTATGTCTAAAATCCAATAAAAGCAGACAAACTGCACTTGTTGCTAAGTATTCGCTGAAGAGACCTCGTTCTCGTCTTCACATGTCAGCGCCAGAGAGCTGGCTGCTCCTGAAGAATCCCATCGTCATGCCTCAGTGGCCTCTTTACTCTTTATGTATCTGTTTGCTACCCCGAGGCGACAGGGATCGTCTGTGCTTAAACACAGAGGAAGAGAGGAGTTCTCGCCGCCTCAGATCTCCCCCCCCCCCTCTCTCCCCTCCCGCCCTGTCTCTGTCTCTCTCTGCATGTGGTTACTGCCACTGTTTGTCGAAATCATCAGATGCGAGCTTGTCGTCTGTGAAGTATGAAACGCCACACTTCTTGCCCTCGTCTGTAAGTGTGCAGGTCTGACAGTGTCTTCGTTCCGTCCGCACACACTCTATTTACATTGGATTTACACTGGGATTCGTGGGTATTTTGTTTCTCCGCTGCATATATGTGACGGAGCTGCAGACACCGACAGCTGATTGTATTATGTCTTGTGGCTCTGTTTGTAAAGTCGGAGAAAATAACCCTGATGATGTCATAGTGATGTCATCATCATTACCTCATCTTAGGCTACTTAGTGTATATAATGACCCCCAGGTTACAAAATAGGGTGAGTCTAATGAAAGTATTCTGGGGAGTTGCATAATGTGAAACCAAAAAGAAGATACACGTGTATAATGTTTGCTGGACCATATATATATATATATATATATATATATAGATAGATAGATAGGATAGATACCTCTAGGGGAAATTTATGTGTCCATTAGGTCATTATTGATAATAATGATAATAATAAAACAGTAAATTCATATATATATATATATATATATATGTATATACTGTTGCCCAATAAAAGTTTTTTGTTTTCAGACACAATCCTCTGTTTATTCCTATTTAAATGCATCAGTAATCACTTTTGACCAGGTGCAATGATTACATTATGTGTCCCAATTACCAAGGTGAAATGATGATCATGGAAAAAGGAAAAAAATATTTTATTCCAATTTTATGAGCAACAGTGTATATATATATATATATATATATATATATATATATGTATCGCCGGCTCTTGCTGACTGCACAGAAATATAGGAGAAACATTGGTAAACTAATTAACAAATTAATTTACAACACAACGATCAAAATAAACACAAAAAGTAGATGGGAGGAGTCTGTAAGGTCGGTCGTGTAGGGAGTGGGTGAGTGAAAATGTGCTGCACGGATGTTGTGCTGTAAAACCAATGGAAAAAACCCAAAGAAACCCCACGCTGCAGAGGTGTGTGTGTGTGTGTGTGTGTGTGTGTGTGTGTGTGTGGTGAGGAGGTCTGCTGCTGCTCTGCTCAGGACATACCGGGCCCATTGTATGTCTATTGTTTGTTCATATACGACTCATGTTCATGTAAAAGATCATTTTTAATCATGATGTTGACAGTATTACAGATAATCAACTCAACTCAAGGGTCCACTTACTACCTTTTTTTTGTAGATCTTTCAGCTGCATCTCATGGACTTCAACCGCAATTTAGACGACACCGGAGCCACTTCCATTCGTCGATGATGACAATGACAAGCGGTTGAAAAGGTTTGAAATGTGTTGTTTTATTGATTAATGTTACGTTTTGTTTCAATAAGTACGGTGATATTAACTGACAGTACTTAAATGGTTGTGAATGTGATAAGTGGACTATTCATTTTAACCTGACCTGGACAAATTTATACACTTACACTGAAGTCAAGACATCGCAGGTGAATAAGGTAACAAGACTACATCAATAACTACTACAGCATTTGGCTGGATGTAGTTGAAAACTGTTGTGGCGCTGCTGTAAACAGCTGATATTATTGCATCATGTTTGCATTCAGCTGAGTGTCAGCTGGTTTCAGCTCTTCATCTGTTTTCTTCTCTCCTCCCATGTGGCAAATATTGTAAAGCGTTTTGAGTGGTTAGTAAGACTAGAAAAGCATTATACAAGTGCAAGTCCATTTAGCATTTACCACAAAATGTGTATATGTACACATATCAAAAATATATATGTAATTAATTTGTACATAGGGCACATGTTTATTAAAACAACCTACATGTTTATACATGTTTTTCCTATTAATTCCTCATTCATTTTAAACATGTCTATCCTCACATTCTGGGAAAGTGGTCTCAGACTTTTGGAACCTACTGTATATAACATCAACATGTACTGACAGGCTTTGGGATGGATATATATTTATGTACAATACAATATAAGCATACATGAACAGAACCAGCGGGTTCAGAATCCACTGCCTAATACTGTATTTATTTTAGCATATTCATATCTATCCTATTTATTATACACACACAGCAGACCTAACATGTTTGAATATAAAGAAAGTATATAATCTAAACTAATTGTCCAATCAGGTTTGTCTGTATCAGGACCACAATTCCAGTCCAGTCCTCCCCAGTGATGGACCAGCTTGTTGACTGATGAGGCCAGACGCAGAAGAAAAGGCCTTTGTGATGATGTCATCATCCCTTCCTCATGCTGCTGACACCCATGTGTCAATGCAGTATCCCCTTCCCTTCATATTTTTATTGGTAAATAAAAACATACTGTTTGCATTACAAGTACTCATAATTTTTTCCAGTGCTATCAACAATTGTAACTATCAACAATAAATGCACATATAGATAATAAATTATAAGGAACATGGGGAAAACAACATGATTTCCTGGACAGGTGTGAAGAGGTGAAATGCTGCCCCCTGTGGAGGTGGAGCAAGTAGCACGATATTACACATTACACCTTTAAACTTCCCCAGTTGATTATTTACATTAAATACGAAACAATTATTTTCTTTATTGCAAGTTTTTTTTTGTTTATGTGTAGATATGCAAATGAGCAAATTAAATATGCGCTAATTAGCATAAATTCCCTTAACAGAAATCTGAACATTGGGTAAAGCTAGGTTCAAAATTCTTGTTTCATTTTGGTGTCAGATCAGAGTCAAAGGTTTGTCACAGTGTGGATTTTGGATATTTATTTTTATCACTCCACATTTCAGAAAATACTTTCTAAAAAGCCATAACAAATCTACTTTTGCCATGTTTTAGGCACAAAATTATATTTAAATCAGGCGATGAAGATATATATGAACAAACCCTCAAAAATATAAAAATAATATAATATAGAATAAAATTGTAAAGTTGAGTGTATGTAAGTGGAGATTTCTGGCTCGGAGCAGGAGAACAAAACTCATTTTCAGAAAACAGCAGATTGTAAAATTCCATGCATTTTTATTGGAAACCACTGTTTACTCACACACACAGAAAATATATGATACAAAGGAAATAACCAGGTTTGGATGCGATAACATTTTGCAGGAGAGAGAAAGAGTTTTACAATGATATCTGTGATGACATGGTGCAGACGGTGACCGTGGCGGTGCATTGGTGGATTTCGGAGAAATCTACAGACACAAATAGAGAAAGTGGAGTAGAATAAACACAAAAATGTGGATCTTTTCTTTGGATGTTTTCTCTTCACAAGTCTGAAAGAAGATAAGAAACATTCATTGTGAAGTTAAGTTACTGCTAATAAAGGTCATATGTGTCATAATTCAGAGGTTACAGGTGGATTCATAATCCTGTTAAACATTTGATTCGGCTCCACCCCAGCTGCGGTGACTTCCCCCCTTCATCAGTCTCATGAAAGTCACACAGTCACTTTGGGCCGAGCCACTGACTGAGCCTGATATATACTTCAGAGGCGCGGAGGATACCCCCGACCGCTGAGGGTTTATGATGTGGGGAGAGGGAATAAATGATGACGATATCAAAGTGAGGCCTGCCTTTCTGTGCAGCTCTCAGCCTGCCCTCGTCCTCCAGCTCCAGCTCCGACACTGATGATGATGATGATGATGATGATGATGATGATGAGACACGCATTTTTTTTTTCCTTCATGCTGATTTGAAATGAACGTGACCTTGATATCACAGGGAATCCTTCCGCAACTTTAAAAGGTTTAGTATCCGTTTCCTTTTTATCATTATCTAAATTTAAATGCAGCCCATTGAAGGGGAAGGATATCATCTCTGGATCATTAATGTGCTTTTCCTTGCTTTCTTGAAATCAAATAAGGCCTATAACTATATATTTACAATTAGACTACAAAAGCGAGCTATTAAAGGGGTTAGAGACAACTTAAAGCAGTGGTTCCCAACCTTTTTGAAAATGTTGGTGTCATGGTTGTAATGTTGAGCATGATAGAGAGGTCAGGTTTGAGCAGGAGCCTTTGGCTGGAAATAATAATAATTCATGGCAAGATGTGATTAAAAAGAATGTGTCATGGTTGAACATGATAAAAGGTTACATTTAACCAAGAGCTTATGGCTGAACACGGTAGTGATTGAAGGGATGGTTCATGGTTTTCATGTGTTGGTGTAGCGGTTCATTAGAAAGAGTGAGTTAAGGAAGAGTAATTCATTGTTTTTTATGTGTCTTCAGTTGGGAATATAAAAAATGAGGATTGATCATCTATTCTGTGTTCAACTGCTTTTGCCTGGCAGGTATAGAAGACGACAACAGACGGTGGCGGCACTTGTAGATAAAAGTAGTTTATTTTATATCACGTTTTGTTTACAACCTTTTACTTACCTTTTATCAAAATTCGCTTGCATAAGTTATTTTTTTTCTTTATCAAGCCTGTGGCAAATGTGCTGTACGGCGATTGATTGTTGATGCCTGTTCCCGCGTTGAGAAAAAGAAGCGGCATGGCTGACTGGAGAGAATACACACTAAAAAACGCTAACGTGTCGTGCTCGTGTAGTTTTTCCACCTTTTATTTACTTTATCATTTTCCCCGGCAACGGGGCGTAACATTGGCATAACAGTTTGACCCATATGACCCACAAAATGTAATATATACACATATATTGAGGATACGTATATTAATACATATAAAATATAAACATTTATGTAAAAATTATATATGAAACCTGTTTCATATGTAACTATATAATAATTATTATTATTATCATATGTAAATTGGAACAATTTCATATATTGACATATATCTAGCCTATACAAATATATACATTTATATATATGTATGCTTACACTGTAGATATATGTTACATAAATATGTATCCATCCCAAAGCCTGTCAGTGTATGTTTATATTATATACAGTGGGGTCCAAAATTGTTGCTCGTGTAGTCAAATTGATGAAGTTTTCTGAAGTTTGCACGTTTTCTAAAGTTGCAGTGCTACTGAGCTCTCAGGGCCGCTGTGGACTGGGCTACGAAAGTATTGCAAGCGGCCGACAAAACAGTTGGGTTTTGGTGAAAAGATGTAAAAAAAATAATTTAAAATATTTCAAATATTTTTAAAATGAAATTATCTTTAAAAACATTAAACATTTCATTGTTTGTTTTTCTTGTATTAAGGCCTGTCACTGATATGCCAATGACATGAACTTTAGAACAAGACCACATCTAACAGATTAGATCCATGGCAAAAACTGGAGAATCAAAATGGATAGCTGGTTAGCAACAGGAAGAATTAAAAGGAAATAGTCAAGAGACAGATTGACATTTTTTTTTTTAAAAAAAGCAATAAAAAAAGAAAAGCATTATTTGACCTCCGTATTGTTATGGGATGTGGGCTGCCAAAATTTTTGAGATTTTATAGTAAGCCATGAGTTTCGAAAAGGTTGAGAACCGCTGCTTTAGTCTTCTTCATCTCTCCTAACTCATTTAGTTATTTGATTTTTCTTGTATAATTGTAAATTTATAGTCATAGCCCTGCGCGCGCAGTTCGCAATTATTTGATTTTAAGAAAGCAAGGACAAGCACATTCATTATGCACAGATGAAACATTGAAAAAGAAAAACTGACATTATTATCACATTATTATTGTATTATATTATTATTATCATATATTATTGCTATTACGCTGGCTGTACATATATATATATATATGTACATGTACATTGCTGCCATAACCACTTTTTTACTATTATATATCATTGTTAGCATTATATATTTTTTTATCAATATAATTATCATTATTATTATATTTTATTATTATTATTGTTGTATACGTTCAACTTTCATACACACAAAATGCCACTTTGTGTACACTGTCACTTGTCTATCATGCTTCATGGTTACAATGTCTTCTGTGTCACTTTGTTTTTTTCACTGATAAATAAAAAAAAAGTAAAAAAATAAAAAAAAATAAAAAAATAAATACATTTAAAAAAAGAAAAAGAAAAACTAAATGTTCGCATCTCATTATCATTAAAATAAAAAGCGCGATGAAAAGGCATTATTTGTCTTCCATACCGTTATGGTCATAATGGTTGGAAAACTCTGGTCAAAAGGGAAGAAAAGGTTTATTTTGCACTTTAATGAAGGAAAATTACTGGCAAACAAACACAACGATTAAAAACTAATTATAACATAATGAATTTGTGGGGACTGATGTGCCCCACAAAACATAGATAGGAGCTGGTTTCCTTCACATTTTGGTGAAGTTCAATGGTAAGGTAAAGCTCAGAAGGGGGGCCCCTTGGGAGGCCTCGGGACCCCCCCCCGGTTTGAAAAGCAGCCAGCCTCCATGCCAGAGCTGCCACAACACAGCGGCTGCTTAAGGGTGATGGAGAGAATGCGGCAATCCATTGGCTGCGGGCTTAGTAAATTTCAGCCGGTGTAGTCCAATGGCAAGCTCGAGAGAGAGAGAGAGAGAGAGAGAGAGTAAGAGAGAGAGAGAGAGAAAGAGAGAGAGACCTGGTTTCGCTATCACTAATCTCGTCCTCGCAGTACACGCGCTCTATGAGAGCAATTAGATTCAGAACCGTTTCTAGTGCCTCTGCAATGACTCATTGAAACATCTTCTGTGCTGATAAAGCCGCATCTCTATTCTCTCCCTCCCCCCCCTACCCCCTTCCACCACACACACACACACACACACACACACATACACGCACACACATACACACACACTCGCACACTTACACACACACACTTTGCACACGCGCACACACACGCACGGACGCGCGTATAGGACGTATAGTTGGGGGGGCTGCCTTCAGTGGCTACACCGGGACTGCGCTTGTTCTTACTTTGGATTTGCAGCGGCAGCGGACTGGACGTGGACTTTATTCTGGGTTTTTTCTTACCTATGTGGACTGGATTTCGCCGGAAGTCGGGACTTATGTAAAAAAAAAAAAAAAAAAGAGAAAAAGAAAAAAAAAAAAGGAGTCAGACGGTGGAGATACAGGAGATACAGACGGAGGTAAGTGCGCTGCACGCGGGATGGGATGCGGAGGCTTCCAAGCTTCTCCTCCAGACAGATGCAGCCTGTGTTAAAAAAAAAAACAACATAGGCTGAATTTGTGTGCGTTTTCACCCTCCTCCTTCCTCCTCCTTCCTCATCCTCAATCCATCACAGACATTTTGGAACTGCGTGAGTCATTTTTCACAAACAGAATTTGTTAGAAAAACACACGTAAAGAGGTGTAATGTGGAGTTTTCCCCATCCATCCGCAGTTGCTCGCGCTCAGTCTTCTTGCGCACTTATCCGATTTTTTTTTATTCCTTTTATTTCTAAATGAATGATACAAAGATACAGATCGCGGTAGATTTTTATATGGAAATCAGTGTTTGGTTGGAACCAAAAAAAAAAAAAAAAAAAAAAAAAAAAAAAAAGCAACAGCTCGGGTCAAGTTTTACTGCGACAAAGGCAGCACGAGGCGTTTAAAGCTCGTTTCACACCTGCGTTTTCGACACAACTCTTCAGTGTAAGGTGCAACAGACATGAGCATCATCCTCAAGCAGCAGCAGCAGCAGCAGCAGCAGCAAGCTCCTCGTGCATCTCCAACCAGGCAGCCACAAGATGGTGGTGTGGATATCTGGATGTAGATTTTTTTTTTTTTTTTTTTTTTGATGAGGGGAAAAAGAAACAAAAAAGAACGGGGGGGGGGGGTGCCTTGCCAGACTTTTTCATTTTCTTTTACAGCTACACCGCTGCTAATGCTGTGATTTTAAGCTTGTACTCATACTGGGTGGCAGTTGAGGCAGCCTCTGCAACAGGGGGTTTCACCACATACTTTAAAATGATATGACCTTGTATGTGTGTGTGTGTTATAGGTGTGTGTGTTTTAGGTTCTTGAACTTGGTGGCATAGGTGCATATGAGGTCATAAAATCTTTTACTAGAAGATGTTGATGCATGTGTGGGTGCAGGGAGGAAGGTGTTACCTGCTCAGGTCTGCATTGGTGTCGTAATAACTGGTAATCAAGTTCACCTCCTTTCCTGAGCCAGACTGGACATGTCCAACTTCTACCAATCATCCTCCAGTCGTGTTTTGTAGATTTTCTTTTGTTGTTCAATCCGAGGATGAAAGTCATGTCGTTCAAAAATTGAAAGTCAAACATTTACAACATGCAAAGACATAATCCACCTCCTCCGTGTTCCGAGCGTCAGAGAGATTCCTGGAAACATGTCGGAGGAACAAATTGTTTTTTTATTCTTTTGTGGAGAAACGAGACAATGTTGCAGCTTTAAAGCATCACAAACGAAGGCCTCTCGTCACATGACACAGCACATCAACATATTCCACTGACAGTTTGGTGGCGGCTGTCCAAACCGCATGCACGCAAACACAACGACAAGCAGGCGACTAACAGGTAGAAACAGCAGGAGCCGCGTTAACATGCTGATACTGGTGCGTTTTATTGTCAAGGAGGGATTACTGCACAGTAAGGTGTCCCATTACTCCATCCAATCATCCCTTTGTTGTGTGTACAGTACGTTTGCTGCAGTAACCTGCAAAGATCTGCAACGGATCTGTTGGTTTAATCTTTAATCTTCTAACTAAATGAGTTGCATGTGTGGCAGCTTGAGCTGTGTGAGTGTCAGTGATGTGCATAGACTCTTAAAGAGCAGGGGGGGGGGGGGGGGGCTGTGTTTATCACTCATGTGCTTAGTTTTCTGTTTTTGACCCCAGATCAAACCAGAGGAACAAAGTCTCAGTATTAGGTGCTGATTTCTACTTAAATTTTGCGTTTTCCAGTATTGGGTGTTTTAAAGGTGTTTATTAAAGGTCCCCTATAGTATAAAGGTTGATGTCCATGCGTTGTGTGATTATAAAGCAGATCTAGGTTCTATAATAATACTGTGAAAGTATCATAGTGCTCACATGACAGAGAAATCTGCACAGCCTGTATTCAGAAACTGAGCCTCAAAACCAGCCATAAGGACTTACTGAACTTTGTGATGTCACAAAGCATTCGCCGCTCTAAGCCCCGACCACCTGGACCCACCATCCAAACCTTGCAGGATTTGGTTTCTCTGAGTGTTTAACGTGAAATCTATTTTTTATTAGATCACTCTGAAGAGAGTCTCAGAGCTTCCTCTTTCTGATCGACCTGTTGTTACTAGAGCTCCAGAGAGAAGCCTGAGAGGAGATGTAAAGCTACATTGAGATGGTTTTTGGTTCTTAAAACCAGAAATATATCTTATTATGGATCAACATTTCAAAATAAAACTCAGGAGACGTGTAAAACTTGAACCATTAAACTTGATTAAAAGCTAACGCAGATAGTTTTTGAAACGCTAATACGTGTCGTTGTGGAAAGCATTGACCAACAACCTTTCATTTGACTATGAGGACTGTGTAATAAATCACAAATTCCACCTTAAAGCTGCACTCACACTGAAATTTGCCAGGTGCAAAATTTACTTATATGGTGTGGCTTAAAGCAGGGGGAACATGAAGTAGTTAGCGTAGAGCAGGAGTTAGCCTGTGTTTCATTAAAGCAGCCATCGCTCTAAGCCCCGCCCACCTGGACCCACCATCCAAACCTAGCAGGATTTGGTTTTCTCCGAAATCTGCTCTGTTTTTATTAGTGCAGCCGATCAGGAGACATGCTCAGAGCCTCCTCTCTTCTGATTGGCTCAGTGACCTGTTGTTGTAAAACTACATTGAAATGGTTTTTAGTTAAAACCACAATCCACCATCTTCTCATGGATAACACTTAAAAATAAAACACAGGAAAAGTGTCAGATATGGGACCTTTAAGTAAATAAACTAAATTCTATTATAGAAAAATAACCTGGACAACAATTATTACCACTAACAGAAACTAAAAGTTGTGTAAATTGACTTAACTGCAACAGTTCTCAGGCTGCACCATCAGTAATACCCACAAGCCTGTGGGTATTAGTGTATGAGAAGTGTAGAGGGCGGCGAGTCGAGTCGAGTCGAGTCGAGTCGAGTCGCGTATGTGGGTTTTGTAGTCCTGAATGGCAAGCGCATACAGCTACAGTGGCTCCGAGCGGAAAAGACTTGATCCGCGCAGCTACTGCCTGCTCTGTTTAAAGCGAACTGAACTTCATCGCAGGGTTCTCAGGTGAATTTGTAATATTTACATTCATATTGCCGATAGTTTGGTGGCAATTAAACGCTGAGTAGGCGGGAGAAGATGAGAGCTTTTGTAAATGTCGGGTATGCAGCTCCTTCCTGGAGACAACTCTGTATGTTTCAGTGTGAACTCACTACACAGGACCAGAGGTCTGTGTATTTGTCTGTGCCATTACTTCATCGGGCTCTAAGCCTCTCTTCTGATTGGTTGACTGTGGTTAAATTAAAAGGTCCCATATTTTAAAGTATATATTTTTGGGCTTATTATGCCTTTATGATAGCCAGAGAGACAGGAAATGGGGAGGCAGAGAGAGGGGGAATGACATGCAGTAAAGGGCCTCTACATATGGGGCGCCTGCTCAACTCACTGCGCCACTCAACGCCCCTCTAGTGTTTTATTTTAAACACTGAAGAAGATATATTTGTGGTTTTAATAACTGGAAACCATCTCAAAGTAGTTTTAGCTCTGAGCCTCTCTTCTGATCTGGCTGATTGTTTTTGAGTGATCTAATAAAAACTGGAGCGGATTTCAGGTAAAACACTCCTGCAAATCCTGCAAGGTTTGGATGGTGGGTCCAGGTGAAAGCATGACTGCTTTGTTGTGACATCACAATGTTCAGGAAGTCCTGATGGCTGCAGTTTCTGAATACAGGCTGTGTGCATTTCTCTGCGGACTGAGCATTTTGATACTTTCACAGTATTAATATAGAACCCAGACCTGATCTATAATCAAACTACATATGGACATCTACCTTTATACTGTATGGGACTTTTAACGTTCTCTGATGCACATTCCGTACTTTATTATTTACTATTATTTATTAAAAATATGTTTTCATGTTTTGATTGATCTGTATATACAGGTTGTTTTAAGTCAGCAAGATATTTCTTTGACTGGCAGGAAAAAAAACATTAATTGCTGTTGTAGAAAATGAATCTAAGCGTCATTGTAAGGTTAGACGTGTATCCAAACAGCTGCTGTACCTGATTTGTCGTATCCGAGAACAGGAAGGTGTAAGTGTTTTGTCATCATCCTGTTAAAGGACACTTCAGAAAGGAGAGCCATTGCACCACTTGCCACTTGTCCAGCTGGGGGTCCTTTTGTGTGGAGTTTGCATGTTGTGCTTGTGTTTCCTCTCTCTCTCTCTCTCTCTCTCACTATATATATATATATATATATTGTGTGAATAAATGTGCATATATAATTCATATGAATCATATATGCACATTTATTCAAGACACAAATAGATAAAAAATTATATATTCTATATTTAAACTGATTTGGTATAAAATGTTGTGACCATATATGCTTTTATTTATTTAATATATATACGCAAGTGTATTCAAACAACATAAAAATCTATATTTTTATTTGATTTTCTCCTTAATTTCTATTCTACTCTTTCTATTCAGGGAAACTGGTCTCAGACTTTTATATCATATCATTATATATTGACAGGCTTTGGGATCGTTATTGATATATATATAATATACAATAATAGCATACATACATAAACATACATATTTGTATGAGTTAGACATATATGTCATAATATGAAAACTTCTAACAGGTTTCATATATAATTTTTACATATATGTTTTTATTTTATATGTACATATACATCCTATATAGAAATGTAATCTATGTACATATATCACATTGTGGATGCATTACGTAGGAGTGCGTTCAAGCTATTTTGACTCAGCCTGTGCCCACTCGATGTCCGTGCAGTGTATGTTCTACAAACCTGAAAACAACCACACAAACACAACACAGCTTGTACTGTATGCATATATTCACAGCTAATTATGAGCCACAGCGGGTTCAAAGTGTCGGTGACATTTTATAGTCCAGAGGACAGGGCGCCTCCGACAGGATCATTTCATAATGATTGAAATGCAAATGACAGCGAGCACCTTCATTGGTATTCATAAGACTTATCTCCTATAATCATTAAGAGTGAGAACAATGTTCGCAGCACCCCCCCCCCCACCCCCCGCCATCTGTGTGTGTGTGTGTGTGTGTGCTCTCGCCAAGGAGAGCCACGCTTTGTTAGCAGCCCCCCTCCCAACTGAAGGACAGTTTGTCACAAAACGCCACGTTATTATAGAAACTGTACACTGTGTCAATTTATCACAGGAACGTTTACAAGCGTATAACTCTGGTGAACAATGACCAACAATTTCAGCCCCCGGTGCAAAGCGTGGCCACGTTTCCCCCCCTTTTTTTTTTTTTTTTTTTTATTGTTGACTTCCTCTGAAGCAGCTGCATAACACATTTTTATCATTGTATAAACACACTTGTAGGCAAGCAGCCAATCATGAACAGGGCGGTTGCACTTCAACACCAAACAATTGCTTTCTCAAGGTAATATATCTCCTGTTGCTAGGATATGAAATGAAAATAATTAAAATGGAATTCGTGTCCGGTGGTAGAAGCTACAAAGTGGTTCGCATTACATACATCAAATTAATCTTATGTTTTTACACTTATTCCTCATTAATATGCAAATGTGTTTAATGTGATCAGTGTATAAAGAGGAAGCCATGGTGTAAATATGAAGATTTATTATGTTCTATTCTTGGGTTGGTGTGTTCAGTATCTTATAATAACCCTGAATGGAGACACTTGTAATGTGAAATTAGTGAAGGGAGACCAGGGCATTCTGGGTATTAGGGTGTTAGTAACCTCTAAATTCTACTATTAAATAACAGTTATAGTATAGTTTTTTAAATATATTTTTCATACTGGTAACAAACTGGTAACTGCTACTGGTTTTTATACTGATAACAAATTAGAAATGTGTTATACATCGTTTTTTAGAAAAAGGTTTGATAACTCCAAACAGGAGAAATTAGCGCATTTGTTCGGGACTATTTTCAGCAGTGGATGAATCCACATTGATGTGTTTTGATGGTGTTTGGAGACAGTGGAGCTTTATGATCCTGTAGGATACATTCATTGATGGTTGTTGAATACAAGAAAAATATAAATTCATTCTTTCAGTATTGAACAGCCTAATTCCAGCTCAGAATATTTAAATTCGACAACTTGGGGCTAACAGAGTAAATATATAAAAATTTTTCTCAGACAACCTAAGGGCTGCAAGTTTAATAATTAATTAGCTTGTCATAATGAAATTCTTTGCAAATGCATTTAATACTGTATGCACCACTACATCACAATATAACCATAAAGCCAATCTAAAGGCCTTGAGGCAAAGTATATATGTGATTATGTGCTGCACTACACAAATTCTTACTTTAAACTTCAAATTAAATAAAAACTGCAAATGAGCAAACTACAGGTTAGCCTTACAGAAGTTAAAATCATTTCATTCTGATTAGATCCCCTGCCACTGAATGCCCTGCAGCAGACCCCCCCCCAACTCTGTTTCGTCACTTAAACAATGATCCGAGTGTCAGCAGTGTATTCATGGTCATGGAAAAAATTCTGCAGTGATACGACTGTTACTTCACAGTCAGTTTAATCAATACGTGAACAGCTCTGTCCCGGAGCTAGTGACACTTTGTGGAGCCGCTCCATTAACAGTGTATCAGACCGTGACTTGGTGGACTCACACAGTGTTTGCTTGACTTTCCACAACCAGGCAGTCTTTATTCAGAATAACACACACACACACACACACACACACACACACGTATTTACTATACTGCCTGTGAAATGTCAGTGTGTCATCAAGTCTCTCAGAATCACTTAAAGTTATACTTGGACTAAAACCAGTCCTACATCAGGGTGGCACTTAGAGTTATTTATGAAGCTTCCTGTAGTCACAGCTGTACATTTAGCAGAGAGTGAGAGTGATGGCGCTTATTACTCTGATGTCTTTCTCTTTTTTTCTTTTTTTTTTGTTGTGGTTTGTATTAGACAACGGAAAGTGAGACGGGAGACTGTTGCAACACTCGTTGCATTTCTTTCAGTTACTCAGAGACTGTTTGGACCAGACCAACCAAACTTTTACATCTGTCTGCTAATACCATAATACCCATACCATTTAAAGAATGTTATATACGGTATGACATATCCTTCACAAAACTTATTTTAATGGAAGAAGTAAAGGGGGTTGCAAATGACCCCAACCCTGCAACAGAGACAGCTACAACATATTGAAAAACTAACCTCCAGTGTGTTATTTAAAAAAATTTTTTTATCCAATTTTCACAAACAGTATTTTCTTGGTAGAGGAAACTGAGGAGGCACTGGCGCACCCCTAGACGAATGAGTGGCTGATTTAAAAAAAAAAAGCAAAAGTCATGAGCCGATATTTATTTGAATGGAAAAACTCGGACGGTTGCGACACAGATCAGGGACGGTTGAACAAATTAAGAATACATGACTAATTAACTTTTGCTTTTTGTCTCAATAAGCATAGTATTCTGAAAATATTCATGACGTTATTAATTTATACAATAATTTTATAGTAGTATTTACTTATTTACTCGTAATTATGAACAGTTATTGAGTTTTGTTCTGCATAGAACATAGGTCCACTTACAAAATAGGCACAGTAGCGTAACCAAATACTTTCTCTTTCTCATGTATTCTCTTATAATTTAAAATGAGTAAGTGTTGCATCTGCTAAACATCTGCTAAACATCTGCTAAAGGAACTAAAGATGTTGAAAAATACTGTTGTGTTGTCTGCTTTTGCTTAACTTATTGCAACCGTGTTGAAATGAAAGAACATTATGTGCTAGCTAAACACCCTGACCTCGACACATGCCAGCCACATCTCCTGGAAGTCAACAAAACAACGATTCAAACTAAGTAAATTTCGACTACTTCATACAGAAGGTCAGGACAGTATGACAAGGAATAAGACTCGCTGCAACCATGTCCTGTTGCAACCGTCTCCAGTCTGCCCTATGCAGAAAATAGCATCACTTTCTTATGCGTAGGTTCAAGTTATCTTGGTTCAAACCCATATGTTCCCGACGCTGTGAGGTTGCAAGGACCTTGGTCTCTGTGGAGAGAGTGTATGCTCTCTCTTGCCTCCTGGCAGACTGTGTGTTTTTTTTTGTTTTTTTTTTGTCATGGTCATCCATCCACAACCCTCCTCCCACAGACTGTATGCACATTTGCAGAGTGAAGAGAACGTGTGGAAGTGTAAACTGAGCCCATCAGCTGGAGTATAGATTTTAATATGATGTGATGCACCAACACTGAAACCCTGTAGCATCACAGGGAAAGCTGAGTCTGAGTCACAAATGTCTGTTTAATTCATTCTTAACTATCTCAGCTTGCAGTGTATTCTGGGTATTCTTTTTTTTCAAGAGCTTTGAAAGACAGCTACAAGGATATTTTCCCAGGACATTTAGACATGAGATGAGACAGTAGCATGAATGTAAGAGGATATTTTCCTCTTTAAGAGCTTCTTAACTGAAGTCTCTTCTCATTGCTGGCTTCACAACATTGTTAGCGAAGCAGAAATCTTGAGACATGTTTGCACAAGTTTTTGCCAATTGTCAGCAGGTGTCATTGATTGTTACCATGGAAACACCTGCTAGGTCTGAGATGAGCCTGAGGGTAGGATTGCAAAGTTGAAAAAAACATATTTTCGAGGTAACCTAGGGGAAGATTTAACCACAATTAAATGTAGAGAGTTGCTTTGCTCTATATTTTCTGTGTTATCATCAAATCCCATGAGGAAAACCTGAACCGGTTCTCAGCTTGGAGGCCATCGGTTCCCACTGAAAACACATTTTCAAAAACACCTCGCAAATATATTGATTCACTTTTTAAAAGAGGCTCAGTAATGTGCTGAGGCACTGTCATGTTATGTTAAGACAGCGATGAAAAAACATAACTTTTATGTGGATACACAGCCTTAGACCACTTTGCCATTGGACGTCACTGTATATCACAAAGTGCAATTACTAACCTAAATATTAAACGTAACTACCGTCATTCCCTACCCTTGAACGATAATTTCACTTGCCTAAACTTATAAAGATGAACTTGAAATTTGGCCTTATTCTATGTTTTTCATATGGTCAGCAAATCTCATGAAAAGACCCCCTCTCAATACTTGATTTCTGACATCCATACACTGCCATGAAAATATATTATTATTATTATATATGAAATATGAATAAATATATTGTTTCATAAAAGAAATAATTTCAGTGTGAAGTCTTGGGTAATGGCTAAGAAGTGTTTTGTGAGGTCACCGTGACCTTTAACCTTTGAACTTTGACCACCAACATCTAACCAGCCAACATCCTTGAGACCAAGTGGACATTTGTGCCAGAATTTGAATATCCATCAAGTCATTACTGAAATATCACTTCCAAGAGAATGGGATGCACGTACGGACAAACCGAAAAACAATATTGCCGTCGCCGGCTCGGTAATTTCCTACAACAGAAACTTGCACACTTTATTTCATCAAATGTTACTTAAAAAGTTGGAAATTGTGCATTTGTCGGGGACTATTTTCAGTGGTGGATGCAAACCCATTTGGTTCTGCAGTGGGCAAACTACTACAAAACTACATGGTAACAAAGGAACATGTGCATGCGCACATTTGCAGAGCAGAATATCTGAAGTGATGTTTACATGCGTGTTTATTAACTGGCTTTGCTAACAGTTGTCTTCTTCTTCTTTTGCTAGCACATGGCTATGAGTTTTTGGCCCAATGGGGCGACCATAAAGTGGAACACCGCACATAGGGTTGTTTGTTGCAATCCAGTCTGTCATGTTCTGACCACATACCAACACATAATAAAGCGTCGTCTGGGTGATACTAAACTCAGTCAGCTATGGTGTGACGCCACCTGAATATGACGCTGTGTTAGCCACTTCCCTGTCTCTCAGCTGATGTGTTCCTACATGACAGATCCTCACAGCTGCAACTGGGAACAGCTTGAATCCTCCCTGTTCTGTTTCACTAATCCTTGTTTGAAAACTGTTTAGTTTTAAAATCGTGCTCGCAAAGATTGGCATGTACTTTGACTCTATTAGCAGAATCCAACTCATTTATTCATGTGGCTTTTTCATTTATATTTGATATCAGAAAGGAGTCAGTGCCGGTCAGCGTGAGATTTAATAATTGATTTGGCTTTGACTTTGAATGGCATACAGTGTTTTTTTGAGTGAGAGGGTAATTAATCAACATTTTTCGATTGGAGCAGTCAGGCATGAGATTTTCTTCAACCCAACCACTTAAAATATGAAAAATATATATTTAAAAAATATCTTAAGACCTGGGGGCAGCGGAGTGGGGGTGAGAAATTGAATTAATGGGTTGCTTGCCATCTGGTTTTGACACAAATGTCCATGAGACGCCTCCAAGCCCACAGAGCAGATTTCTAATTCAAACCGCTTTCCAAAACTCCCTCACAGAGAAGCCTGAGAATTATCTGCTATCAAATTATTTCAAGCAATCTTCACACCTCAGCAGGCTTCCATTACTTTTTGAATCATTTTTTTCAAAGTGGAAATAAAAATTCAGAGTTTGAATTGTTCGTCTTTACAGATTAATGTTGAAAATTAAGATAATTCACTTGCTTTTCTGTGGCCTCAGCTGCGGCCTTGTTTACAGCCACGCCTGCAGCTCTGTGGTGCTGTTCCTCGGCACAGTGGTACAACACAATGCTAATTTCTAGCATGGTTAGAATGATATGAATGGTTACCATGTTGGATTGGGATCCGCTTGATAAAAAATGACAGAAACTATAGATACAACATTAGGTAGTAAAACTGGCTTCCAGGTGCAATACCCTGCTGCTGCCACTAGAGGGCAGTTAATTTTTAATTTAATTTTAGCTTGCCCTGCCATTGTCATGGTCATCATTTTAGTTTGCTCTGTGTACAATGCTGAGATTCCTCCAACCTCAACAAGTATACAGGTCTTTTTTTCCCTCCTCTGATATGACCCATAGCAGCGTCTCCTGAAATAGCGCCCCTACGGCGGCAGGCATACCAGACCTTGGTTGTCACGGTTACAATAATAAACTCACTCAATTATTTGTTGTTACTCTGCTGTCGAAATTGAGTGGTGAGCTAAAAAGATAACTTTAGCAAGGTGACGGTAAAGCAAGCCTCAAAGTCTAACCTTTATCCATGATTTTTCTATTCATGGTGTCAAATCCAAAATGCTTCCACGTAGTGTCCTTCGTTTAGTGTCAATGCAGAGAACAAAAATAGCCGAGTTTATTGAGGGTAAAAAGGCTTCGGAAGATCATAGTTATAGTGCGTTTTTTTCCAAATGCCTCCTGCTGAGGTACAAGGCAAGACTTGCTGAGCTAATACACTCTGACTCAAGTTTAATCTTGTCATCTCAGATCTTGTGTGGTTTGATTAAAGTTCTGAAAAACAAGTGAGTAAACGGTGAGCTGAGATTATTTTATCACACTACAACATGACAGAATATTTAAGATATACCCACATTGACAGCCCTTGAAGGTCTGTAAGAAATTTCATGGCAATGCATCAGATTAACACAATTTAATATGGAACAAAAACTGATTCATCCTTTGGGGACCATGCAAAGCACCAAATTTCATGGAAATAGTTGAGACATTTCAGACCGGATTAAATGAAAAATGGCGGTATCTCCAAAGTTACGAGATGCACCCTCTAGGGACAATGAATGTTTAAATGAAATGTCTTGGCAATCCATCCAACTTTTTTTTTTTTCTCTTTCTTCTTTCAGGATATCCCATCAAGCTGGAGCCCAGATAACCTAAGACCATCCTAGATCCTCTCCTGTTCTGTACAAGGGAGTCAAACAACAGCAATCAGTCTCCATGCCGGCTCTCAGGATGGGGAGCTTTGAGAAACCTACTGTGTTTGGCCGGGGCTCCTTCCTTCAGCTCGCAGCCTGAGGAGGAGCAGGAAGCATTTTGGTGGAGGGGCAGGGGGTACGCCAAGGACCCAAGGTTGGTACCTTAACCACGACCTGCCAGACTCAGGCTCAGCACAGCAGGAGCATGTCAGCGCCCAGAGGCCCCTCATGGATGTGTCAGTCCGCAGCCAAGGGCAACCTTCTGCTGTGGATAGGGCTGACGTCCATCTGCGTGGCAACTGTTCATGCCCAGCAGCACCCAGTGGTCACCACCAATCATGGAAAATTGCGGGGAGTGAAGGTTACATTACCCAATGAGATCCTGGGACCAGTGGAGCAGTATTTGGGGATCCCATATGCATTAGCACCAACGGGCGAGCGGAGGTTCCAGCCTCCAGAGCCGCCCATGTCCTGGCCGGGCATCAGGAATGCTACTCAGTTTGCTCCGGTTTGTCCTCAGTTCTTAGAGGACCGCTTTTTACTCAATGACATGCTCCCTGTGTGGTTCACCGCCAACTTGGATACACTGGTAACCTATGTGCAGGAGCAGAGCGAGGACTGCCTTTACCTGAACATCTACGTCCCCACGGAGGACGGTAGGTCAACTGTCTTCTTTCTGTCTTCCTGTATGTCTTTTTGTTGTTCCCTCTTGCTTGTGCAGATCTACCCTGAACTTTGATACAGTAGCAACATAATTTTTTACTCATAAGAAATATTTTTATTACTCATACTTATATATACTGTTTTTGGTTATTTAACCCACTGGCGCTGTAGCAAAATCATGGTGTGTTCCTTTTAATATCATCATCGTTTGAAAGTGAAGTAGTTCTCACATCTACACTGGCCTGACCCCTACTTCACTGTGTTGCACTTAGTGGTAATTTTAAGCTTTGTAATTTCAATTGATATAATGTTAAGATCTTACATACAGTAAACTATAAAGCATCAAATTTAGTTTCCTCAAAATGAAAAATGCATATGAAGATATATAAAGAAAATTATAATATAATTTATAAGGTCTTAAACCTCATGTAACATTACTTCTAAAATTGTTTGTGTTTGTGACTGCGGCTGTCAGGAGATATTTTACACCTCTAATCTAAACGTGGGAATGTTGTGACAGAGGACTGTGCTGCTTTTGTGAGTTTTGGCGTTTAAGTCAGCACCATCAGGCTTGCAGCTAACACCGTCACTGCTGCTGCTACAGTGACGAGGAGGAAATTCATCGGCTCAGGATGGCAAATGGTGATTTTAGCAAAAAGCCTTTTTTTCAAACATGAACTAGATGAGTTCATAATTTCTAATGGCTTAATCCGTTTTCTGCCACTTATCTGGGTCCATGCTGCATCGTTTAATTGATTATATAGTTAGAAATTATTGTCATGTGATGTTGAGAAGTGTTATACGGTGTAATAATAAATACATTTAGGCTATAATATATTATGTAGGTTATTATCATAGAAGTATTTGGGATGAAAAGGGTCTGAAATTTAAGTTGGTGAAGATAGTGAATTTATCAAGCTAACATTAATAGCATCAACAGGATTGCATTAATAGCAAAAACACAAACCCATATAGTATAAAGATAATGTCGATGTGGTGTTTGATTATAAAGCAGGTTACAAAGCCTCAGTCCACAGAAAAAAATACACACACCCTGTATTCAGAAACTGAGCCTTAAAACCAGCCGTCAGGACTTCCTGAACTTTGTGATGTCACAACAAAGCAGTCACCAGCCCTGAGCCAAGCCCCGCCTACTTGGACCCACCATAAAAACCTCGCAAAATTTGGTTTCTCTGAGTGTTTACCTGAAATCTGCTCTATTTTTATTGGATCACTCAGAAAACAGTCAGAAAAGAGGCTCCTCTACTGTTTTAGGTTGTTCCCCCTGTCTATGCATTAAATATGCTGTAAGTTTGCCTACAAAGCTGTCAATCAAACATACATTTTAAAATCACTTTGACATGACATGAGTGTCGTGACCTCATGATGAACATGTTGCCTTCATGGATCCCTTGATTTTGCCAGCAATCTAAACAGTGAACAATGGTTTGGCCCAAAAACAAGAGCTTCTTTGTGCTCCAGCTGAACGGAGAGCTGTTAACCAAGAGTGATGTAAAATTAAAATAAAAAGTAGCTCACAGTGTATTGCTCTCAGGTTGAAGGCTCATCTATAATGGCTTGTTTTCTGCACTTCCCTTGTTGGAGTGAGCACTTGTGACTTGGAGTGGGTGTGACACTTGTATACACCGAGCACTTTTTTAGCCAGCAGCAGCAGCAGCAGCAGCAGTTGCCGTTTACGGGACTCGGAGTGTGTGTCGAACAACATAACCTGCAGTGGTTGGAGGTCAGGATGCTTTTAGGAGATGGTGCGGGACAGTGTGGGATAGTGAGGCACATTAATGTGTGTGTCTGGCTGAGATCTTTGACAGCTCCGTGCTAAATTTAGTTTGAGCTCTTGAGTACATGTTAGATTAAAAAGTGAAGGATAATCTCACAATCCTGTACCGGTGCACAGTCAGGGGCTTTTCTCAAATGATTCTGTATCTCCAAAAAAAAAAAAAAAAAAGAAGTTATTATACTCCACTGGAGTACATGTAATACAATTTGTTTCATGTGCATCTAGTAGTAGCCAGTAGTTGGGTTTTTCCATTCCGATTGACATACCTTTCCATTACAGCCTCACAGCAGAGGATAGTCACGCAAGAACTGCATGCTGCGGTCCCGCAGAGCAAAGCCACAGCCAAAACCCGTCACGCTCTCCTACCCTGTCCACGGACTAGAGAGACAACTCTTGCTCATAAAAGTCTCTGTGTGTTTATCTCTCAGTACGTTTGTCGCTTGTAGCTGAATCTGTGGTGCGGGGTAGAGTTTTACTCCTGGGTTCCTGTATGTAGGGGGAGAGTGGGGACGGCTGCAACAAGTCTTAAATCTCCGATTAGAAATATGCTGTATTTATGTCAAACTGACCTTTTGTGTAAGATAATACATTTGCCTGTTCTCGTTGTCATAAGCAATGAAATAGATACACTGTGCCCATTTTGACTGAAGGTACGTTCTATATTCTACAAAAAACAAAACTCAATAATTGTTCTTTGATAAATATCATCAAATAAATAAATAATACTATAATATAATTGTGAAACGATGAATATTTACAGTATATTATGCTTATTGAGACAAAAAGCAAAAGTTCAATAGTGTAATGTAATGAAATTTTTAATATGTTGCAACTGTCCCTGATCAGGGTTGGGGTCAGTTGCAGAACCTGAATACTTCCATTCAAATAAATATCGTGAATGATGTGTTATATGTAATCATATTTAAATGGCAAAGGTAATTAACAGACAGATGTGAGTTTAATATGTAGCAGTATGTACGATTTAATAATTCAGAATCTTTAAGCCTGAAATAAATTACAGCAGTGTTTTGATCTTGAACATACATAAGCAGTTTGACAAAAATATATAAATAAAAGTTCACTTTCAACGCCATGTTACAATCTTCAGATGTAGTTTGCTCACTTTAATCTTACGCCATTAGATTGAGTAAACTCAGCTGAGTAAATTCCACCCACTGATGAAAACCTCTGTAATAGTAGAGTCTAAACATAAAAGTGTCTGAGAATTAAATGGGCTGCAAACACAAAATCCTTTTTCTTTTTAATAAGGCAATAGCATGTGAAATGTCCCAATGTAATTTCACTTTCTGTTGCAAGGAGCATCACTTGAAAAGCATAGCCATGGATTCTTTAATAGTGGATTTATTTACCTCAATGACACACAGAAGCAGGCTTTTATTGGAGCAGGCTTATATTGGAGGCAAGGACTTTATTTCTAATTTCTAATTTCCCTGCTCCCTGATGCCAGCTCAACACGCAATAACAGGCTTTTAATTTGAAAAATGAGTGGATGGGTCTAATTGCTGGTGTGGTGTGGTAGGGACTGGCAGTCTGTGGTATTATTTGATGGCAGCTCTTTAAGCTATAATTGTGGTATTTCTTGTATTTGTTATACATACTGTATATATATATATATATATATAGATGTGTGTGTGTGTGTGTGTGTGAGAGATAATATAATATCCCCTTATAGGTGACATACAATATATGGCAACTTCACTCTTGATATAGGGTATAGGTAATGATGATACTTCACTGTCAACTGGTAAATTACTTGATAGTGCACAGCCAATCACATCACAGAATCATTGAGGGCAAAAATGTATCAAGGTCCCTGTCAAGATTCAAACCTTTCCCATGTTGTGAAATTCTTTGAGATATAGTATGTTTATATAAGGGTTGCAACTAATGATTATTTTCATTATCAATTAATCTGCCCATTATTTTTTGATCAATTGATCAATAGATCAATAGGTCACAAAATAGTGAAAAATGTCCATCACAATTTTTTCAGAGCCCTACTTAACATATTCAAATATCTTGGTTTGTTTAACAGTCCCAGAGCCAGTCAGAGTATAGGATCTGAGCCTTTCTTCTGATTGGCTGACTGTTTTCTGAGTTGATCCAATAAAAATATAGCAGATTTAAGGTAAACACTCAGAGAAACTGAATCCTGCGAGGTTGGCTGGTGGGTCCGGGTGGGTGAGGCTGAAAACAGTGACTGCTTTGTTGTGACATCACAAAGTTCCAGAAGTCCTGACGGCTGGTTTTAAAGCTCAGTTTCTGAATAAAGGCTGTATTTCTCTTTGATACTTTCACAGTATTAATATAGAACCTAGACCTTTTTTATAATCACACAACACATGGACATCTACCTTTAACACTATATGGAGCTTTCATGACTTTATTATTTGGACTAAGTGTTGTTCGGCATCAGAACTTTCTAAATCGATGACATATGCTCATTGAAATATTCAATGTGTTGCTGTTGTGTCCTTAATGGCAACGATCCTGCAACTTCCAAAATAGGCTGCTGTTCCGCACAACCACTATGACTTCATCCATTTATCCAACAGGCTTTTTGAAAGGTTTTCAGCCATTGTGAAACATGATGCACTACATTAGTCCAGGCAGCGCTACGTCTCTAAGCTATTTTAATGGATTTTTGAAAGCAATGGGAGCCTTTGTGTTTGGAGGTAAGGTGAACCTGTCGGAAAATACACCAGGCTGCACATTAAAACCACCTAAAGTGGAGTTACGAGATTTGTGCCTACACAAAAAAAAAGAATATGTGAGGCTTGCTCAACATCCCTTGCTTGTTAAATGGACCAAACAGCACTTTGTAGATGTAGATAATGTACTGCAGTCATCCCATTATTACCTGTTATTGCAAATAGAGAAACACAATGTGTAAGGAGCGAAGGATAAAAGAGTCATAATGATATCTGAGCTCTGTGGGGAGTGATGTGTCTATCCCAGTTAGAGCTCCCCTAGCTGCCCATCATCTTTATATCCCCCAAGTTGGCCTTTTCAGAAATCTGGTGTAATGTCAAAATATCCTGCCAGCAGAGGATCAGGGACAGATTTATAGTTTTGCTGCACCTCGAGTGGGTTGACAGATTATGCGACTGCCTATTCTCTCTCATCTGATTTGAAGTTGAAAGAGGAAATCCACTACGGCGCGCTCAGATGACTGTATTGTCATTCCCCTTTTCTTTCTTTTTCTTTCCACATCTCCTGCTCATTCCGTCGGCCAAGCGGACGGAAGGTGCAGCTGAAAATGCCCGAGAGCTCTTCATTTGTGCGCTTAAAGAGGGAAAGATATGGATGAAGTGTGGAAGAGGAGAAAGAGAGGCTAGTTTTGGAGTGTGTTGAGGTGCTAAAGCTGGCTTTATCAGGCTCTGCGGTAACAGCAGGCTGAGTGGGGAGGTGGCACGCAGCTGTCTAGTGAATTAATCAGAGGGAAGATGTTTCCTCGGGGGGCTCTCAGAGAGGGAGACAATACCAGGGCTGCCTCGCCTCCATTTTTTTTAATTGTCGACATCTCCCGCATTTATGTCTCAAATGTAAAAACCCAGCGTGCCGTTAAAGCCGCCTGTTCCCTTCACATGCCCTTCCACAGGCGCTACCAGCTTAATGTTTCGGCAGCAGCCGCCATTTATTCCGAGCTTCCAAAGCAAAAGACATTTTTCAAGCTTTTTTTTTTTTTTTTTGTGCAGCGCTGGAGCAAGCTGTTCCTTAAATTAAAATACTCTTTGCAGCACTTTACAGGGCGAAGATAAAATGAGGTAAACCAAGGAAAACATAGAGAGGAAATAGCTCTAAGACTGCATTTTTCGGAGCCGATGCTGCTCACTTTTATTTACTCGCATCTCACTGCCAAACACATCAAGTGATTATGTAATTTTGTAGGGTGTAAAGTCAGCACTTCCACTTTATTTGGCATAGGCTATAGTCCAAATTTGTGCTACACTCAACCCTCAGTCTGCCCGATGTGTTATAGGAAATGAAGTCAACCAACAACAACTTTGTGACTTTATATTTTTCACTTATTTTTAGGTTTTGTTGCCATAAATATCATAATAAAAGCATAAAGGATAGAAAGTAATACATCATTTTTTCGCTTTCTGCATTAATAATAATAATAATAATTTTCATTTCATTAAAAAGCTTTTTCAAAAATATCGATAAAAAAAATTTATTGTCATTTTATCAGATGTTTGTTATATAATTATGAAATACACATGTATTGTGTTTCGCTTTGTTTCATTATTTGATTTGTTTTAATTTAGGCTTTTACAGATGCTAATTCTGTAGCACAACGCTAATGCTCCTACCAGGAACTCCATTAGAGAAGCTACTGTGTGAGTTGATAAATGCACTTAGATGCAACCAGGTTTTTCCCGCAGTTATTATTAGCTGAATGGAGGCCCTTTAATTAGTTTTATTACATAATGCATTGTGACCTCAAAGCAATTTTAGATTTTTTTTTTTGGCCAGAGTTTTGCCTCTCAGGAGGTCATGCACAGCTTGAGAGAAAGATGGTTAATCACGGTAAAAACCCATTACAGTTGACACAACAGTATTTATCAGTACCAGGTCTCTATAATGAAAAATTAAAGGGCTATTACAATGAAAACAATTTGCAATGCTTTTATTATGAAAAAATAAATAAATAAAAAAAAATAACATTATAAATGGAAAGTTCATGTGTATTTATTTAATACATCATCTGACCAAACCAAACCATTTTTTTACATTTACATTTACATTACATTACCTCATTTACTCATCAACAACTGACTTTTAATAAACTTAAAATATTCCAGTTCAACAATATCACATCAGAAATCTATTTACTTATTGGCTGCATGAGTAATTAGCTTTTCGATTTCCTGTTTTAACCTGATTTCTTCTTGTGTCTGTAAATGTATCAGAGGACGCTTTTAATTGGGTTTTTATGGATCAATGTGATCTGTCTTGTTTTGAAATTCTGTCTTCACATGCTTGCTGTAGCTAAAAGGCTAATCGCCTACAGGTAAGCAGTGCACATTTTACATTTCTGACATGTTCAACATGAATTCTAACTCCAGCATTGCCTTAGATCCTGGTCTATATTTACAGGTTCATGGGTTGTGGTTAAATGCTTAGATTTCTTTGGAGTCCTTGACTGCGTCATGTTCAGATTCAAGATTCATGTTTGAGAATGAAACTGCAGCCACAGTATCCACCTCCCCATTCGACTTGATGTTGTTAAAAGGCAACATTTTTATTGATATGAGAGCTGTGCTGTGTCCTCTGACCCTATTCTCAGCACTAAGTGGCCTCGCAGTGCTCCTCTGAAAGGAGCTGCCATTCTCATGTCTTGTTCTATGATGGCCCATGGTAAACGGGGGGGGGAGTAGGAGAGAATGACTTGAGGCTGATTCACTTGGTTTCCATCAGGCTGCGTTCAAAACAGATGACGTTACATGACATGTCTTTATTAGTGTGATCAAAATCTGTTTTTCCTCATCTGTAACTAAACTTGAATATATGTATATATATTGAATTTCCATACATGAGATATCATTTTTATTCTATATGTATATATATGTAAAATCATATATGAAAGCTATTACAAATTAGAACAATTTCTTATACGGGCAGCTGTTGGCTAGGAGGTAGAGCGGGTCGTCCACTAATTAAAAGGTCAGTAGTTCGATCCCCAGCTCCTCCAGGCCGCATGTCCAAGTATCCTAGGGCAAGATACTGAACCCCACTTTGCCCCTGATGGCTGTTCCATCAGTGTGTGAGTGTATGGGTGACTGGGTGAATGTTGCAAGTATTGTAAAGTGCTTTGAGTGGTCAGTAAGACTAGAAAAGCACTAAATAAGTGTCCATTTAGCATGTATTGACAGTACAATATATGCTATTGCTATGTGTGTTTATATGATATATGTAAGCATATAGAATTTCCATATGTTGTTTTAATAAATGTGCATATATAAATTAAATATGTATCAACATATATGCTTGCAACATGTTATACCATATAAAATGTATCATATACATATTTTTAAAATATGTAAATAGAAATTTTACTATAGGCATTTTATACGTGTTATAAACTATTATTTATTTATTTATTTTTATTAATATTAATATTATTTTATTTTATTTTATTTTATTTTATTTATTTATTTATTTCAACTTTATGAGCAACAGTGTATATATATATATATATATGTGATAATAATATATCCCCTTATATGTGCAAAAACCATACTGTTCATACATTCATATATTTGCTTTATTAGATGTTAATTTTGTAAGTGTTCTGACTTACTCACACGTTTAAGGCAGCAATTGCATTTAAGTTTTTAAGTTGAATCCCATGAATTATTTTTTCAGTGTTTACTGTTCAAACTCATTTCAAAATGCTCATATGAAAATATACAATCTGAGATATGTACCTTAATGCATTAAAGCCTGATAATTTAAAGGTCCCATATAGTATAAAGGTAGATGTCCATGTGTTGTTTGATTATAGATCAGGTCTAGGTTCTATATTAATACTGTGAAAGTATCAAAGCGCTCAGTCCACAGAGAAATGCACACAGCCTGTATTCAGAAACTGAGCCTTAAAACCAGCCATCAGGACTTCCTGAACTTTGTGATGTCACAACTATACAGTCACCACTCAAGCGCCACCCAGCAGGATTTGGTTTCTCTGAGTGTTTACCTGAAATCTGCTATATTTTTATTGTATTACTCAGAAAACAGTGAGCCGATCAGAAGAGAGGCTCAGAGACTCCTCTCTTCCGATTGGCTCACCAGCCTGTTGACACTAGAGCTCCAGAGTGAACCCTGAGAGAGGATGTGTAAAACTACATTGAGATCCATTTTTGTTCTTCAAACCACAAATATGGATAATATATGGATCAACACGTCATATGAGCCCTTTAAAGCCCTCATTGACCCCTGTTGTAGCTATTCTCAGCCAGTGCATTATGGTATTGTAAAGGTCATGCCAGCATCAGTGCTTCTACCAATCACATGCATGTATGAAGCAGCGTGGTTTGTACACTAAAACCACTATGAAGCATTGATTTCTGATCTATTCAGGCTTGCATTCGTGTGTGTGTGTGTGTGTGTGTGTGTGTTTAATTGACCAGCCTGAGCAGATGTGGGCGTTCATGCTCGGCAGGGTTACACACTGACATGGCGCCGGCCCGTGTTCGTGCAACTTGCTCTCTCAGCAAGGCGGCTATCTTGTGCAAACAATCCACCATCCCAGCCACCGCCGCCACATTATGTGCCTGTTGAGAGCCATTCTCCAGTGAACTGATCAGTAAACGCTGCTGCACGAGGGCGTCCTGGAGGTGAGGGTAACGACGAGGCGAGCAGACGATACGTCGTGAACGGTGTGAGAGCTCAAGGACTGTTGCGTAGCGTTGATAATGGGCCCCATTTCGTCAGAGGAAATGTTCATTTGTATCACGTCTGCTTCACTTCATTACAGCGAGGCAGCACTTGCAGTAATAAGACCATATTATTTCCCCATTTTAAAGGCACACTCCATGGGTTTGTGAGATTGCACAATAGTCTCATCAAAGCCATTAAATTTTCTCTAAACGTACCGTTTATGTTTCATAACTTAACACAGGTCACAGGTTTGAGTTTAAAACATCAGCACTGAGCAGCTGCAGAGGATTTATATATATATATATGTGTTAGTTAGCCTAGCTTAGCATAAGGAGCGGATGAAGGTAGACAAAACAAAAATTCCACGGTGTTTGGTGGAAGTGTTGAAGGAAGTGTTTTGCTCGTTTGCTGTTCTGGCCCTTCCGGGCTGCCATACCAGAGCCTGATTTCCTTTTTAATGCCTTTTTTCATCCCTTTTTGTCACATTTTTTCTTTTTCAATGTTTCCCCTTATTCTACTTTTCTCCTCAACACCAGGGGCCAACTCAAACAGACAAGGCGCAGATTTCAACAGTAATGGTGACCAAAATAAAGGTATTTTTTTTTTATTTATCTTTCTTTTTTTTTCCCTTTTTTGACCGACAAGAAAAGCCTGACACTTGTGCATGAGAGCAGACATACAGACCTCTTTTTTAATTAATTTAATTTGACTCCCCCCTCTCTATTTTTTCCCTCTCCTTGATGTGCATCTGAGTGCACTGCTCTCAGCGTTTCATTTTTGTGACAGAGGATCTTTTTTCCGAGGCGTAAGGGCACCTCTAAAACAGGAAGGAGGTCCCTGTGATCCTTTTCTCACCTGTTTTATGCCAACTCAAATAATCTGAGTTCAGCTCTGCATGTTAGTTTACCTCCTCTGATGAATAAAATTTTTAAAAATGCCCATGTCCCTCTCCTCCCTCTCTACATTTTCCCTTTTATTCCTCCATTGCTCGGTGAAGCATGAGCACTAACCCGTGTTGTTTTGACAGTGGAAATTTGTTCATCAGCGGCACGCAGAAAGTATCCGCCACGTTTTATTCTTTCTCCTATTAACATCTCTCTCCTCTGCATGATAATAACCAAAGAGCTCAGTCATTTTTCCTCCTCTGTGTTGGAGACTGACAGATGACTGGAGGTGGAAAAAGCCACAAGAGACATTTCAGTTAAAGGACACCATTTGTCTTCCGGGGGCCTGACACGCAAGTGCCAGAAAAAAAGCAGTGACATTTCTGAATCACATCATTATGGGCAGTTGCTCAGTTTTTTTTTTTTTTTTACGGACGTTGCTCTAGAGAGTGATATTTGACATAATCCTCACCGTGCATTCTTCTGCATGAGTTAGCATTAGCCAAGCAGCTGTGTCTGAGTGCAGACTTGGAGCCAGTCTTTCAAACCGAGGCGGAGGAATAATCTGTGATGTTATGGTGATGTTTTGCTTCATTTTTTGGCCAGATTGTTGAATTTATTATACATTTTTTTTTCCTTTGCTTCCTTCAAACCATCCAAGAAAATGTAACGAGACAACACATAAATATATAATTTTGGGGAAAACATGTATTATGTAACCTCTCACTTATGAAAAGAAAGGTCTGTAATCACCACTTTTGTCCTCATGAAACTCACTGCTACACACGGGTAAACTAAATAACAAACTGATTAATTTACAACAAAATGATCAACATAAACAAAAAGTAGATGCTGCTGCTCTGCTCATATGCATGGGACTAGTGTTGCACGATATACCGATACTAAAAAAGTACCTTGATAGCCTGCAGTGAAAAACGGTAGGATACCCCATTTTATTAGTACCGATGCTTTAAGGACGACAGTGTTTTAATAAGAGCCGTGTTTTCAATGAGTTGCATCACTGCGTGTCTGCAGCGCTCTGTTTCCGCTCCTGTTGATATAGTGAGCGTGCCGACCGTTTTTTCTCTCATATGCACGCTGCACCTCATATGAAGACATAACAAGAGAAATGGCTGCAAATAAAAGTGAAAATACACGTCCAAGACTTGTCGACAAAGACGACGCACAAAGCGAAATATGGCGTTATTACTTAGCCGACAATCAGGGCAAGCCCGGACACCACAAAGCCCGTCTTTAAAAGATGCTTTAAACCAACACAGACCAAGGGAGGCAACACGTCCAACTAGACAAAGCATCTCGCCGACAGATGCCGACCTGTTTAAAGAATTCAAAGAACATCAGGTTAGCGAATGTGATGCCCATGCCCTCAAACAAGTCAACCAAGTGGAATTTATTTTGTGACACGCAAACTTTTTTTCACAATTTGAGTTTGACGAGGCAGTTAAGGGCAATGATAAGTGTTTGATTGGGTTTTCCTTTTTAAGCTAACTTACCAATGTATGCTCTATATGCAAACGCAAGCTTCACACTGGTAATGTTAACCGTACCATAACTTGCAAGCTGCTAAAAAATCAGGTTTTCACAAGTATGCAGATCAACATCACCAGTTGTAAATGATCAATTTATACTCAGTTAGTACTGGTAATGGAAATCATGGCATGTACATTTTTGTCAATGATTATTTCTCTTACTAGAAAATGCGCTAGGCTCTCTGCCTGTATGTTGGAGTTTACCCCAGTGGACGAAAAGGTTCTGGCAAAACGTCCGGCGCCTCAGGGGGGGAAGGCGGCAACTCTTGGCGGGAGCTGCTGACGTCAACTGAGGATATAGTCGGACGGCGGAAGGAATACTTTGAGGAGCTCCTCAATCCCACCAACACGTATTCCGTGGAGGAAACAGAGCCAGGAGACCTGGGGATGGATGGTCTAATCTCCGGAGCAGAAGTCGCCGAGGTAGTGAAACAACTGCGCGGTGGCGGTGAGATCCGCCCTGGGTATCTCAAGGCTCTGGATGTTGTAGGACTGTCTTGGTTGACACGCCTCTGCAACATTGCGTAGACATCGGGGGCAGTGCCTCTGGAGTGGCAAACCGGGGTGGTGGTCCCCATCTTTAAGAAGGGTGACGAGAGGGTGTGTTCCAACTACCGGGGAATTACACTCCTCAGCCTCCCTGGTAAGGTCTATGCCAGGGTACTGGAAAAGAGGGTCCGGTTGATAGATGAACCTCAGATCGAGGAGGAGCAATGTGGTTTTCGTCCTGGGCGTGGAACTGTGGACCNATGATCAACATAAACAAAAAGTAGATGCTGCTGCTCTGCTCATATGCATGGGACTAGTGTTGCACGATATACCGATACTAAAAAAGTACCTTGATAGCCTGCAGTGTGCAGTTAAAAACGGTAGGATACCCCATTTTATTAGTACCGATGCTTTAAGGACGACAGTGTTTTAATAAGAGCCGTGTTTTCAATGAGTTGCATCACTGCGTGTCTGCAGCGCTCTGTTTCCGCTCCTGTTGGTCGACCGTTTTTTCTCTCATATGCACGCTGCACCTCATATGAAGCGATAACAAGAGAAATGGCTGCAAATAAAAGTGAAAATAACCGTCCAAGACTTGTCGACAAAGACGACGCACAAAGCGAAATATGGCGTTATTACTTATTACCCTGCAGCTCGATTGGCATTCACTAGAGAACACCAGCATGACCGGTTTGGCAGGGGGTCAGTGATGGTCTGGGGAGGCTTATCCTTGGAGGGTGGCACAGACCTCCATGTCATAGCCAGCGGTACCCTGACTGCGGTTATGTACCGGATTAAATCCTTAGAGCGATCAGCAGACCTGAAACTGGTGCAGTGGGCCCTGGGTTCCTCCTGGTGCAGGACAATGCCCGGCCTCATGCTGCCAGAGTGTGTAGGCAGTCCCTGGATGACTATGGCATTGATGCCTTTGACTGGCCCCGACGTTCCCCTGACCTAAATCCAATTGAGCACCTATGGGACATTATGTATCAATGCATCTGACGCTGCCAAGTACCGCCACAGACTGTCTGGAGCTCACTGATGCCCTGATCCAGGTCTGGGAGGAGATCCCCCAGGATCCGATGACTCATCATGAGCATGTTCAGACGTTGTCGGGAGTGCATACAGGCACGCGGGGGCCATATACACTACTGAGTCACATATTGAGATGCTGTAATGAAATCCATGCAAGTTGGATCAGCCTGTGATTTCAATTTTTCACTTTGATTTTGGGTGTGATTGTGAATCCAGCCCTCAACGGATTGATGATTTTGGTTTCCATTGACCGTTGTTACATCATTTTGTTCTCAACAAATTACACAGTGTACATCAGTGAAGATTTCCAACTTGAATAATTCGTTCATCAAGATCCGATGTGTGATGTAAGTGTTCCCTCATCATATCAATAGATTTATGCAAAATATGTAATATTATAATCTCTAAATATCTTCCATTGCACTTCTCCTTTAATGTTTTTTTTTACAACATGCCATTTTATGGTTTTATTTCATTTCTTTACAAAGTCTTTATTTTAAAAGAACCACTGTACTTATAGTATATACACTTACAGGAGGACTAGCAATGGTAGAAGATTTGATAAATTGTGCTACAAATTAAATGTGGTTTGGTGTTGGATTTGTTGAATTAATAAAGGTCAAGTGCATATAGTACTGGCCTATTAAAATGTATAGCTGTGATGGAGAAAAACAACTTGAATAAATATTTATTGCAGGAATTGTAATGACAGCAGATAAAAAATTAAAGTTAAAAAAATCAAAGAGCAGCATTAGTAAATGAACAAGATATCGGATCATTTCATAACAGGAAGGTTGTGGTTTTATTTTCATTAAACTTGAACAAGCTAACAACTAAGATGTGCATGTGGCTGGATTTATCAAATTTTGTTCCTCGGGTGAAATCGAAGAACTCGTTTAGTTTTCTGTTACTTCATTAGAGTTTATTACTATGCAGCATCACATTATCAATTCTGCTCTGAGCTCGGCGATCTCAGATAAATCCTTTGCTTAACTGCTCCAACGGCTTCATCTGCACAACACTGCCGGTGTAATGAGCTGCTGCTGTAGTAGATCAGGTGCTAATTACATGCAAATTGTGGGCGCAAATTGGATGGAAGGTGCAGTGAAAATTTGCCTGACACTGTTACATATGTAAATCAGGACCTGGGTGTATTTATTTGTCTATTTTTTATTTTTAGTTTGGAGAAAATGAAATATTCTTCTGGGGTTATTATGTGTCTGTGACTTTCCCACCCTCTCTTTAAATCTTTAAAAACACCTACAAATATAGTTAGTCACAGTTGCTCACTCATTTTTGTTTGCGACTGCTTTCAGTGTGTCTCTTTTAGCTCTGTTTTTGGTCTCCACCAGCAGATGCTGACAAAGCTGTACAAAGTTAAAAACCAAAATGACGAGCTGAAAGAAGCTAAAATGCTGAAGAACTGAGGAGCTGGTGATAATTCCCCTCAGGTTTACCTCCTTTGTGCAACACGTTTTACATTACATGTAGTCATTTGATGCATCATTGATATAAAAATATTGACTAGTGCATCTTTAATGTTTTGTTTAATCCCTTGAAATAGCAGCAATATTTGGTGAAGCTTCCAACAATGAGTGCGTTTCCATTAACCTACTTTATGTGCGATTTGAAATTTTGAACTCAAAAACAAGTAATGGAAAAACTTGAATAAAAAAAAAAAAAATGTATACGGTTTATCAAATTCAACAAAGCAATATTTCACAAATTTTTGTTCACATTCAAGTTGACGCGCCTGTTGTATCATGCCCCTGGGAGCCAGTTTCAGCCGGTAACATCACTCGACAGAAACGCGTAACATTCGCAATTGTGTTTTGTTGACTTTTCTAAAAAATAGCTTCTATTTTGCTAAAAAAAACCGCTATGAAAACCTAGCTAGTAATAAATGGTCATGGTTTGGTTAGGTTTAGGAAAAAATGTCGGTTTAGGTAAAAATAAGTACTTCTTGAAGATTAGTCAGTTTTTGATGTCGTGGTTACAATAATAAACACATGGACTCAACTGCCAGTGGCGTACCAGACCTTTGTTGCAATGGTTGCAATAATAAACAGATGGTGGTTTAGGTTTAAATAAGTACTTCCATAAGATTGGCCGATCTTTGTTGTTGGGGTTACGATAAAAACGTGTTTTGTTGTTTTGTTGACCCGTCTCTGCTCTATATTCTGACGAGTTGACTGCTGTTTATGTGTAAATATGGTGGAGTGGCCCTTTAATCCAAGGGTTTAATCCTAAATCAGAGAATTTTTTTATGCATCTGAATTTTTCCTTTCACACAAGAGTAATTTTCTAAAAGGATCCCTTTTATTTTCTTTCGCAAACTGTGATTTATTTAGTCCTGGTCTGTGGTGGGATCTTCTAAAAGCTTGGGTTTCCTCTGAAGGGCTTCATCAGCCTGTTTAGGAAGCACCTCCATATATTGGACTTGCATCTAACAGATGTAGCATAGTTTACCTGAAATTAGAAGAGCCAAATCACTGGGAGACAGCACTGTGTTGTTAACACAGATTAAAAACACACCATCTGCCCACAGCAGGTGTGAGGAAAAAGACAGTATCCACCTCGGACCTCAGAGAGAAAATCTGACGCCTTTGATTATGCAGACAGGAGTCCTCCTACTGAGCTCAGTTTTAATGTAATAGAGATAAAGATAAAGACATTAAAAGTGTCAGCATTCGGTTGAAACTACAGAAAAAAAGGCCAATGCTTGCACACCTGGAGAAAGGTCTGGATAAAGACGTGCTCCCATCTACTTCGCCTGTGTTTTCCAAGGGAGCGATGCAGGATCGATGCACTGTGACTGTTCGAACATCTGCAGTGGCAATGAATTACTTCTGTGGCTCCCCTGTGGTTCCACCTATACCTCAGCATGACTGCTGCTGCTGCTGCTGCTGCTGCTGCTGCAGAGAAACCTTGCAGCACTGCAGGCGGCCGCTCTCAGACCTCCCCCACACTCATCACTTGCCACTGGAAGTTTTGCTCGTTACCATTAAAGGAGCCTTCGTCGGGAGCGCTTGCCTTAAGACAACTATTTGAATCAAACTCAATTATAATTATTCAATTATGCGCACAGAACAAGAAGTGTTAAGGGTATTACTTGAATTGCTGTTTGAGATTTTACTGTAATTGCATTTTTCTTTTGAAAAGAGACATTGTAGGAAGAACATTATTGTGAGTTTGAAGCACATATACTGTATGAAATTTATATATACTGTGTGTATATATATATATAAGAGCTTGCAAGTAGGGCAACTACTCCTGGCTAGGCTTAAATCTGGAGAAAGTAAGAGACCTGCAGGTGAGAGGGACAGGAAAAAGGACCTGTGACCAAAATAGAGATATAGAGAAGTGTCGGGTAAGACAGACAGTGATAGAGCGACTGTAATGTGTGTGTGTGAGAGTGAGAGAGAGAGAGAGAGAGAGAGGCACAGAGAGCTCTGTTTCTACTCCATCATGTAGCAGAATACAGTACCCCCGCTGTGTGTGTGTGTGTGTGTGTGTGTGTTGATGATTCAAGAGCAATGCTGCAACCACGCAAAAAAAATTGTCATAATATATAAAAGTAAAAGCAACCGTCCCCAGGGGGTTTGGGGGTCAGTTGCGACCTCTGAATTCTTCCATTTAGATAAACAAATATTGTGAATCACATGTCAAATGTAATCATCTTTAAATTGCAAGGGTAATTTGCAGACAGATTCATATATTAGAGTTTGGTTGGTCTCTGAGTAACTGAGAGAAATAGAAAAAGTGTTGGAACCGTCCCCAGTCTCCCCTACCAAGAAAATACAGTTTTTAATGTATGTGAAAAGCAGAAATTGGAGTTTATCAACATAGTGGAGGTAATTTCATTTTTCAATATGTTGCAACCCTTCCTGATCCTGTGTTGCACACAATTGCTTAATACCCATGTTCATACTTGGTTTTCAGTCATTATACAGTTTTCAGGAGTTGTTTAGCTGCTCCTGACAGGTTTGTGTTTGGCTCTGGGCCCAGTAATGACTTTCTGTGGCTCTGGAGAGCGGGGGCCGGCTGTGCTTTGGCATTTCGGTGAAACTGTATTGAACAGGAAGTAGGTCGCTGTCTATCGAGAGCGTGATGGGACATACGGCGGTGATAGTGGTGGAGTGGTCAGGGGGGGAGGGGAGGGGTCAATTTATGTCGTCCTCCATTAAATGTCCTGATTCAGATCATTCAGACCCCCCCCCAAACACCACCCCACCCCCTTTCTCCCATATAAAGATGAGTAATGTGTGCAACGCCACGCAGTCGGCGGAGGAATATATTATCCCCCCGGCCCGGGTGGCAGTGATGAATGTGTGGGACAAACTCGCCGCACAGTCACCGGAGTAAGTGCAGGGAGCGAGAGACACACGGATAGTAAGAAAAGGAGGAAGAGAGAGAGAGAGAGAGAGGAGAGCACTTTAAGCAGTTTGATTTCTTTAGTTTTAAGTGCACTCCTCGCTGACAGGATGGGGACACGGTGCCCTGAGACCACCCTCTCCTTCCCTCGCCGTAAAACACAGCTCTAAATCTGCAGGGGATCTCTCTGCTACATCAAAGCGCCATGAGTGGACAACAACCCCCCCAACCCCCTCCCCCCCTCCTCCTCTCTACTGACTTTTGACTATGCATCAGAAGTGATGGGCAGTAACAGTCAATTTGCCTGTTTTGCTTGATGTACAGCCGGCTGAATAGTCGTGTCTGAGCCCACGGAGCCCCTGCAGCGGGGCCATCAGATGTGTATCAGTTAGAGCCTATGACAACTTAACGGCGGCGACGCTTGTTTTACGAGCATCTGCCTCTTCAAGGTTGTTTCCCGCCGCCCACACTGTTCCACCGGCTGCCTCCTAATGCGGAGCTAAATAATAAACAGGAACTCGCTGACACTGTCCCGCCGTCCTGCCTCTGTAATTAGCGGGTTTCTGTTTAACCGGAGCCGATCCAGGGCATGGACCCCAGCTCCTCCTCAGGCTATCCGCTCAAAACCCTCACCCCACCCTCTCCTGCTCGGTTACAGGTGAGGAGTTGTGAAATAGATGCAGGCGCATTAGCCCCCACTCAGTGCACAGTGGAGATTAATAACCTGCCACTGAGATTTGCTTTTCGCTCCTTCCCCCTCACTGTTTTCTTTTGCGGAGGAGGAGAATGATACACTCCTCCTATCCTCTCCTCCACCTCCTCCCCTCGCTGTGTTGCTTTTTCTGCCAAGCCTTACCTAGGTGCAACGCGTACGGTGTAGCCAGGTTTCCTGCTGCAGCAACTGGAAGAGAAACCAGTAATTGGTGTGGGCAGTTGGCATCCTCTTTAAACCAATCACAGAGAGCAGAGTGGATCTCTTTACCCAGTTTAAAATGGCAGAGGGTGATTTTAAATAGCATGTTCCTGAGCATACACCACATGTCCTAATTACTGACTGTTCAAATAATGGCTATGTGTTAATGTGAGCAAATGAAGGGCTTATTAAAGGTCACGTATTTAACACTTTTATTTTGAAGTTTTTATCCATAAGAAGATATATTTGTGGTTTTAAGAACCAAAACCATCTCAATGTAGTTTTACATCTCCTCTCTCTCTGGAGCTCTAATAACAACAGGTCAGTGAGCCAATCAGAAGAGAGGAGCCTCAGAGAAACACTCAGAGAGACCAAATCCTGCAAAGATTGGTGATTGGTGATCGGATGGTGGGTGCAGATGGGTGGGTCTTGGGGCATGGCTGAAAGCAGTGACTGCTTTGTTGTGACATCGCAAAGTTCAAGAAGTCCTTATGGCTCATTTTAAGCCCTGATGCTGGCCCTCTCTTTAATCACCAGTAGGCTTGGTGAGGGAGAATGGGAGAATCTCTAACGTAGCGTATTTTAGCATCTTTTCATAACACTTAGTGGAGTTAGCATCTTTTCAGAACACTTAGTGGAGTTTAGCATCTTTTCATAACACTTATTGGAGTTAGCATCTTTTCAGAACAGTTAGTGTAGTTAGCATCTTTTCAGAATGTTAGTGTAGTTAGCATGTTTTGAGTATGGTCAGCGTATGTAACATCTCTTCAGAGCAGGCAGTGTAGTTAGCATCTTTTCAGAATGGGTAGTGCAGTTAGCATCCTTTCAGAATGGTTATAGCATCTTTTCAGAACGGTGAGCATAGTTAGCATCTTTTATTTGTTTTTGTTGTAGCTTGTAACTGGCAGTGGCAGTGGTTGTGCTAATGCAAACTCTCGCTCTCTGTACTGACAAGGTTTGAGGTTTATTTTGAGTCAGACTTTTAACGTAAAACATCTATGGTGGAAGTGTTTCGTTTCACTTTAGCTTAAAAAGAAGCAGCTAAATTGAAGCTAGCGATGAATTAAAACAATATTTTAAAGACAAAGCAGCAGAGTGGTGTGACATGACTGTTGTGCTGATGGTGTTTGCAAATTAAAACAGATGCTAAAACAGAGCAGCTAAATTAGCAACAGCATCCTGTCTCTTATATCAGCCTAAGGTAGATAGCTGGCACTGGATCTCTCACACTCACAGCAGAAGGAGTTGGCCGGCTCCTCTCTCTCAGTCTGATATTTTCTTCAGCAGATGCTCTCATCCCGAGTGACATTTGAGAGACTTCCAAGCGAGCCCGGTCGGCAGGGCTGGGGATAATGGGTTCGTTCAGCGTGTTGGTTCCAGGCAATCGAAGCTTACTGTAGTGCAGGAGATCTGAGAGATGCTGTGCCATGTGAGGACAACAGTGATACTTCTTTTTTTGCCAATTTTTTTCTCAAAGGAGTAAAGCAGAAAGATGCGTTCATTGACTGTATTCTTTGCGTCAGACTTGGTAGAGAGCACCCAGAGGATTTCACGTTGATGATGAAGAGGCTGGTGGCTGATTTATTGTAAACCCTGCATGTTCTGAGGATTTATATCTTCTTTTTCCATCTTCTTTCATGCAAATTCCCTAGTCTTAATTTATAATCACCACCTACACATGTACTAATCACCCAGCTTAATCACAACTGGAGAGCCTCATAAACAAGGTATTCATCTGGCCTAATTGCAGCATTATACAGAGAACAAATGGAGGCGGGAGGGGAGAAAGATGCAGAGATTGTAGGGTTAAAGCCATGGAAATTCTCATCAGGGTCTGTGTGAGAATGTCAAACCATATCTCTAACACTGGCAATCTGTCTCATGTGCTGCACTGTAAAACAATCAGTGTAAAATTAAAAAAAAAAAAAAAAAAAGTCAAATTAATTTCCCTTTGGAAATAGTGAGAGTGATGGTGTTTAGTGCTGGTTTGCTGATTACAGCATCATGAATAAGTGTCTTCCGTGTGTCCTGTGTGACCGAGATTCGCTCCAAGCTGTTACTGTACTGGATGACTTTAGCTTAGCTTCACTTTAGCTGCGGAAGACAGTGGATGAAAAAGTATATGGTCTTTTAATAGAGCCGCTACATGCAGAATTTGTTCATATTTTGAATGGTTCTGATGTGATATTTGTGGAAGCCCTGAGAGGCAAGTGGATGTGTGAATCTGTGAACCGACTGTGAAAACAATTGATTTTTTTTATGTCAAGATACATTTTTTTAGATAAATAAGTTTTTTCTCTTTTTTTCATCTGTGAAAACAGTTGAATTTTATTCTTACTTTTTTGTAAAATGTAAAAGAAAAGAGCCTGGGAAAAAAAATTCACCTGTTTTCACAGAAAAAACTTGAGCCAAAAAAAGAAGAAATATTACTTGCCTCTCGGGGCTTGTTCTCTCAGATGGAAGAAAATGAAATAAATAAATAAATAAAAATGAACCTGGAAAAATCAGCTGTTTTCACAGATAAAACAATAAAAAGAAAAAAAAAACTAGGAAAAAAATGAGCCAAAAAAAAAGCAATTTCACTTGCCTTGTGGGGGTTGTTTTCACAGATGGAATAAAAATATTCTTATCCTGGCAAAAAACTTTCCTCTCAGGGCTCCTGTAAATATTTCTATTTACGTTGTATAAAAATGAAACAATCCTGATTTAAATGCCCCCTACAGTATATGTTTCTTTCGGGGGGGGGGGGGACACATGATACTGTTCTGTGCCATCATACAGTATATGTATATACTGATATATATATGTATGTATATATACAGTATATATACTGCATATATTTATATCTCTAAAGATCACAGATTAAGGGGCAAAATTCACATGTTCCCACAGTTAATTTGATTTGATGAAATGCTAAATTATTTAAGAGAATGTGCTACGGAAGTTTAATACTGACTTTAAATATTTTAGAAACTGAAATTAGATTGTGACATTGGGCCGCTCAGGGGCCTAAAGATTAAAATATAGGAGCCACCTTAAGGCCCTTAAAGAATCAGTTTATCTTGTGCAGTTAATTGAATTGCCACTCACTAAAGATGGAGCCGTCGGGGCCCTTTATAATCTTTGCATTTAGTGCATTTTGCTAATCTATGCATGCATCCTTTGTGCACTAAATTCATGCATGTCTTATTCTTTTTCCGTCCTTGCAGACATCCACGATGAGAACGGGCTGAAGCCGGTCATGGTTTACATCCACGGCGGCTCCTACATGGAGGGAACTGGCAACATGATCGACGGCAGCATCCTGGCCAGCTACGGGAATGTCATTGTCATCACCATCAACTACCGGCTCGGAGTCCTAGGTGAGCGTGGGCTGCTTTAATTAGTTTGGAGGAAGCTGACTGAATCGGTACGGAAGAGGATTAGGGTCACATTAGGTCATTTTTTTTTTGTTTTGAATTCTGAATTCAATCTCAGGATTCTGAGTTTAAAGTTTTAGAGTTTATTTTCACATGTTGCCCCTATCCTCCTCTGTAAATCAGGTATTGATTTAATGACTAATTGGATCCTGCTGTTGCATCAACTGGCTGGTCTTTGCATGGGGGGTGGGGGGGGCTACGACACTCACGTCGCTGTTTGGGTGCGCATCCAAATCCTCTTAAGCTTTTTTTTTTTTTTTTTTTCAAATACATTTTTGAATCTTTGATGCCTTTAATTAAACTGGAATTACTCATGGTTTGTTTGTTACCATCGATTTCACCGAGGCAAATCAAGCAGGTTAATCCGTCCACACTCTCAATGGTAGTGTAGGAGGTCGTTTGCATTTTTCCGCATTCCCCTCATTATTTCAAATGGTTGTGTTTCAATGCAGCCTCGGACGACCCACACAGCACCAGATAAGCACATGCAAATGAAACAAAGACTCCATTTGTGCCCTTTTCAATTACTTTAATCATCCTGCAGCATCGAACATCAAGCGGCCTGAAAAACCCAGTGCAAGGAAAACTTGTATCTGAGCTGGTATCGACACCGCAACACTGTGTGCATCTTATTTTGCTCCCGTCTGCGAGATGAAAGCAGTTTCTGGCTCGCAAAGGGATACTTTATCTTTGCTTTGACATAAAGGTTTGGCTTTTGAATGTCCAAGAAAATGTTTGAGTCTGAGCAGAGGCTGATAACATCAAACGTTTGTGGAGATTTCAGCCACTCTGTATCGAAATCCTTCAGGAGCAGGCAAAGCTGTGGCCTGTTTCCTGCTTTTCTTTTCAAGCTGAACCTGCATTCAATAAAAAAATATAGCAGATTTCAGATAAATACTTCAAATCCTGCAAGGTTGGATGGTGGGGGCGGTGATTGCTTCAGGAAGTCTTGATGGCTTGTTTTAAAGTAGCTTTTTCAAATTACTACATAGCTAATTCTAGCTTTAGCAGCTGCTTACTTACCAGTCTAGAGGTGTGAGTTCAGCATCAAACTCCATACGCCCACCCCATCTCCTTAATACTACTTTCCACAAGAGGATGAAGAAGTAGCGTTAATCAGAGGGTGTGTTCCAACCCCTTGACTTGACAAAAACGACCCATCACCACCACCCACTCCCAGCAGAGAAAACTGACACATAGCACCTTTAAGGCTTAGTTTCTGGTGACTGCTTTGATGTGACATCACAAAGTTCAGGAGGTCCAGACGGCTCGTTTTAAGGCTCAGTTTCTGGATCTGCTTTATAATCAAACAACACATGAACATCTACCTTTATACTATATGGGACCTTCAACTCAACACAGGTTGACTGAGTTCATTCTGTTTTAAATTAAGATCTGATGATCGGTTTAGTTGCATTAAGATGTCATTTCTAGGAGACAGGGTTGCACATAGATTAATGAAGTCAATCCAAAATAGCTTTCACAAATCAGCTGATGTGTTATAACATTAAAAACTTTAAAATTTTTGCCTTTTTTTGTCAAAACCAGCATTTAATATCCTTAAGTTTGTGTATATAAGTTTGTAAGATGCTATAATTCATAATAAATCTCTGCTTCTTTGTGTGTAAAATGAGTTCTTACACCATCCAGTTATAAGCCAGTGATATCTGTCTTGATACCAAGTACACTTCCATAATCATATTTCATGGATTTAGATTCAGCCCTGAGGTACAGTATGTGACACTGATCTTGGCTTTAGAGATAGATTTGAGTTCGTCTTGATGTGGTTTCATGTGGTTTCTCTGCTGTTTGCATGTGGTTCATTGTCTCTTGAAGTGAAAGCCACAGTACACCCAACCACCGCCGCCGCTCCGCTCTGCTCTGCTCTCCTTACCATTTGTTATAAGGCCGAACTGTCTGCACCAGTCACTATATTTAGTAGCCCTGAGAGCCGGGGGGAAAAGGTGTTCTGGAAAAGTGTGCACAGAGGAGAGGAACAGAGAGAGAGAGACAGAGGGAATGCAGATGAGAGTACAGATAAAGACAAACAGACAGAGGAGAACAGGTAGATACCTTGATAACATGTTAGGGAGGAGCTGGTTCACACAAACCGCAGCAGTTTGTTCCTTCTTTATTCCATAATCTAGACCTGATTACCAACCTGGGAAAATGGGCCAGACCCCAGGGGGCCACCGGTTTTTCATAATTTGTAGAGGGGCCTCTGGTCCGCTAACTTCTGTAGCTTAATACATCTCTTATTCAGCATTTCTTTCACCGGTGAAAAGGGACACAGACGGTCAGAAATCCCGCTGTTATTACAGACACGTAAACTAACCACAGATTCTCAGAAATCCCACTGTTATTACAGACTGTGAACTTACCGCAGATGGTCGAATATCCCACTGTTGTTACAGACAGTGAACTAACCACAGATGCTCCACTGTCCCACTGTTATCAAAGACAGTGAACTACCCACAGACGCTCAAATGTCCTTTGAATGTCCCCCTGTTATTACAGAAAGTGAACTAACCGTGGATGCTCCACTTTCCTGCTCTTATTGCAAACAGTGAACTAACCATGACCCCTGACTCACTTGTTCTGTTTGAACTGTGCCATAAAGATTCTGAAGCCTGTGAACTTAAACGTCAAACAAATAATCCTCGATCTTCTGAGCCACACCCACACTGCTGAGTTCTGGTGCATGTTTCTAAGTATATTTTTTTGGGGGGGGGGGGCTTTTTTATGCCTTTATTTGATAGTACAGTAGAGAGACAGGAAATGGGGAGGCAGAGAGAGGGGGAATGACATGCAGCAAAAGCTGTCCGAGGCGCCTGCTTAGACCACTACGCCACTCGACTCCCCCCCGGTGCATGTTTCTATATAAATGTGAGTGGTGGGGGCAGTAGGGGCCTGACAATAGACTTTTACCCTATGGGCCCTTAACACATGTTTCAGTCCACGGCTGTAATGACTAAAGCTGATGAGCTGGATGTTTGTGTTAAGACCAGTTTCCTCTTAACAATGGCTCAGCCAGGTGAGCTCTGCCAACTCGGCCACAAACACCACATACCTTCCATATCCTGCTCTGCAATAACAGGATCCTGCTGGTACCCTGATGGTGAGCTTTTAATGTGAAGCAGCAGCTGCAGGCTGTGAATACTTCGCTTTAATGCACATTGAGTGACGCTGCAGGAAAGCGAGGTACAACAGTGTTTTATGTCGGCTGTGGACGTACAGGTGGGGACATGGTTTCATTGCTACAACAAAGTCTATTTAGGCAAGAAACTGTTATAGTCAATAACTCATCTTTAAGGACCAGAGTCCAGATGCAGAGTCTGTTGGTGAGGGATAGAAGGAGGGAACATGAGCAGCTGGTCCAGACACGAGAAGGAGGAGGAGGATGGTCCTGAGGTGCCTGGAGATAAAGGTCAGAATTAGAGTTCACCATGAGGTCTGGACGTTACGCCACGCTGGAAGACTGAACGTGGAGAACCGAACTTGACCGCAACAGATAGAAATGATATTTGAATGCGGAGGCAGTGTTTTCAAAAGCTGTAATACGAAGAGTGAAAGACACCAAGTTCTTGCTTTGAACCAGAACATGTAGATTCACGTGTGACAGAGTGAGAAGCGTCTGCTAAGTGTCCATAAAATAGACGCCACAGTCCCTCTCACCTCTAACAGATACCTCCAGGTGCTGCTAGGGAGGTGCTAACATGCGACGCTGCCTGTAGTGTGTGTGTGTGTGTGTGTGTGTGTGTGAAGTGGACGGCAAGCTCGAGGGGCGTCGTCAGCGCCGGCAGGCTGAGAGAAGAGGAGTGTGAGTGGAGGGAGAGAAGTCATCAGACATTCATCACCCGTCACCGCTTCACCATCACACACCATGTTGGACAGCTGGCAGTGGCTGTGGAGCTTACGCTGATTCTTACTACTGTTTCAATACTGTTGAATTAGTTATTTTCATACTTAAAGGTCCATATTTTGCACTTTTCCTGTGTTTCATTTTGAAGTTTTTATCCATAAGAAGATATATTTGTGGTTTTAAGAACCAAAAATCAACCCCGTGTAGTTTTACATCTTCTCTCTTCTCCCTGAAACTAAGAGAGGAAGCTCTGAGCCTCTCTTCTGATTGGCTGACTGTTTTCTGAGTGATCCAATGAAAAATAGCAGATTCCAGGTAAACACTCAGAGAAACCAAATCCTTCAAGGTTGGATGGTGGGTCCAGTTGGGCGGGGCTTGGGGCAAGTTTGAGGTTGGTGACTGCTTTGTTGCGATATCATAAAATTCAGGAGGCTTAATGGCTTGTTTTAAAGGTCCCATATTGTCTAAAGTGAGATGTCCATGTCCATATTTCATGTTATTGAGCATTTGTGCTACAATCCAGCATGTTTACATTGTGTGAAGCTAAACCTGAACTTTGTGATGTCACAACAAAGCAGCCACCACTCTCAGCCATGCCCCAAGCTACGCCAACCTGGACCCACCATCCAACCTTGCAGGATTTGGTTTACCTGACCTCTGCTATATATTTTTTAAATAACTCAGAAAACAGTCAGCCAATCAGAGGAGAAGCTCAGAGCCTCCTCTCTTCTGATTGGCTCACTGAGCTGTTGTTACTAGAGCTCCACAGAGAAGCCTGAGAGAGGAGATGTAAAACTAAACTGGGATGGTTTTTGGTTCTTAAAACCAAAAATATATCTTCTTATGCCTCAACACTTCAAATAAAACACAGAAGAAGAGGAAAATATGCAACATTTAAAGCGAGCCCTGCTTTACTGCAGGTCTAAGTCAAGTAAATTGCTTAATTTGTTATTTCCCAGGAAGTTTGCTGCAAAGAAGACAGTAATTTTGAAAAAAGTAGGAAAATCCATTAATTATTCAAAATTCAATGCGCACATATGTTTGACTATGCTCGTACACAAAGTTCATATTTTTGACGTCCAACGCTCTGATCGTCTGTTTTGCGCCTACTAAAAGACTCAATTATCAGAATTAATGAATTGGAAGTGAACCAATTGAACACTGTTACTATTTTCCTTAAAATTAGCACCAAATTACAGAGTTCTTTCCAGGAAACGTCTTTTTAATTATTAAACGAGAAGCCTTACCACAAATTACCACCAAAAGTGTTTAAAGTCTCTGAACACACACCATTAAAACCACACAAGTTCAAAGCTGTATTAATGCATGTCAGCTTGTTTTCTATTATTTTGGTTTTACCAGGCTTTTCAGGTCTCAGCCTCAACTATTTATGCTGGGCATTGGGATGACATCGTGTTCTTTTATGTTGGCCCTGCTCTCCTCTTGTATCCGGGGCTGACAGTGAGGAGTCCCATGATTATAGTTTTCTCTCCACAAGTGGAAAGCGGGGTTTTATTGGCAGAGAAAAGTGCATGATGCATCACCAAAGAAACAGTGCATGGAGGTTGTTGCATCATACCCAAGGCTGTAATCTTTGCCAAAGGTGCTCCAGCTAAGTATACTTTCCAAACGTACTGTTTACAGGATAGTGGGCAGTGCACAAGCCTTATTCTGACCTTGTATCACCAAAGATACAGTGTACGAAGTTTTTCGAGTCATACTCAAGGTTGTAATCACTGCCAAAAGTGCTTCAGCTAAGCAAAGGGTCTGAATACTTTCCCAACGTATTGTTTACAGGATGGTGGGCAGTGCACAAATCTTAGCCCGACCCTATATCACCAAAGATACAGTGTATGAAGCTTGTCTGATCATACCAGAGGTTGTAATTGTTTTAGTTGAGTAAAGGGTCTGGATACTTTCCGAATGTACTGTTTACAGAGCGGTGGGCAGTGCACAAGTCTTAGTCCAACAGTTCAAGGCCAGCACGTGCTTTTAGGGACAGTCAGCAGCATCGTGCATCAATAGGCTGTCCTTGTCAGGGGCCATCAGGTTGTAGCCTGCACCAGAGCTACAGTGTTGTCCATCAGTAGTAGTAGTCCAGATTTCAGTTCCAGCAGTGGGGGTATTTGAGGTGCCAGGATGAGGTCTCTTGGAAAATGTTGAGTGCCATCTGGCCTCAGGAAGCTGTAACATGAGCCAGAGCAATGGTGAGCTTCATTACGCTGCACTGGGATCCGTCAGAGGCACATGGCGCTCTCCATTTCCCCTCCATCTAAACCCCCCGCCGCATTGTCCACTGTGGCCAGACATGAGATGACTAGTGATGGCTGTTGCCTCATGGAGATGTGTTACTGCTTTTACTCAGTAAACCTCAGCTCATGCACCATGTTACTCTCGTCATTGATTCACTACAAGTGCATAAGAGTTTTTTTTATTCATGTGTTATAACATTTATATGGTGAAATAAAAATCATGTTAGCTGCATGTTGAACAGCTGCATCTTTACCCATTAGAGTAGCTTCCAACATCCATAACTCTTTTCACTCTACTTTTGGTCTCCACCCAATTTAAGATAAAAATAGCTGGGGCCAGTTGCACAAAACACCTTATGTTTTCTACTTAGGTATGACACTTAAGGTTTGATTTCTCCTGAGAGAATTATTTATGGTTGTTTTACAGAATCTCTTAAAAGGTTCCCAAAAAAAGTTAAGGCATTTGCAGCAGTGAAAGAGATTTTACAGCTGTAAAATTATTCTACGTCATTAAGGGTGTTTCCCAGTCGTGGAACTTCATCATCATGTTCCTGGGATGCATGTTCTGCATTTAGGGCCATAAACTCAGCCATGTTGCACTTAAGATAGAATCCGGGGTAAAGTTAGTTTTTTTCCTTACTTTGGTCTGTAAGGTCTTTTGTGCAGTAGTTTAACTGACTTTAAGTGAATCCTTAAGTATAAGACTAAGATTAGGAGAAAAGCTTAGATACTAAAGTGAACATTTTAAGGAAAGTATAAGAAGACCTAAGGTTGTGAATATTGTACTTGGATTCATCACTTCTTCATATGAATAATCATATTGCTTTGTAACTGCTGGATATGGAAATGCTAAAAATATTGTATTTTATTTAGTGAGAATATACCAATGTTACTAAGAGCTAATGCAGCTTTAAAGGACTAGCATGACACTGTGATGTGATCTTGTTTGTCATCTCACATGAGAAGGTCAATATTAGCTTCATATCCTTAGCTTAGCATAGCTTAGCCTGAAAGCAGGGGGAAACTGCTAGCCTACTTAATCTATGTCCCCACTTATATTATAAAGTTTTGTTACATCTATCCTCACCTGCCCTCCATTATCCATGTTATTCTTATTCTTTCTGCTTTTCCATTATTTCATTCTGCTTCACTCTGTTCTATTCTAGTCTGTTAGTGGCCCCTCTAGTAGCCAGAGGGCAGGTACTCAGCCTCCCAGCAGCCTCCACTTCCTCTTCCTTTATGACTCCTCCGTGCCTGCAAGGACAGCCGTGGCTAGGAGGAGGTCATTACCACTCCAAACCGCCCCCCGCCCCCCCCCTGGGCAGCAGAGTGACGACAACACGTGAGGAGCGAGAGGGAAATGTGCCATCGCTGTAGCCATCTCATGACAATCCTCAGCGGCGGATATCCACTCTAGTCATGAGTCAGACGATGAGGTGATGCCTTCTGACATGACACAGAAAGGCAGAGGGGCTGCAGCTGCAGCTCAGACCCCGCTGCAAGAAAAAAAAAAAGGAAAAGGCACTCTACGAAAACATGCTTTTCGTCTTGGCCGGCACACACGACGAGGATGAGGGCAGGGAGGGTGAGCGGGAGTCATCTGTCGCTTTGGCAAAACGGTCATTAACATGACAAATGGTGCTCTGTGTGTGCTTTTGACAATCATGGTCCTGACTAATCAGCAGTGTCCACTAGCTGTCAGTGCGTCAGCCCGTCTCCTCCGCCCTCATGTGATAGCATCTTTCACATTGATTTGGGTTATCAGGTTAGAGAAATATGCTTTGTTTCTGACAGTGAGATGAGAAGATCGATCTGTTGAGTGCAGAGCTTTAGTCAGGACATGGTTAGCCCTGCTCAACAGGGGGAAACGGCTAGCCTGTAGCACTGGCTCTGATCTCCATTTTTTTTTTTTAGATATGTATGGATTTGTTTTCCACTTCTTTGTGGTGTGGTCACAAACATATGGAAGAGGATTTTTCAGAATACTGACTTTGATCTCAGAATTCTGACTTCCTAGATGAAGACATGGATGTCTCCTTTTATACTATATGGACCTTTAAAACGAGCCATCAGTACTTCCTGAACTTGTGATGTCACAACAAAGCAGCCATGCCCTAAGCCCCGCCCACCTGGACCCACCATCCAACTTGACTGTTTTCTGAGTGATCTAATAAAAAATAGCAGATTTCGGGTAAACTACAGAGGAATCAAATCCTGCAAGGTTGGATTGTGGGTCCAGGTGGGCAGGGTTTGGGGCGTGGCTGAGGGCAATGACTGCTTTGTTGTGACATCACAAAGTTAAAGTAGACTGAGTGCTTTGATACTTTCACAGTTTTAATATCAAACATAGACCTGCTTTATAATCAAACAACACATGGACAACTACCTACACTATATGGGACCTTATAATGCTAAGCTAAGCTAACCAGCTTAAGAGAGAGAAGAGATCCCCTCTGTGAGGGGAACTGTGGCTCTTTCTAACTTGCCAGATGGTGTCTTCTTATATAACCTGAGCCTCTTGTGTTTTCTAACCAAACCTGGCTTTTAAAGGTCAGCGTTGTCACAGCTCTGTGCTCAGCCTTCATTGTGATTCCAAACAAAAACCAAACTGTATTGATATTCATGTTGAAGTCGTGTATCCTCTCCCAGCTCTGCTGTCTAAAATAACTGGGAGGCTGGTTTGCAACAAAGCGTCGCTTGCAGGACTTGGAAATGTTACAATCTCAAAAGCGTTTATTAGCTTTAGGAGCTGCTCTCCATGCAGACCCAGAATGCAACAGATGCACTGGAGGGATTTGAGAGGCTTGAAAAAAACCCCAGATGGTTTTTCCCTGGGAGGAGATGGATGTCCCTGCCGGCGTCAACCTGCACATGGACACGGCTGTTCATGGCTAATAACAGCTGATAACATGGGTGAAAGTAGAATAGTGGTTAAAAGGTTTTTTTTTTTTTTTTTTTCTGTTCAGTCGCTCAGTAAATCTCCCTGATCCGAGGCTGTATTGTTTTCAATCTTCCTCCCATGACAGATGATGGCTGCAGCAGCAACAACAACCCCCTGACACCCCCTCCTCCACCAGCCTATTTTCTCAGAGAATGTGTTAGATGAGTGCGATATACTTCCCTTTGAATAAATGCTGTTCTAAGCAAAGGGTAGTCAGGATAATTGCAGGCTACAAATGAATTTTCAGCAATTACAGTTGGCGAGATGGCGGGCTCATTTTGCCTGAATTGAAAAGCAGCACAGCAGGTCTGGAGGATAATGAAAGGAAACAGCAAATAGCTCATTCAAATGGTCACTTTGACAAAACAAAACACACACACACGCACACACACAAAAAAAAAAAAAACAATCCCCAAAACATCTAAATCAGAGACGGCTAAGTGAAGCAGAATGACAGCGAAGATAGTTGCATTAGCTTTTAATCTCTGACAGCAGCATGTCACAGGGTTGATTTGTTATTCTGCAGCTTACAGAGCTGGTGTTTTTATTGGCTTAGCAGTTACAGTCACTCATTAAATATCAGTACAGTCCATTTCCCCACAGTCTCCTGGGAACTGCATGAGTCACCCCGAGCGACCCCCCTGGCCACATTACACTTCAATCATCGCCTTCAAATGGAAAATCTAATGCCCATATGTCATTTCTTCAAAATGGCATACCATGTTTTTGTTAACATAATGGGCCACCTATTTTGTATGTGCTGTAGAACAGTGTGGGTGAGCGCCTGCCGTCGCTGTAAGAATATGGAGCTGAATTGAGTGTTGCATGTAAGAATTGTTGGTTTAAACACACACCTTGTGGTGCAACCCTGTCTAGGGTCCTCCAGCCCCTCAATTGTGGCCTTCTGCCAACTCGAGCAGGATCATTTGCCTTGTTGATTCCAACACAAAAACAAAATCCAGCCTGAGCGTGGTCACTGCGATGGAGCTGTCTCCCCAGATTGACCTTTAGATGCCAGTCCTAAACTGCCAGAAGCCCCCCCCCCCTGCTTGTTTTGGTTGCCAGCTTTGACAAAGCTAAAAGTTAAGCTAAAATTATGGTGGCCCTGAGAGCTCAATGCACTGCAACTAAAGAAAAACGAATGCAAATACATAAACGTGCTGCAAATTCAATCCTACAACAAATGGACGTGTTTCCAGCGGACACAAGCAAAAATGAAAGGAGTAGAACCTGCTGGGACGCACTTGTTATTCAATGCAAAGTCACAATTCATCACTTCATCACTTTTCAGAGTCCTCTGGAAACACTTCCGTTGTGTTTTGTGAATTTGGGGCACATGTGTTTTCAAATTGAAGATGTTTTCTTAACTTGCAGTGTTTTTGAACTCTCAGGGCCAGCATATAGAACAGCCCCCAATATAATGTGGGTAACACCTTTATCCTCATCAAGAATCAATTGCGGCCATTCATAAACCATAGAGAGTTAAGATAGATAGATTTTGATTAACTTGTCATCATTGATAAACTCAACAAAGAAAGTTGCATAATTTTCAAGCCATACTTTGTTTTTGAAAATCATGACAAAAATAATTGTTTTCCATTTTCTGCAAATTTTGGTTTCCGTTATACAAAATAGAAAATGGAAAACAACACACTTTTTGACCATGAAAAAGAAATGTCTTGCATTTCTTTTTTAATTTTTGTATTTTAAAATCAAAATGAAATGACCACTGTTTTGTTTTGTTTATCTATTTCTGTAAGGAAAAAATAATGACCAAAAGATACAGCAGCAAAATGAAATGTGGATATTTTTTTAAATAAGTAAACAATAAGTTACTCTGCTGAGAGGTGGGTGTATGCAATATACTTGTGCATATGCTCCTCTGATGTAGGAACCTATACACTGTTAGTTTCAGCTTTAGCTGTGCATGTTCCCATGCAGAACGCAGTATCATCTGTCTCATCTGTTTTGTTTTTTTTACCCATTTCTGAAAGGAAAATCGAAACCAACTGAAACCATACTGAAACATTGTCTTGGAAATTATTCACACTGTTTTTTTAGTTTGAGCTTTAGCCATGCATGTTCCCATGTGGAACTCAACATCATCTGTCTCAGAATATGAAAAAAAAAAATAGGCTTTTTTGTTTCCGTTTTCTGATGATTTTAGTTTCTATCGTACAAAGTAGAAGATGGAAAAGAAGACACTTTTTAAATTTTGATCTTTTTGACCATGAAAAAGAAAGTCTTGCATTTCATTTTTAAAATTTGTATTTTAAGATGAACCACTTGTGTCTGTTTTGTTTTGTTTTTTTCTGAAAGGAAAATCTATAAAAAGATAGAGAAGCTCTGCAAACAGGAATGTGGCTCAGACGTATACTCAGAGGTGGGTGTACGCAATACACTTGTGCATACACACCACTACACCTCTGATGTGAGAACCTATACAGCCTGCTAGTGTCTGTCTTTTTTATTTACAATTCCCTGCAAATGTTATACTTTATGTGCAGGTGAATTAATGAGATTTACTGAAACACTGGACCACTTTTCATTTCCTGTTTCCCTCTGACACTCAGCATTGGTTTCTTCAGACTATGACACCATAGCTGCCTTGTGTAAAACACTTTGTAACGTGGGTTTAGAAAAGTGCTCTATAAATAAAGATTATTTTATTATTATATATTATTATAGTTCTGTGGTTATTAATATAACCGTGCAGTGGGCAATGTTTCCCTGAACATAATCAAGTCGTTTTTGTGCTTAAACCTAGCCAAACCTGTCACATCATAAAACAGATTTATTTTCCGAAAGTGATGTGTTCCAATTTTGGTGGGCACAGACAGATGACGTGTTCCTGCTGATGGAGGCGTCAGGTCAGAGACATTTTTCTTTTTTTCGTTCTGCAAAACCACGTGTTTGTCGTTTTATTTGAATCTTCAATCTGCTTGGCTTTAATACACAAATTCATCTTCAGAATACTCAGTGGCTCATATCATAGTCATGCAGATGTGATGCTGTGCTGCTTTGATTTCATCAAAATAGTTTATCCCGTGGTTAACCTTTATCTTCAATATTATTGTTTTTTTTTAGTTTTTTTTTGCATGTGCATTTCCATTTCAAAGCACATTCATCATTCAGCTGTGCAGGAACCAGGATCTGAGCCCAAGCCCTGGAATCTGAATGACAACTGAGGTGAAAGCCATAATATGAAGCAGTAAACAGTGTTGAGGAGAGGTGACCGGCTCGACAGCTTTGTCTCAGATGACTCAAAAGGTGTCTGTGAATGTGCAGCTGTCATTGTGAGGTTTAAAATCACACTTTCTCTGTGTTACGGCTGAAGAGCTGACTGTCTGCACAAAGGCTCGGCGTACCTTCATCCAGCTCCTGCACACACTCTGCATCAGAGACAGCACCTGCAGAAAGGTGAAAGCTTCCGTTGGAGGATATTACTGAGGTTTTCTTATCTGAGGGCTGTCACATCCTGCGTTAGAGGTATGAAAATGAGAGAGATGGAGGGAAAAGAGATGAGGATGGACGTCCTTTCTCTTAGCTGCTGCTCAGGGATCATATATGATCAGCCAGAGAACAGTGACAGTTTTCGCAAAGGACTCAAAAACACTTTAAAACAGCTGTTGCAACGTCCTCTTTTTTCTTCATATCTGTGGTTCTCTTCCCGGTCAGCTGTTGATGCTGCGATGTCAGAGTGAGACAGCTCAGCTCTCCACTGTTTCAGAGATCTTAAATGATAAACAGTGAATTTCAGGCTTTGGTGTCAGAGTCAAAGAGGTTCGCGCTCAGCTGTCACACAGGGGGACAGATACCAATTCCTCCACCAGCTGGAGCTGTAATAGACCAGAGTGCACTGCAGTCACATGTCATGATTTACCAGGTCAGACAAAAAAAAAAACAACTTCCTGTAAAGTGGAATTGCACTTTTCTCCCTGAATCCAAATAGGCGAAGGTTGAGGCGAGGTGAAAGATGCAGCACCTCAAACAGTACTGGGACACATTGTAACATGGGGATTGGTGCCCCATGCTGGGCAAGTAGTCTCTTTATCCTGTTTCTGCTGGCACTCTGCTGGTGTGGTGGGCCTCTTCAGTGCAGTCTTCTCAGGGCGCAGTCAGCAGAACTGCAACAGGCCTCATGTTGGTGTGATGGAGCTGAGCTGGAGCAGCCTGCCCAGGCCCACGAGCTGTCAGTCAGTTGCTGTTACTGTAGTGAAGAGGTCTGCTGTCTCTCTGGGCTGGACTCTGCTGCTCAGCTGCTCAGCTGATTTCAGCATAGGAATATGCTTCCCAGCAGCACTTGCTGCTGCTGATGTCTGATATGATGTGCTGTGCCACTGCCTTCAGCTGCTGCTCGTGGTACCAGCAGAGGCAGCTTTCTCCCAGGAACTTTGCGGAGCAGCTCAGAATGCCCTCCGAGGTCCCTCAGCTAGGGCAAAAGGTGTATGATGTGGAGATTGAATGGGCTCAAAAACACAATACACACAGCCTGGGCTGCAAATGGTGTCACTTTTCCTGCAGGGCTCTCACATGCTTGTGCATTGGCTGCATTGTCAGGATAAATGGGACAGGAAATGATCTCATGTTGCAAATCTCAGTTTGTATGTTACAAATTTGGTGAAACAAGTACTTTCAATAAACATAGAACAATACGCCCTGAGGTGCAAAATTTACTTATGTGTGTGAGGTGGGAGACGGAATCATGTGAGCAGGGTTTTTATATACAGCTTTCTACAAGTTGTAGGACAAAAACAATTAATATTTTATGATTTTCTATTTTTTGCAATTTTCTATTGCTCAATTGACAGGAGTCCTAGCCAATCATAGCTGTGATAGCTTCTCCTTTGAGAATCTACTGAGCTAATCACTACTAATCAATAAGGATGAAGGGAAATTACATTGCAGTGTTGTAAATTAGACCGAAGTGAGACAAGGGGTTTTTGCTCTTACTCCCCTGAACGACAAGTAACGTAGCTATGGAAGCCTCAGACAGACTGGCGAGACCTGGACCTGGTTACTCAGGAAACAGAAACCACCACTTCCATGTTAATACAATTACAAATTGTATCAACATTCAGGCCTTTGCATGAAGCAGTGTGTGTTTTATGTAGTGAGGAGGAAGGTAAAGGTGTCAATGACTGGAGTTCCTGGAGTTTGCGACAAACCTGCAATTAAAATGATTGGTGGTCAAGCAGCGAATTTGTGAAGGCACTCTTTGTTCGTCATCTTCTGTCATCGGTGTCTATTGCAGCCCCTTGAACCGTGTGGTAAAAAAGTTTTGAAATTCTGACACTGATAAGGGAGATTCCCATGATTTTTCACCAAGTTTCATGTCTATGCCTCAAGCGCTATAGCGCCACCAACAGCTCAAATTTGAAAGTGCGTTTACACATGTAACTTTTGAACTGCATGCCTGATTTTCAACACTTATGTACCATTGGATTTCTTGGATCAGACTGGCTTCTATCCACCCTATGATGTCAATTTCCACCTTATCAGTTTTTCCGCCATATTGGTTGTTCCACCATATTGGATTTTATGTAAGTGCTTGGCCCCAACATCTCATGCTTATTTTCATTTTCCCAAAAGTTTAATCAGTTTGTTCTAATTGTTGTCTGATGGAGGGCCAATATAAATACAGAAATACAGTGCATTCAGGAAGTTTTCAGACTCTTTCACATTTTGTTATGTTGCAGCCTTCGGCTAAAATCGTCAATCTACAATCAATATTTTATGATGACAAACAGAATTTTAGACATTTTTGTGAATTCATTAAACTGGTGAATGTAGCCAGAAGTAACACATTCAGTGACCCAGGTGCACACCCACAGATACCTCATGAGCCAAAAGAAAGGATCACTTTCCAGCTCCATCCATCTGGAATCCCACACAAACATCTAGATTCTTGCCAGAACTGAATTGAGGGTTAAGAGTTAAACTTTTTTGTTCCTGTGAGACTGCAGGAAAAGCAGCGCTCGCTTGGCTCGGCTCTGCACAAATTCAATCTTATGTAATGACGGAGTTTTCCGGTGCCAAGTGCGGAGCGGCAGACCACCAGAATGCATCGGGTCTCCACCACAGAGAGGTGGGCTCATTTGCATGATGATCTGTGGGGTAGAGTGCTCCCCAGATGCAAAAGGCTGATTAAAGAGCGATGTCGCTCAACAACTTGTGGGCAAAGAAGGAGAGGAGTGAGATGGCTGACCACCAATCGGGCCAGCACCGCTTTGATGTTCTGAAGACACGAACGTGGAGGCGGGGGCTGCTGCCTCTCTACCCTAATTAACCCATCTGAATCCTAATGAATGTGCATGGTATGAAGTCCTCCACTCACATAAAGCAGGAGCGCAGACTACAGGGCAGAGTCCCTTCACTTCTTACAATGAATATTCAAGACTGGGACCGGAGACTGGGAATCGGTTTATAGAATCATTAAGTGGCTGTAAATATACAGTTATTTACTTGGTGTTAAGTTATACTTTTTATATAGATATATTTTATGTGGACTGAGCTGGCTAGCCTGACTATGCAATTAGCTTCATATTTCTGTACGGAAAGGGATGGGGGCATTGAAAAAACTGTAGTCCATGGTACTTTAATGTGGCCTTGGTCACATGTTACCTGGATACATCCCGTATGACTAAGATGAGTGATGCCCTGCTCTCCCTGAGCACCCAGAGGACCTGGGTGTCACACCGCTGCACTTCACCGCATTCAAGTGTGATAATTACAGAAAGCAGCCAGTCGAACTAAGTGAGAATACATTTCAGGCTGTCCCAGCTAAAGCAGCTGTACAGGGCGAGACGTAATATCTACGTATTCTCTCCAATAATAGAAACAATAACGAGTGTAATGCATTTAAAGGCACAGGGCTCACCGCTCTGACGATTATTTAAGAGTACTGTAAATCACTTTTAGCAGGTTTCCTGAGGCGCTGTGCACTGTGGCAAGTATTTCACCATGTTTTACATATTCCAGTAATAGAGCATTGATTTCACACTTTGTTTTTCGGGGTGCCATTTACGTCCCCTGTCAGCTTTCGCTGTAGGAGCTGCTGTCTGGAAGTGCCACGGTGCTCTCCATAAAGAGGATTAGCGGCTGCTTTGACATGCTTGTATGTTTGCTTAATATTGATTACTTATGTCGTTTTCTTTTCTTTTTCTTTTTTTTTTTGCTTTGTGACCCACTTCGGTTTGAGGTGATGAAACAGCAGCCTGAAAAAAAAAAAAACGGCAATTCAGGGCAAAGAGAGTCAATCTGATGTGCGATCACGGATATTGATTGTTTATTACGTAGAATTCCTCCTCCACCGCTCCTCCTCCACGTAAAGCTGTCAGAGCTTAAATTTGATTTTGGGTGCTCTGTACCTGTTCAGGTGGAGTTAAAGCAGCTCTCAACATAACCAATAAATGCAAGCTAATGCTTGGTTGAGCAGAATCTCTGCCGGCACCACCACCTTGTTTTGCAGTGGAGGTCAGTTTTCTCATCTCTCTTGATTGATTTTCTTGAGTTAGAGCGAACATCAGAACAACTAAAGCATTTTATGGTTGGAGTCTGACAGTGGGGGGGGGGAAAAAACACAAGCTATGTTGAAGTTTTCTTTGAGAATCCAGCTAACAGACAATCTTTATTTTCATAGTCTACGGAAAGTATTCCTTCCTCGCATGTCTCTCCACCTGTTTGTTCTCCTTTTTATGGTCCCTTCCATCAGAGCGCCTCACTCTGTTCCACAACAGTCTGACCAAGAATGGTAAGGCAGCACCAACACGGAAACATCCCTCTATGGAAGATCATTCCTGCCAAGAAAATAGATACATACTATTAGCATTTTGATATAATTCCCATACAAAAATGTAATATATAATTATAAAATATATATATATAAATATATAATGTATTTGTCAATGACATATTTAATTATACATGCAGGTTTATTAAAATAATATACACATAAAAATTCTATATGCTTATATATGAGCATATATTTTTTGTCACAGTGAGAGTACACGTTTCTTTCATAATAAGAGCATATGTAATTTTTTCACAGTAAGAGCATGCATACTTTTTTCATGGTAAGAGCATAAGTAATGTTTTCCAAGTAAAAAAAGAAATGCAGTTGATATTTATTGCGAATTTATTGTGACTAACACTCATTGTCCATACAAAGCTGTATACTGGACCCTTATTGGCCAGTGTCACTTCTTTGGTAAAATGCTATTGTTTGTGTATTTAAAACACTCAAACTCTTGTTTCTTTCTCCATGCCATTTCTCATGAGGCCCAGTTTGAATACGTGCGTTTAAAGTTAAACCAACACATCTCAAATATCACCGCCAATATCAATGATAAAAAAATATTCTGCAGGAGTTTGCAGTTATGTAATGTAATTACACCACAATGACGGCTCTGCTGCTGTTGAAACTTCAGTGTTCAGTATTCTCTGTTCTTCCAGTAATGTGGTTTTAAGAAGGATCTCGAAGAGATGGGAATATGGGTTTATGGGCATTTGTGGATATAAAATCAGCATATTTACAGAGTTATTACAACAGAAATCCTCTTCTAGTGTTACACAAATCTTTCATGCAGATTAAACAACAGAAAGGTTTCAAATTCAAGCTGAATTCATAACCATTAAGGCAACATTTTTCTGTTATTTATTATTCATATGCATCACAACTAGACGCATAAATGATTTAGGGAAATTGTCTCCTGCAGTGTGATAGAAGCAGCGTCTTGGAACTTCTTCCCTCGGCTGTGCGTTGTGTTGTTAGCACAGATGTGTATGTGTGTGTGTGTGTGCATTGTCAGCTGGCTGGTTCACGTGCGTCTGGCAGCTCTGCGGAGGTTGACCTGTTAGACCCTGATGGATTTGATAGCCCAGCTTTTGGAGGACAGATGGTATGCAGCGAGGTGACGGTAGTGGGTTGCATTGTGTGTGTGTGTGTGTGTGTGTCCGTGTGAGGGCAGCTGATGAACAAGGGGATTTAATGCCTTGTGACCCAGATCTAGCCTGAGCAGTGATGTGTGTCCAGTGTTCAGTGCTGTTGTAGGGTTCCACTGTGGAATCCACAGCGTCATGTTATTTTAAACTAGTTGGCCACTTATCTGTACCTTCGTTTAAAGAAATAACGTTTGTTCTACATTTTGTGAAATAGACTTTCTTCCTGAGAGTTAGCTGAGAAGATTGATACCACTCTCATGGCTATATGCTAAATATGAAATGACAACCAGCAGCTTGTTAGCTTAGCATTAAAATAATACAGAAAATATGAAGGGTTGAATTCATGATTACAATTCATAAATTCCTTGTTTGGATTTGATGAACTGTAATATAAGTTGCCGATGCAGTGGAATGTTCCCTTGTAACAACCCTTGTAACTTACAAGCAGTGTGTAGTTTTAGTTTTCCCAAATTGCTGAAATGTCATTTTTTAAATGTAATTCAAAAACAGTTAGCAATTTGCACATTAGCATTGAACCAATGTGATGTCAATATTGTATTTTTGTTATTGATTAGTCGAGGAGGATGCATCGTTTCACGTGTTGTGGCTAATGTCAGATTAGCATGAAAATAGAAGTACGTTAAATTGAAATAAGAGATCTCATTTTCAATGGATTTTTTTCCAAAGAAGAGAGAAAAATTATTTTATAAATGATGCAGAGGTTTGTTAACAAAATATATTTTGATCTCTGTTGTGTGTCAGAAATAGATGTGTAGGATCCTCTGTGGACCAGCCTCCTCTGATGTGTGTGTGTGTGTGTGTGTATGTGCAGCTCCACACTTCAGTACACTATGTATACAAACTGTATTATGTGCTTTTACTGCACAAATCTGCAGCACTTCTGGGTTCTCAGCGGAAAGTCTGCAAGACAGCAAAGAATAGCACAGACTATAGGGACGTGATGACAGTGTGTTGGTGTTACTCCCCCTCCATCACTGTCACGAGCTGTCCCCCACCTGGACGAGCTGTCACTCCGATGGAGATCCCCCCCCCCCAACACACACACACACACACACACACATTACTTCCCTCCGTCCCGCCTGTTCTCCCAGCGCTCCTCGCCACAGTCGGTGGATTTGCCGCACACAAGCTTGATACCTGTGACAGCTCTGTCACACATCATACACCCCTGCAATATGTACGCCATCACGGGCAGAGGGGTCTGAGGTGGGGGCCGCGCGCAGCTGGGGTCAGCGCTGGGGAAGCTCGTTAAACCACGCTGCGGAGTCCGGTCGCTGCCGCAGCCGGGAAGTTCCGCCAATTTTCTTCTTTCCTGTCTGCCACTCCCTCAAATGACAAGTGCAAAGAGTTGAGATGACAGCAAAGCTACACCTCACTTCTCCACAAATGAAGCTTTGCTTTGTTGTGCCAAAAAAACCCGGCCCATACCCGGGCCACGTGCGGTTTCTTCTGGGCCAGGATATGGCCATATTTTTACGGTTCAAATCTGGCCCATATACTCATGATTATCAGAATCCTCTTTCACATCTGGATCTATTCTGACTCACACACAGAAGATCTTGCAGCTTTAAGCCTATACCGGAGGATAACAGCTGGAATCTGCCCAGATGTGGAAGTATATGGGCCAGACTCGGGCTGAGGGCCTAGGCAATACGTTGGGCCCAAAGTTTCCTTTTGCTGCTTAGGTCACCCGGGAATGAAAAGTTGAAATAGCCAATATAAAGAGGAGTGTTTGGGAAAATGAAACTCTTAGAGGTACAAAGCGGATTTTCGAGAAACAAGAAAAGAAGACAAGAAATAAAATGATGAAGGACAAATTGACAGGAAGGCTTCTTTTTTTTTTCTTCTAATCATATAAGGGAAGGCCAGAAAGACAGAATCAGATGGAAACAAGAATTACCTCATCGTGGTTGTTTGCCTCAGCCAACCAATCAAGTTGCAGGAAATACAACATAGAAGGGAAAAGTCGACGAAGCACAATTGAAAAAGTTCTGTGCATCCATTGAATGACGTTATGTAAATAAGGCTAGGTATTTTTGCACAGTGACCTCGACCTTTGACCACCAAATTCTAATGGGTTTGTCATCGAGTACAAGCGAATGTTTGTGCCAAATTTGAAGAAATTCCTTCAAGGCGTTACCGAGATATCGCGTTCACAAGAACGGGATGAAAACAGTCGGAAAAGGTAAAAAAAAAAAACCAGGAAGGAAGGAAATAGAAATGAAGTAACAAGAAGGGGTAGCACAAAAGGAAATTAGTAAGTAGAGATGAAAGGAAGGAAGGAAAAGCAGCATAGGAAGGAGGGATGAAATGAGGAAAAGTGGACAGGAAGGAAGTAAGGCAGGCAGAAGGACATCAAGGTAAGAAAGATTAGAGGACAGAAAGGGGGAAAAAAAGTATTACAAGCAAGAAGTGATGATTCCTTCCCACTTCTGATGTTGTGTGTGGTCAGTCCTGACTTTGATTTGAATTCTCATTTCTGCTCTTAATTCATTTGCATCCTCATCAAAGAGACTCCTCTACACATGAAAATGTCCACATACATCGGTGCAGTAATAATCAAATCATTGGAAATCGCCCTCCTCGTCCTTCCGCGAGTATCCTGAAGGTCAGCTTTTATCCGCCAGTGTGACTAAGTGACTCCTTCACCCTCTTTAAAAAGCCTGTTTCCCGAGGGCCATCATGCACGGAAACATCTGCATGTTTCATTTCGGAAACTTATTCCTCTCCATGTGTCCTCATTCCGTCCTCTGCCGAACGCAGATCCGCCATGGCTGGCCAGGTTTCGGGAGCAATTTGAAAAACTAAGAGGGGGGGCTGACATCCCCACTCAACTCAGCCGAATGACGGGAGGGAGGAGGAGGAGGAGGGGTGGTGAGAGTGGGTGAGTGTTGGAGGGGGCAAAGGCAGAGAAAAGACAGAATATTCTCGAGGGGAACACATCCTGTAGGCCTGTTTTTTTTTTGTTTTGTTTTTTTCTTCCTGTGCCAGGCGGACACGTGGGTGCCCATTTTGATTCGTCCTCACCGGCCACATCAGACCTGTCAGTCTCCTACACACCCCCGTGTGTGAGTGTGTTCCATCACGTGGACGGTCCCGCGATGATGAAGCTTTAACGATGTGGGGCGACGGAGCAGTAGCAGCCGCCCTGGGCCCCGCCGTCACTGATGGAAGTTAAAGGAGAGGAAGGAACGCGAAGGAAGTAGCCCTGACTCGGACTGACACATGGTCAGAGTCTGACAACTCTGCTGACATTTATGAAGTGACAAACAGTCGCGGAGTCGCTCGCCTCGGGGTCTCACCGTCGCGCCCCGTGATGGAATGTGACGAAATGAGTCTGTGGTTTGATTTGCAAGGTGATCCGTGGGTGTTTGTGTTTGTTTACACTGATGCTGGACTGCGGATCATGTCCCCGGTCGCTGCTGTTTGAACAGAGCTCACTGATGTGCATTTACCAAACACAGTGCCGCACAGTGTAGCTGCACAACCAGCGCCGTCCTCAGTAAGGTGCTCTCTGCCGCCGTGTTCTCACTCAGCTGAGAATCTAATTCATTTAAAGAGCTTTCATTTCAAAATAAGGCACTGAGAATCACTGAAGTTCTACATTACAACATGCCCATACAGAAATAATATTCGACATGTATGACCCTATATCAAGAGTAATGTTGCCATAAATGTCACCTATAAGGAGATATATAATTATCACATATATATATATATATACATATATGAAGATTTTTAACATATATTAACTATCCATAGTAAAATCTGTACATGTTATATCATATGTATTATTTTAAACATGTGTATTTTCCCATTCTAGGAAAGCGGTCTCAGACTTTTGAACCCTATAGTATATAATATTAACATATACAGGCTTTGGGATGGATATATATTTATGTATATATACTGTACATATATTTCATACATGGAAATGTAATATATGTATATATATATATATATATATATATATATATAGTCCCAGTAAGCATCAGGAATGGACTGAATTTCACTGTAGAAAAAATGAATGATAAAAAAATCTCTGCCTTTAATGTGTAATTATGACTTTCCGTATGAGAAAAATATTTAGATCCTGTATTAATATCATATTTTTCTCACAAGAAACAAAATCTGTATCTCATTAGTATAATATAAATACTTTATAATTACACAAGTCATAAAACGTCTCTCAAAACCATTTCATTCATAAGCGACAGGATCTGGATCGTATGATTTTGAAATTAGTCACTTTCATGCAGCTCTCATAATGATGAAAAAATGCCTCCTTATTAGGAGATGCTGAGTCACAATTACAAAAAGTCAGTGACGATAGTTCTCTTGTGGCGGGGCTGGAGGTTTTCACTGCCTAAATCATTTTATTTCAATTGAGCAATACATATCTCGTAATTTTGATTATTTTAATTTTTATGCTGTATTATAATTAGAAGTCATAATTACAAAAACTTTACTAAAGTAAAATATTTCATTCAAAATAACATTCTGATTTTAAAGCAATTAATAAGTTCTGTAATTATTAAGATTTGTAATTACAAATTACAAATCTTGAAATTTTAAGTAAACAAAAGAAAATGTCTCCTTGTCTTGTAATTAGGACATCATTTAAGATTCCATAATGACAGGTTCCTCTGGATTATGAGACTCAGATCTATATTATAAGATACTAAGATTTAATATAATAACTAAAATAACTCATTTTCATAAGTAAACTTTAATCTGTAATTGGAGTAATTACAAATTTGCTGAATATGAGCCTCCAGCGAGTCTTGTATTATTACCTGTGTCATGTACATGTCAAAATATACTTATGTGTGCTTCTTAATGGATTTTTCATTGACAAAATGAGCACTAACAGCAAACATTTGCCCTGACCTGTCGCTTAATGTAATTGAATGATGCCATTTATAATAAAAAACAAGAATTGAAATGTATAGACTCATAGATTTTACATTCTGATTGTCCTACAGCAAATCAGACGATAACCATACAAAAATGTAATATATGACATTTATGTCCCTATAGAGTGATGTTGTCATATACGGGGGATATAATTATCATATACTGTATATACATCCACTATATGAAGATAAAAATATTGTTCAAATACCCATATTAAAAATTTGTATATGTATATATGTATTAAAAATATCTATATGATGGACTTTAATCATATATGATATGTTGAAACTGTATTTGCTAACAATATATGGGGAAATGGTCCATGTATATATATANATGAACACTAACAGCAAACATTTGCCCTGACCTGTCGCTTAATCTAATTGAATGATGCCATTTATAATAAAAACAAGAATTGAAATGTATAGACTCATAGATTTTACATTATGATTGTCCTACAGCAAATCAGACGATAACCATACAAAAATGTAATATATGACATTTATGTCCCTATAGAGTGATGTTGTCATATACGGGGGATATAATTATCATATACTGTATATACATCCACTATATGAAGATAAAAATATTGTTCAAATACCCATATTAAAAATTTGTATATGTATATATGTATTAAAAATATCTATATGATGGACTTTAATCATATATGATATGTTGAAACTGTATTTGCTAACAATATATGGGGTCTATATATATATATATATATATATATAATATTAACATATATTGACAGGCTTTGAAAAAGGATATGTGAAATATATTTATAATATAAGCATATTTATTTTTATAAGCATATTTGTATTAGGTTGACTTTCACTGTATGTCAGTATATGAAATTATTACTTTTTTGCATGTATATATATATATATTTATGTTATATGTACATATATTTCATGTGTGGAAATTTGATAAATGTGCACATATTACTTTTGTGTATGGGTAAAAATTAAGCTTGATGAATATTGGCTGTCAGGCCTGTTTATATTGTTTAAGCAGGAGTAATAGGCAAAAGTGCTGTCATTACATGCACATCTATGGCTAATGAGACATTTAAAGTCGAGTAAAGTCACTGGCTTTATTTACTTACCGTACAATACCTTGCGCGCTGTAACGGCATCTTTTCCCCAACTGAAATGCCTGCAGTATGCACGGCTGCTTGTGCCCGTGATTGTTTGTGCAGTTCTGCAAGCTGTGCAAATGTCTCCCCACGGATGTCAAATAGATTCTAATTAGCTCTGCAGAATTTAATGAACATACGCCAGTGGATCACCGGGGTAGTGCCCCGGCTGAATGGATGTGTAACCAATCACACTTTTCCACAGTTGAGAGGGGCTCGCTGCAGCAGAATATCACTCTGGCACATTCCCACCCCCTTTTTTTTTTTTTCTTGTATATCGATGACTTTCACTCTCCATATTCACCCCATGAAGCATTTTGCTGACGGCAATGAAGAGACCAAGTGGGCAGAAAGCTTGTTTAACTAGTTTGAGTTTTCAACATCTGTAGTGTGTGTCTGTGTGTAAATGTAAAAGCTTTCTCTTCTCTTTCTCTTTCTCGTCCTTAGATTTTCACATTGATTTACCTCAGTTGGAGTTAATCAAATGTCACAGTGCAGTGGACGTGGTAACCGCTCCGCCACCTGCAGCACCTTCTGTCCCTGCTGATCAGATTTTAATCTCATACAAATGCATCACATCCACATCTACGTGAAGATCTCCTCCACCACCTCTGCTCACGTTAAAATCATGGAGCTGGATTATGTTTCAATTTTAATGGAACATTCTGACATTTTGGGAAATACCCTTTGTTTGCTGTCTGAGTCCAGTAGAGAGATCCGGATCCGGGACCTATTTAGCCTAGTTTAGCTTAGCGTAAAGACAGAGAACATCAGCTTATAAATCTTTAACTGGGGTATTGTGTCAAAACAGGGGATGTAGAACTTGAAATACATACCACAAATACATTTATTTTTTAGGGTAGGTATGATGAAAAGACACTATGATGTTGCATGAAATGTAGGCTGAGTGCTCCATTTAAATAGTCAAAATAGTCAAAATGTTAAAGGTATTAAAGGTCCCTATATAGATATATACATATCTATATATACATATCTATATAGGGATAGGGATATAGGGATATATACGTATCTTTATAGGGACCTTTAATATATTATATTATACTGTATATCATATATATATATTTATATATATGCTTCTCTCTGGAGCACCAGTTACAACAGGTCGGCGCTGAGGCTCTCCTCTAATTGGATGACTGTTTTCTGAGTGAGAGTAAAAAAAAATAATAGCAGATTTCAAGTATTTTCAAGTTCAGTGAAACAATATCCTGCAATATTGGATGTTGGCTCCAGGTGGGCGGGGCTTGGGGCATGGCTGAGGGCGATGACTACTTTGTTGTGACATCACAAAGTTCCAGAAGTCCTGACGGCTGGTTTTAAGGCTCAGTTTCTGAATACAGGCTGTGTGCATTTCTCTGTGCGCTTTGATACTTTCACAGTATTAATATAGAACCTAGACCTGATCTATAATCAAACTACATATGGACATCTATCTTTATACTATATGGGACCATTAATATAAGAGCCACTTTAGGTTTTATTATTTAATTTTATCTAGTGCATGTTACCAAAATTATTAGCAATTAATATACTTACCACAAAGGAAGTGTCACATGGATGACCTCTACCTGACCTTACCTGTTGTTATGATAGAGTTTATATACAAACATAAATTCAGCTTACAAAATTTGTTAATACCTGGTTATACATTACTGTAAATGACTTACATAGCATTTCAACAGACCCACCTCCGCCCCAGCATCCAAATGAGTCTACCTCACCCGTGACAAGGTCAGAGACCAGACGGAAAGATATCAACCCCGGGTGGATATTCTAGCTACTGTCACACAGCCAACGCACAGCCACAGAATACATGCACAGATCTGTGTTTTTGCGCCCGAAGCGCGCTCGCCGAGCTCAAGCAAATGAACTCCCTGTTATTCCCTTTGATGCTGTGAAGCAGACATCTCTCATCGTCAAAGTAAACAACAAGGAGAAGACTGGCGCTCTTGTTATTGGGAGAGAAGTCGCATCTCATCAAAGGCTTTCTTACTTAAAAAAAAAAAAAAAAAAAAAAAAATGAGGAAAAACCCAGACAACAGATGCATATTGTTTACCTGCTTTGAAAAACACGTCCCCAAATAATTAAGCAGGGCAACATCTCTGTTCTATCTCCTCGGCTCTGTATGAACTATTAAGAGAGAGGAATTCACAGGATTTATGAGTCACTTCCTTTCTTTTCCTCCGAGTTTATTGTCAGATGCCTTTTTTGTTGTGTTCTTAATCCTTGATCTGAGATGACCTTAAAGATGATTTTCACTTTGTCTCTCTCACCATCAAAACCCATGAAAAAGTCCACATCAATGTGTTTGTGGCCATCAGAAGCTACAATTAACTGTTTTACTGCAGCTTTTGCAATTAAGTCAGGAGCTTTTACTGTTGTCAAGGTTACATTAACACAGCTCACATGGTGTTTTTTGAAAATAATACATAGAGCCAAAGCAGGGCCACAGTTTCTATCACGAAAGTCAAGGTCATGTCTCAGTGTTAATTCTGTTTATGTGGGAGTTTAATTACTTTTTTTTTTCCTATACGCTCTGCTTTGAAACCATCATGTTTGGAGATAACATTATTAAAAACATAATTTGCATTAAAATAAATCACAAAAAAAAAGGCAAATGTTGAAGTGGTGGGAGTGTGTGCATAAGCACTTCAATAATAGAGTCAGGTAATAGGTAATAACACCTTTTATAAATCCTATGAATAGATGCTTATTAACATTATTATGTGTTACTTAGACTAAGTGTTTAAATAGCATCATAAGCAAATTTATTGTTAGATTTTTAAGACATTTATAAACCCATGAAAAACTTGTTGATAGTTCATAGATTGTTTAATAATAGAAATTTATCATTATTATATATTTATATTAATCAAACACATTTACTGAGTCTAATAAACTTACTTTTTATCTCATTGTTAAACCTTTTTTCCATTTGTTGCTTTATTAGACGTTAATAAAAACTTTATTCTTAACATTATATCATTGTTAAACTTTTTTTGTAGTTGTTGCTTTATTAAACGTTAATAAAGACTTTATTATGCATTTATTAACAGTTAACTATGCTTTTTACAGCCCATGTAGACCTGACTAGGAAACCCTGCACATGTCAGTTCTTTCTAATTGTAAACAGTAATTGAGGATTGATAATTTGATATTGTAGGCTTTTGTAGAAGAGGTCAGAGCTAAATCAAACTACAAGTTGAAGTTTAGTGGTGGTGATGTTGAAATCATGTCGCCGTGGTGTATTTTGTTTATAGCCTTGCACTAGTGAAGATTATTCTGCTGAACAAAACATTTAAGTATCATGATCCTTTGTTTGTCCCACAGTTTATTTGCTGTAATAATCAAAAAGTAGATGTAAAAATCCCGTTGACTTTTATGTCGAGGCAACCACAGTGATGCTAACATCTGAGTAAGCCTCCAAAAATACATCACCCCTGCAGCACGCTATTCTTCTCCTAATACGATGTTATGAGGCTCCAGCCATCGCATTGCCATTTATTACATAGAGCTTACATTCTGTGCAGAGGTCACTGTGTGTTTCCACTCTGCCTCCAGCTTTCCTTTGCCTCCTCCTCTTGCCCCCCAGGAGTAAGTAACAGAGCGTAGAAATGGAGAAAAAAAAAAAAACTTAAAACAGTCTCATTAAATTGGTAATTAGCTGCGTAATAAAGTCGCAGCAAGACAAAACTGCGGAGCACGTGTTGTTGAACATGATGGATGACATTAGTCGAGGCAGTGCTTTGTCTCTTTATTGGATTTCTGGGACTTTGGGACGGTGAGGGGAACCTGCTGTAGTCGTTTTTATTTTTTTTTTGGTGTGGAAATACATTTCAGGTTTTTTCGCAGGTGTTGATGATGATAGGGGGGAAAAAAAAGACACTGGTGTAATCTTTTGAAATACCCTGAAATACAGTGCACTCTCTCAATACTTCATATAATAAAAAATGAAATATCACATTGGCATTATATTCAGAGAAAGTATCGTCCACCTGCGGCGAATTCAGCTGATTGGACATCTGTATTCTGACGTAGCCTAGCTAACCGCAGCTAATCTGCACCATAAATAAAAGAAAACAAGGTTGTAGACGAAAGTCCACATTTGTCTTTTTCAGTCATTATCATAATGTCGCTCTGAGTGTGACTCATTGCTTTGCTGTCACCCAGAATTCCGCCGCATGATGTTGACCCTCAAACGCTCCGGCGTGGGCTGACGTGCTTGGACAGCTGCGGTGTGTTTGTTTCGCTCGCCGTACTTGTCAGTCGGGGGGAGGTTATGTTTAACACCAGGCATCGCCCCGTGTGGGCTTCGTGCTTGTCCTAATTACAGACCTCAGCCACGTCGACTCTCTCTCTTCACCTTCCCTCGCCGTTATGATTGAGCCAGTGGGCGACTTTGGTATCTGACAGACAGGGGGGGGGGGGTTCGGTTTGAACGTGGCCGCGGCTGAGCTCAGCTGAGCTTATTCCAAACCATTCCCTTTCCCATCATTCCCTTTGATAATTAACATTTCATCTGGGAGCTGCTGGAGAGATTATCTTCTCAACAGAGAGCACAATTAACTACTATTACTGTCATGTTGTCAGTGTGCCCTGCCTCTCTCCCTATGATAGGATGATGAAGGACCTACTTTTTTTTCCTGGCTGCTTTATTGAAATTATAAATGAGATAAAAATGTGATGGTTTCACTATTTTTTTTTTTTTTTTTTGATTACAACCATCTGTTTCCCAGAGAGAGATACAGGCTCCATTTACAGCTGCTTTGCCCACTGACAGTGAACGTGAACTCACAGGATGTTTGTTTGAGCTTTAATGTCGAAATGATGATGCTACACATTAGTGCTGAGCAGTGAACCAGAAAAGTGCATCCACAGCTCTGCGCTCTGCCCAAGATGCATTAAGAGTAAACAGGGTAGGATTTGAATTGTGGTGAATGAAGATAAAACTTAAAGGTCCAATATGTTTCCTGTATTTTATTTTCAAGTGTTGATACATAAGAAGATATATTTTTGGTTTTAAGAACCAAAAACCGAAGAGAGGAGACTCTGAGCCTCTCTTCCGATTGGCTGACTGGCTACTCAGAGAAACCAAATCCTGCAGAGTTGGATGGTTGGCCCGGTTGCATTGGGCTAGAGGCATGGCTCAAGGTGTTGTGACATCACAAAGTTCAGGAAGTCCTGACGGCTGGTTTTAAGGCTCAGTTTCTGAATACAGGCTGTGTGCATTTCTCTGTGGACTGAGGCTTTGATACTTTCACAGTATTAATATAGATCCTAGATGTGCTTTATAATGAAAGACGACATGGACATTTACCTTTAAGTATGCACTGATTCCAATTTTTTCCCCCCAGTATTGATTAGGTTTAGGGTATCTTCTGATATTGATTTTACATTTCAAATCAAAAATCAAATTTTAAACCTGTGTCAAAACTCAATGTATCTGGATAAAAGCTGGATGAAATTTACAAGTTCTATTTACACTTAGTCACATATACACTAAGGTCTAAACAGTCTAATCATTTGCATTTCCATTGGCCAGACAACAAACCTGATCCCAATCCATATTTCTTTTCAGTAAATCAGGGTTGGGTCTTGAGTCGAGGAGGCTTTGGTAACGGACCTGTATCTGCTTAGCAACTGACAAAAGCACCAGAAGAACTTCTGCTCTTCATCAGTTTAATTACGACAATTACTGTTAACAGTTTTCTGACAGCTATCCATAACCCAACACAAACACATGGATAAATCATATTCATGGACTTGCAAGTTACAAGACAAATCTTTCATTGTCTTCACGGGCTCTCAGTCTCAGCCATGCATCATTCAGTGGTTGAGCTGATCAGCGATCAGTGCAGCTTGGTGTGACTTATGTATTATTGCTTTCTCCCAATGCTTTAATGAGACAGGGAGAAAAGAATGACGGCTAATTTCGGCGTAACTTCACCTCCATTAAGTCAAGTCGTTTTTATTTATACAGCGCCATATCATAACAGACGTTATCTCAGGCCGTTTTTCACAGTAATAATAATGATTATAATAATAATAGGATTACTAAAAATAATTCTAGAAGCTCAGGAAGCAATATAATAACATATATATAACAATAATCGCCCAGTGAAAATCTGCTATCACAGTCCTACTTCACAATAAATGAACTGCATATGATAGATGATATATATGATATGTAAAAATTATGTGTTAACATGTGTTAACATTGTATATTAAATTTATTTATGCAAGTTTATGAAAAACAAATTTCACATTGTGGGAGGGGTCTCAGACTTTTGGACCCTACCGTTTATAACATCAAAATATAATGACGGGCTTTGGGATAGATATATATCTATTTTACATATGTCTACAATATAAGCATACATACATACATGTATATAATTTTATAGGCTAGATATATATGTCAATCCAATTTCTAATAGGTTTCATATATAATTTTTACTTATATACATATAAAATAAAAATGTACATATTTCCATATATTCCATTTGCATATGGGAACCCAGACATTCCTCCTTATCCAGCGTGAGTGATGTAATGACTGAAAACACATGCATTGACTCATATGGCTCTCTCTCTTTCTCTGGCCCATGAACATTTTGTGCCCAAAGCTCAAGCACTTGGCATTCTGCCGGGTCGCTGTCTGTCCACAGAGCAGCAGTGCCATTTCGCTCTGTGTCATTTATGTCACTCATGGCGCTCCCGCTGTCATCTGATGCTGCTACTTTTTAAAATTAAACTATGTGCAAGAACACGCTGTGGCATTTAGATAACACTCAGATGGTATTTTCAGGGCTTGGTAAAAATTAATTTTAAATTTCAACTCAGATATTTTGTGCAGATTAAGTCAGTTAAACTGACTGTGCTCGTTTTTGGCTCTGCAAACACATTTCTGTTGTCAAGTGGAAATCTCGTGTCTCCAAAATGCCAGCATTTCATTGATTTGTTGAATCTTACCACATGGATTTTATCCAGTGGGGTTTGCAGTATCATTTCTATCCTCAGCCATGGCACCAAAAAACATAGTTCCTGCACATTTTCCAAATGCTGTACATTATGGGAGAACATGTCTATCAACACCACACTCAAAAACACAGTGGTTTTAGTGTATTTTTATATATGTGTAGACATTTATTTTCCCAATTATGTTAGGATGTCAGAGTAGTTTTTTCAAATGAAGGACGTTCTACATTTATGTAACCCACTAAAGTCATAGACTGTAAATGAAGATGGACAAAGCCTCCGTGACATCACCCATTGGTCCGCCCCAACCTCCTAGCTAATTCAGAAATGGGCAAAGATGTGAGACTTCAATGCATACTGGTTTAATGACACTAGCAAGTATACACTCCTGTTACCATCGTGAGCACAGCAAGGCATCTGGGCTAACCCAAGGCTAATTCATTTTTGGCTAATTAGCTAGTTAACAAGCTAAGCTAACAAGGCAGATATGGTGAGCGCAGACTCAAATACTTGCTAATTAGCGCTAACACAAAACCCTAACACAAAAGAGTACTAGAATTCCACTCACCTCAAAAAACAGGAGCAGTCCACCAAAAGGCACCAACACCACAAACATAGCCGAGAGGTCACGTTAACTGACTTGAATTAGCAAACAGCTAACTACACACTGAGTGACTAGCCAGCCACCTTTCAGTCAAAGCTGCCACGCCCTCAATTATGCATAATTTTTAGCCCTACTAAGATTAAAACGTTCAGTTTACAAATTTAAACCCTGCACAGTTGCTATAGAGACCAAAACTGTTTTTTGTACCAGGTAAAGATGTATTTTTCTGCTGTAAAGTTAGGTGTTTTAATATGGGAGTTTTATGGGGATTGACTCATTTTTGGAGCCACCCTCGACTGGTCATTCGAGACACTTCAGCGTTGACCACTTTTTAACATTTAACTGATATGTTCACTACATACAATACATTTTTTGGGACTTGACACATTATCGATTAACAACATTTCCTCGTTATGTTGATGAAAAAGAAAAGTTCCACCGTTTCCTCAACAACAGTTTGAAAACCGCTGCCATAATGCACCCAACAGCCTGTTTTGTCAGACCAGATGTCTAATATCCGAAATCCCCCAAAATCAAGCAAACCTCACAAAAACAAAACAATATTCTGCTTCCAGTCACTGTTCTAGTTAAAATAGATAAAAATGAGTCAAAGCAGAGACTCATTAGACCTCCCGCCTTAGTTCTGTCCAAACCTTGTGCTTGTGTCCACTCTGTGCTTTTCATGACTGACCTACATTAAGCTTCCCAGCCCCTGTCAAGGCAGCATTAATAAAAATAGGGGAAGGGAGGGATTAATGCCCCCCCACCTCCCAGAGCAGTGGGAGAGCTGCTGTTGATGAAGTGCTTCCTCTGGGCTCAGTGAAAGATCATAGTGTCACTAACAGCACAGCGAAAAACCTTATCTGGAAACAACAATGAGCTTCTCTATCAGTTATTGGCCGAAAAATAGCTATTACATCTCGTGGAAGTTTTTCACGTTTGTTTTTTTTTTTTTATCCAGACTTAAATATTACAGGCTGAAATAACCACTGTGACCTTCCTATATTAACGTTGCCGCCAACTTATATAACACGGCACTGCAGCATAAGTATACATCAAATTCACGAGCATCTGAAAAGGTTGTATTTGACGTTTCTTTTTAGGAAGACCACATACGGTCATACCAGCACTGTGAGGGAAGTTCTTCACATTTGGTACAAATATTCACTTGGACTCAATAGTCAAATGATTACATTTTGGTGGCCAAAGGTCAAAGTTCACAGTGACCTCACAAAACATGTTTTTGACCTTGTGAACTCCTCAAGGAAATTCCTTAATATTTTTTGCACAAATGTCTATTTAGCCTCAAGGATGAACTGATTAGATTTTGGTCACCTCACAAAACACATATTTGCTCACAAATTCAGTCACTAATTATGACACAATTTAACACAAATTATGAAGTAATGACGCAACGATGCAAAAACACGTCTGGCCTTAATTCAATGCTGTATCTCAGGAAGGGGAGATTGTGACCATATTTCCGTTATCTTGACTGGTGGGCGGAAGTAAACAACCATGATGCTGGAATTTTTTGCAGAAGCTTGGGTTTCCTCAGTAGATGACGGCCCCTCAGTTGACATGGAGATGGTCCATTTTTTAAATATCTAAAATACAATATACAAGCAGTCGTTGATACCTGCAGGAATTTTCTTGAAAGAAAAAAGAAAATCTGTCCTCTGCTATTTTTTTTTTTTTTTATTGTATGCTTGCCTGTAATTCACAGCTCCAAAGAAATACATTTCTATATGTAACCTGTAACCTGCTGTGCACGGACTTTAAGGCTCCCCAAGGCATAAGTAGAACCAAATTGCATCCTTTTCAGGATCCTTCCAAACAACCAGAAATGTACCCCCTTCTGTGAAATCGTAGGGAGACTATTGCTTACCTAAAATGAAGAGAATTTGTCTTCATTTCTCACCGTTTCCCAAAGGGAATCCAAGTCTTATTATTATTGCATTACATTAACCAAGCAGTTATCTGCGCCTGTCAAGTGAAACTGTGAAAATTGACACCATTTGTTTGAATTTCATGTCAGCAGTCCGGCTGAAAGGGTAGACAGCATTTTCCTCGCATAATTCACCCTGCAGAGTATTTTAAATATGTACCATTAGAGTGTTTTTCCATTTCAGTATTGACAGCTCTCCTCCGGCTCTGACAGTCTTTTTAAATCACGACCTTGTCAGTGGAATGAATGGCCGTCAGAGCGCCAGCGTGAGCAACTCAGCATCACGACTACTGCTCTCTATTCCTCTCTTGCATTTTCTCGGGATATAAATAAGGACAAGCAGTTTATATGACTTCACATTTGTCAAAGATCTGTCGTGTTTTACATCTTCTTTTTCCAAGAAAATACCAGTCTGATGTCAGAGGCTTATTTTATTTATTTACTCGGATGTTCATCAGAGGACAGTGCCTGTGATAACTGACAGAAATACTGAACTTGTGCTGCTATCCACCTGATTACACCTGTACACAGGGTTGAACAATGTGACATGTAAATGTGATTTTGTGACTTTAATTGTATTCAGTCAGGAAATTCTACTTTAAGTCATCATAGCTATGACTTGACTCATGTATTAAGGTACCACATAAGTACTATTCTTGACATTACTAGGTAATACTACTATTTGTAAATTGTAGCTACTGCCGATTGCCAGCATGTGAGGGTGGGGGCGTCTTTGCCTAGGCCCACTTGTAGTAGTACACCAACAAATATACTTACTCTCTACTTGTTCTTTATAATCATAGGTCTTGCTCACGTTTTGAAATGAAATATCTTTGATGAAGCTATTATCCTTTCGCCCCTTCACCTGTTTCTCATGCTTCCACATTCACAGCTCTGTCTTAGGTCCCTTTAGTTTCATGTGAGTCTGTTCTTTAGACGTTGTCCATCTGTTGTATCTCTGGGAGATGGGCTTAGTAATGCATGCGCTCTATTTTTGGGACACGGTGCGTTGAAATGAAACTTTGACTTCATCTTCACACATCCTTGGGAGCACCTGGTGGGCACACTCCTCTCCTCGGCTCCTTTGTGGCTTGGTTTGAGAGGAGGTGGGTAAACACCGGGGGAACAGAGGAGAAATGAGAGAGGCCGAGGGCCAGGAAAAAGGTGGAGTAAAGAGAGGAGAGCAATGCCAGGGCCTGTGGTCATCCTGCAGGGTGTATGCGGCTGCCAGAGGCCTTGTAATCCTCCCCACCCCTGCCCTCCATCCCCTCTCTATCATCCCCTCCACCTCACCATGACAAACCGGATCTGCTCTCTATCAAACAGCCACAGGCTACCTCTCCCCTTTTTTTTCCTCCTTTCTTACCCAGTGGTCCTCATCCCATTTGTCATTTACACCGCCTCGGTCTTGGTCAGCTCGCAGGGACAGGCTGCTGCTGCCAAGCTTGGCCGCCGAGCTCGCGGGCCTGGCAAGGAGGAGCCACCAGTTCCCCCAGTGGCAGCATTTAGAAAGCCACTTAATGGGTTTAGGCGCATTTGCTAATTTGTCAACAAGTTTTGGACGTGGAACTCACGCCAGGCTGGTTGGTCTGCCTCTTGACTGGAAGGGATCTCTATTGGCCCGACCATTCCTGGAGCCATGGGTGAAATCAAATTAAAAGGCCTTGCATACTTGACTATCTGTGTGTTGGCGCTTGAGGCTGCTGAACTCAGTGCTGATTGCCTTACAAACGAGCTGATGTACTGACTAATTATCATTATTGTCCAGAGTTTTAATGGAGTTGGACTCGGAGGATTTTCAGTATAGGAAGGAGGAGCGTGAATAACTTTCCGTTTTATTTTCGTTTGATGATGATTAAATCCACTGATAAGAAAACCCTTTTTCTTTGAATTGCAAGTGTTCAATCTCCAGTGCCCACTGGAGGTGTCATGTTATTTTTTAATATGTGTCTTAATGTACAAACATCTATCAATTGAATTTGAATTTTACTCCAATCAAGTTCTAGAAACATCTTATAGACGATCAAGAGAAATTGGAGAAACCTGAGTTAAATTTCAAGTGCCATATCAGAGGGTGAGAATACAACTTTGAGTTTGTGATATTTCAGTTTCTAACATCCTGTTTTTGTTCCATTATTATGGGGTATTGAGTGTAGATTGATGATTGGTGATGGAAAAAAATCCATCCATCTATTCATTTTCTTCCGCTTACCCAAGGCAACAGATCAAGCAGAGTACACCAAACGTCCCTTTAGTTCCAGCTCCACCTGTGGGATCCCAAGGCATTCCCAAACCACATTAGATATATAATCTCTCCAGCGTGTTCAGGATCTAGCCCAGGGCCTCCTGGCAGTTGGATGTCAAGTTGGTTCCATGGCGTGCCGATCCCCTGCTTTGTAGTCTACCTTGATGAGGGAAAGAATATTTATTATATTTTAGCATAAAGCAACATAACTAAATGTGAAGACTCTATAAAAGCACTATAAGTCTTCAGTTGGAATCAATGGGCTTTGAGCCTAGAGCCACAGACAGAGGAGGGAGGTGTTGAGAGATGGACATTGTCGAATCTGGTCTTTTAATGGGGTTTGGTGACGAGAAAAATATAAATATTCCCCAAACACATTGTTTAACTGACTTCACCTCTGCTATTCACCAAAAACAAGATGTATTTTCAAAAACCTTTTATTTTGGCCGTGGAGTGTGAAACTTAAGTATCTCAAGTTAAATAGTATGAAAGTATGACGGTAAACCAGAAGGGACATTTTGGACCAGAATTATTTATCATTATCACATGAGCATGAGCAATTAAACAAACTCGACCTGGACCCCAATATGCAACAGGAAATAGATGGATAAATTAACCAATTGGAAATCATTAATTATTGTCGGTTGATTTTTTTTTCTGAAATAATCAGCCACCTGTTCTGACTTAGCGGGTTTCATCGCAATTGTATGTGCGCAGAAAATGACTGAGCAGTGCCCCCTGCTGGACAATCCACCATCGCAGTTGCGTTTTTAGTTTATAAGTGTGTATTGTTTGTAGAAGATGAGCGAAAATATCCAAATTACCGCTGTAAATTACATTTTAGACTTCACTTTAACTTTAATACCTTGGAAGGTCGTCTTTGATGAAGCTGATGACCTTTCGGAACCTCCGGATACCTTTTTAACAGTGCAAATAGTGGGTATTGGAGTGCAACCTGCTACTTTCATAAAATACCCAAGACCAGCCGGATGAATTCAGATGAGAGTCATGATCTTCATTTCACCAATTTATCTCACTTTATTGGTAAAGCATGCAGGTTGGGATTGTAGACTTCACGTCACGGACTTGAGAAAAAAGTTATATTTCCAACTCTCGGGCTACATTAAATCAATGCCAAACACCTCAGATGTAAGGCTGAGATCTTTTTTTTTTCTTCTCCTGTTTGTTTTCATCAATCCAGGGTTTCTAAGCACAGGAGACCAGGCAGCCAAGGGCAACTACGGCCTGCTGGATCAAATTCAGGCTCTTAGGTGGATCAAAGAAAACATCCAGGCCTTCAAAGGAGATCCAAAGAGAGTGACCATTTTTGGCTCCGGTGCCGGAGCGTCGTGCGTCAGCCTGCTCACCCTCTCGCATTACTCAGAAGGTACGTGTCCTCGCTCACATGCAAAGAGACCTTTTCATCATTTTGTCATTTCTGCTGCAGTGTTTTGTTACAGCGTGGGCTTCACACATTCACAGTGAGCTCTGGAATGTTGGTGTTGTTTCTTTGAAGGAAGGTGTGACCAGGAACATTTCAACTTTTTTGTGATTTTCCTGATTTTATAAAGAGTTTTGGCAAATTGCCATGAAATTTCATTTGCACATCCAGGAAGTGACACCTTCAGGCAAAAATGCAGTTTCAAAAAAATATATATTTTATCATCTAACAGGTCTATTGGCATTAAATTTGTTGAGCACAGCTATGCACATGAGAATATGTTGAATCCCTAAATCCCTTGAATTTAAATGACCTTGGGACCATTCCATGAGTACCACCCTCAGGAAATTCAAGTTTTTTTCTATTACCTTGTACTTCTCTCATGTTCTGATTCAAGTTCTGCCTTTTAGTCATTGTTCTACACTGTTGTGTTTTTATTCTTGTAGTAGGCCGATTTTTTGGTTCATTATCAGCTACACAGCCATTATATTTCAATATTTTATAACATGTAGATATAAAATAAAAACCTTGATTGGAGCAATTTCATATGCTGACATATACAGTATGTCTAACCCATACAAATATGTATGTTTATGTATGTATGCTTATATTGTAGACATATGTCATATGAGTATGTATCCATCCCAGAGCCTGTGTTGATATTACATACAGTCCAAAAGTAAAAAAGAAAAACATATATGAGCATATTGAATTTATATATGTATGTTGTTTTAATAAACTTGCATATATAAATTAAATATATATCATTAACATATATGATGATGTTATACAGTACCATATAGATATTTTCTATATATGTATATATAAAATTCGTAAGAAATTAATAAGAAAAAACTATATATACATATAGATTTTTAAATATATGTTGTTTTAATGAATGAATATATAAAAATATGTTATACCATATAAAAATTAATTACATAGATATTTTTTTATATATGTACATTTTACTATGGGTATTTCATGTATGTTATGAACTTATATCTTCATATATCCAGAGGATGTATATATGTGATAATAATATATCCGCTTATAGGTGACATATGCCAACATCACTCTTGATATAGGTGATATACGATATATACATAGTGTTTTACATGTTCACTTTATTATCATGAGGCATAGTTAATGTTGCAGCATCTGTTTTGACACATAGTTCTCTGTTTTACAAAAGACAGACGATAACACCGCCAAAGTATATTTTCATCCATGCCTCAGTCTCTAAACATTTCTGCATTGTAGGAGAAGGAATGAATGGCACAGATTCTGGATTATCATATTGTATTTATATGTATTATTAATGGAAAACTTAAATAGAACAGCCAAAAGATCATATTTCCTGTCTCTCACAGAGCTCCTGGCTTTCACAAATGAATAGTTTTGTGCAACTCAAATTTATACAACAGGCGAGGAAAAATCGCCAGACCCATCTGTCAGAAAAAAAGAAGGATTTGGAGGATTGAATGTAGAGAAAGTGCTGCTGCAGTTCCCAGGCCATTCCCCCCCTCTGTGTGGGACAAATAATAGGCTTTGTGAAAAATGCACCTTCCCACAAAATCAACCTTTTTATCTCGCCAGTTGAAGTCCATTGGGTTTACTAGTGAGGGAGACTTCCTGTTTCCCCTTTGCTCTTGTGTTACAGTTATTAGGTCTGTTTCAGTCTCCTTCATCTTGCACTTGAGGGAATGGGAAGGTTTTAGTTTACATTTAGGTAAAAGTCCTCATGTTCTGAAAGGCACCAATCATGACTGAGCTAGTCAACACACACGCCGAACCATGCCAGACGTTCTTGCTGATATATAATACATCAAAGACGGACGTAATGCTCCCTTTAGCTCCGTTGTAAAGCTGCTATTAAGATAGTTGTACCATCAGCGAGTCACATACCAAGGTCATAAAAAGCTCTCAGTCGCTCTGTGTGTATATTTTTGAAGTTAACATCCGACTTGAGGTTTAACTGATGCTCCACATCTGACTAACAGCGGCAGCAGTAAAACCCTATACGCCTGCTTCGCCAGGCCTTGTGGGAAGTGTCTTCATTGTGCTCAAAACATACTTTTCAAGTTGGCCTGGTTGAGTCATCACCACTGTGTGTTTGCATGAGTATAAATAGCACTCTCAGAAACAAAAAATATATATATATATATATATATATATATATATATATATACACACACATAACTCCAGTGTTCCTAGTGTACTGTGGCCTACTTGCTGATTGGCAGCTCGTGAAGCCTTGCTACCTATTCAAGGATGTGGAAAGTCCCTAAGGTGTTGTTGCTATATAAGCAGCAAATATCTTTTATGTTCCCGTTTGTTCATTAGGGACACAAAGATGTAACGTCAGTATTGTGAATCATCTTTTTATTTGCCTGAAATGCTTCATGCCGATATGAAAATGGAGAGAATTGAAGAATTCTGTGTTTGACTCATATTTGTAAATTGGGCAAATTATCAATTTTAAAATGCTACATTCAAACTCTGCCATGAGGTATTGTTGCATAAAAATACAATTAATAACAAGCCAGAACAGATGCATTTTAATGTGAAATTTCTTGTAATGTATGACATATACAGTATGTCCCCATATCAAGAGTGATGTTGCAATATATGATGGATATATGATGGATATTCCCTAACCCTAACCCTAACCCTAACCCTAACCCATATAAAAATTTGCATATGTATATATGTTAAATATGTGATGGACTTGTACGTGATATACAATGTTGCATATGTTTGCAATATATATTTACTTTAGATATGTATTTATTAAAACTTGAAATTGTTCGAATTTATAATTGTGCATATATTTTATTTATATAACTAAATCAAAGCAAGTTGCACAACACAAACCAGTTCTTACATAGGCTTAGTTGCTACAAAATATTTACACCTACTAACAGATATATATAATGGCTGATAATGAAGTATACAATTTGAAAATGAAATTCAATATATCTACATATATCACATTTGTGTATGGGTATAGTGTAAAGGACTTACTACATTTTCAGCAGTGTTCCTAAAACTAGATTTAGACCATTTCTGCACTTTTTGTCAAGGGATCATTAAGAAACACTAAATGGATGAAAGAGGTTGTATCACATGTGTACCAAAGCTTGATAAAACAGATTACATTATACAGTATATAAATGATACACTCTAGCAACTGGAGTTGAAAAAAAAACACTTAAGAGGAGCTATATTGCCCAGGCAAGGTTAGGTTTTGTGGGTGAAAAGATGGAGCCACACAGGTGAAGTGGTGTCACTTTACCTTGCATATTAAGAAAGAATCTTAGTTCTCAAAAGGGAGAAATGTGTTTTTTGGTTTCATGGTTGCACTTGCTGCTCATTAATTTAACTTAGAACTGTATTTGCATAAAGCAGTAAAAGTAACGTTCTATCAGAGACTGACAGTCACATTGACAAAAAGAGCCTCAGACATCCACCGGGAAGAGGCTCGCTGCTGGCTAGAGACTGCATGCTAGATATGTAATTAGCTAGTCAGCAGTGGTACATGAAATAGCTTGTTTAAAATGACTACTAACAATACATCATCAAGTTTGTGTGCTTTGTCTTTCTGTTTCCCTGTTGGAGCCCAGGAACACAAAAGGAAGGCCATTCCCATGCTTTTAACCAACTCTTTGCTGCCAATAGTGTGTATGTGTGTCTTTCACTAATACCAGCTTCAATCTCAGATCTGTTCCAGAAAGCCATCATCCAGAGTGGCACGGCACTGTCCAGCTGGGCGGTCAACTACCAGCCTGCCAAATATACGCGAGCCCTGGCTGAGAAGGTGGGCTGCAACATGTTGGACACCATCGACCTGGTGGAGTGTTTGCAGAACAAGAACTACAAGGAGCTGATTGAGCAGTACATCACTCCTGCAAAGTACCATATTGCATTTGGCCCTGTGATTGATGGAGATGTGATTCCAGATGACCCCCAGATCCTGATGGAGCAAGGGGAGTTCCTCAACTATGACATCATGCTGGGGGTCAATCAAGGAGAAGGGTTTAAGTTTGTTGATGGCATTGTGGACAGCGAGGACGGGGTTTCTGCCAATGACTTTGACTTTGCTGTGTCGGACTTCGTGGACCATCTCTATGGCTACCCGGAGGGCAAGGACACTCTGCGTGAGACCATCAAATTCATGTACACAGACTGGGCAGACAAGGAGAATCCAGAGACCCGACGCAAGACCCTGGTGGCTCTGTTCACTGACCACCAGTGGGTAGCGCCAGCAGTGGCCACAGCTGACCTCCACGCCCAGTATGGCTCACCAACCTACTTCTACGCATTCTACCACCACTGTCAGAGTGACATGAAGCCCAGCTGGGCCGACTCGGCCCATGGTGACGAAGTACCGTATGTGTTCGGGATCCCTATGATCGGCCCTACGGATCTCTTCAACTGCAACTTCTCTAAGAACGACGTGATGCTGAGTGCTGTGGTCATGACCTACTGGACTAACTTTGCAAAAACAGGGTGAGTGTTCCTTTCTTTCATCATTTCCTTTTTATTCATGATGTACCATCACTTCTGACAGAGATACATAACCCTTAGCATTGTTTTTGCATCTAAAAGTCCCCCCCCCTTTTCCTAGAGTCATTAATCACCACACTGCATCAAACACTGGAATCAGTATAAACATCCATATTTGCTTAGCAACAATTTAAAAGGGGTCCTCTTCATAATATGAGTCCTTGTCTCAGAATGACCCATCTTGTTTTGATGGGTTTCAAAATTGCCCAGTATTTGCTGTTTATGCATGCAAGGTTCAAAGGTTCATTTTATCCATCCATAAATTCATGGAAATTACAGATCTCACTCCTACCCTGATCAACCAACACTGACTGCGGAACATAAGAAATAAATACCCATAAAAAATAAAACCACAGATAAAAGCAACACTGTAAAACTGGTAAGGGAGGGGAAAAGAAACCATTCAAACAAAAACATGAGGAACTACGATTAAAACTGAATACAAATCCATCTGATCCATGTTTGCAGCCCAGACAGGAACTGCTACTTGCTAATGCACAATGACTTTGCATGGTGCAAATCTGCCAAAATCTAAAAACCTTCAGGTATATAGAATCCAGAGCTTTGGACTTGCAGACTTGTCCATCGGAAGTGCTTTCCATCACTGTGTCCTAGTACACACGATGTAGGGGTGGCCGATATAATGACTCATTGTATCGCAGCTGGTTCCACGTGGGATGCAGTAAATGACTATATCGCGAACATCGAGCACAAATTGTCACACAATGGTTATTAAGATACTGCTATCAAATTTGCTTTGGCATTCGAAGCTCTGCCTTTGTTCAGGGCTTGTTCTTGGTTGTGATTTCTATCTTTTTCATTGAAATTTAAAATTGTTCCAGTAGAAAACCTTTAATTAACAAAAGTTTACAAAAATGTTTCAATGCAGACAAATGTTACAGGGAGTACAATCATCATAGCAGTGGTTTAATGCATCAAAGTTTGAGGAGATTTCGAAATATTGAGATATATATTGTGTATCACGATACACCCTAAAAATATTGCAATAAAACCTATAGACTGTATTGCCCAGCACTAGCTGAAGGCATCTGAGAAGCCTTTAAATAAAGTGAGTCCAAAAAGTTTATGGTTCTTCTTTTAATCTGTTTCTGACTGTTAAAAATGACCTTTAAAGCAAAAACTGTATTCCAAAATAGGGCTCTTCCATATCTCACATCCATGTGTGCAACTTCAATTGGATACTCAAACTCAAACCCAATCTCATGTCTTACCTAACTCATGTTGCGGGTCTTCCTTGACTTTTGGCCCAGTAAAGTGATCCTGCTTGTCCCTGGCATCTTTTGCTCTCTGTCAAATGTTCATATCTTCCTACAGGCACTATCAGTATGGGTCCTGGTAACCTTGGTTACTAAGGCAACCGTGGATGATAGTGGAGCAGCTGAACATTCACAAGGCGAGAGATAAACAACGGGCTTATGGTGCCCTGTGACCGACCTTGTGTGTAGATACTTGCAGACTCATTGAGAATGAATGGACTCAAAGGAAGAAATTCCTTAACACCAACAAAAAAAGTTGTGTTGTGATTACCGGTTTGATGATTAGCACATGAGTCAAAGAGATCAAGTGGAGGTTAATAAAACAAGTCAAATCCTCCCTCGCTTCTGTGGCACCGCTGGGTTTGATGAGAGGATTTGCTTGCTGTGTATATTTGGATCATGTTTTTGTTTCACACACCTTGAGATTAGGTATTCGGATGTTTGCAGCCTAGTCATACTGAACATTCACTTTAAGTTGCATGAATAAAGTCTTGATCAGCTTCATAGGCTGCAGTGTTCACTCTCCCTGTTTGGCTACCATCCAAGTGGACGCCTGCTCAGTGGGGGGGGGTGGGGATAGTGTGTGTGTGTGTGTGTGTGCACTCACTGCCTTATATACACTTCAAGAAAGCTCTTTTCTCTCGATGCTTCCAATAAAGCAGCGACTGAAGGCGAATTCATCACTGGGAGTGTGGCCATTTTTCAACAAGGCTGCTCCGCTCTTTGCAAAAGTCTCCCACTGTGAATCACAACAGATTGATGTTTTTTGAAACTCTTCCTGATGCCAGTAAAAAAAAAAAAAAATTGGACAATTTAGATGTACACACAATAAGGTTGAGTGTGGCTGTGATTATGTATGAGTGTGTTGCTGTTTGTGTTCTGTCTCTCAACATGTGGTGGCTTTCAGGCAGAGAAATAGATTTGAGATGTTGATATCAAAGATCCCATATATTATAAAGGTTGATGTTCATGTCTATATTAATAACTTTAACTGTGAAAGTACCAAAGAGCTCAGTCCACAGAGAAATGCACACAGCCTGTATTCAGAAACTGAGCCAGCCATCAAAATTTCCTGAACTTTGTGATGTCACAACTCCTTGAACCATGCCCCTACCTGGACCCACCATCCAACCTTGCAGGATTTGGTTTCTCTGAGTGTTTACCTGAAAATCTGCTATATCTTTAATCTATCATTCAGAAAACAGTCAGCCAATCAGAAGAGAAGGTCAGAGCCTCCTCTCTTCTGATTGGTTCACTAACCTGTTGTCACTAGAGCTCCAGAGAGAAGCCTGAGAGAGGAGATGTAAAACTACATTAGGGATATCAAAATTTTAAAATAAAACACAATGATAATAATACACCTTTAGGTGTAAAATATTGGACCTTTAGATTGATAACAACATTTTGATATAAATGCCAGAATACAAATGTATACTGGTGCTGCAAAGATTTTAGATATACCTTGGATCATCAGTGCAATGGGCAGGAATAAGATCGGATGAGGGCGCCGATAACCCATGTTCGTCCCTCTCTCTCTGTGCAAAGTGTCCAGTTTTTCTGGCCTCAGGTTTTGCTGTCGGAGCGGCCGAGCACGAGATTTATTGACAGGATATCTGTCAAATTTAATCCTTTTTAATACCACTTCCACTGCAGAATTAATGCACATGGGTGTTTAAATCACAAATTAATATGGATATTCTTCCAATATTGATATTTGTCTTCTCCATATGACAAATGTCCAGTTGGGACACTGAGTACAGGACCTTACAGAGGACTCTTACAGGAATTCGACAGGCTGGTGAGAGCTTTGGAGACCTCTGAAACCAAACAGGAAGAGGTTAACGTACAGGCCATGAAGTAGTAGGACGGAGTAGGAAAGAGAAAAAGAAATTAAAGTCTCCAGTTGAATCCAGTTATCTGGTTGGAAGAGACAGAGCATCCTAAGTTGGTGGCAGGAAACAAAACAAAAACTGCCTTGAAAGAGGAGAATGAAAGGTTATAAGGACAGCCATTAGGAAGAAGGTGGCAAAAACTTGGAGGCAGAGTGTGAGAGCCGGTGGAGCAGTAAGGGAGGAAATGACAGAGTGTGAGGAGCAGGTTTGACAGCTCAAACTGGTGGTCAGTGAAAAAACAAGACAAGGACATCACCAGATTGACGACAGAAATTACGGCTCTACTGAGGAACATCTGGAAAGGCTGCTCCAACTGAGCCGGAAGGAAAGTTGTTGCTCCCTCACTCCTCTGTGTTTGAGGGTGTAGTTACGCTGCAAGGTGTAACTTGAGGTTTTCAGACTATTGTTTTCTGCTGGTGTTGGCTGACTTTGTAACAATCAAATCAGTTGCAAAATGCTGGGACATTGTATTTGTTAAAGTTCCCCTACTGTGAAAGTATCAAAGCGTTCAGTCCACAGAGAAATGCTCACAGCCTGTATTCAGAAACTGAGCCTTAAAACCAGCCGTCAGGGCTTCCTGAACTTTGTGATGTCACAACAAAGCAGTCACCACCCTCCACCATCAGAGGAGTATGGTCCATAGAGGCGGAGGGCTCTTAATATAAAAAAAGAATAATGGTTGAAATAAAACATTACTCAGTCTCAGTATTATTTATAAATTCATTTTTCTTTCATTCCCTTTCATTCTTTTACTTTTATAGTAATCTGTCATTGGCCAAAATGTGTAACATAATGCTCCAATGGAGGATGTGCTCCCTGACCAATCAACCAGAATCCAATCCGATAGGAATTTTCTCTTCAACACTGTGTTGTATCTGAGTGTGAAGAACTGGTAGTAATGAAGGATTCATACAGGATTATCATATTAGAAAATAAATTATAATCTGCATCTTTTCAACACATCACACAAAAAAAAAGTATTTTATTCAGAGTAAAAAAATTGCAACGCTTTAATCGAGCAGGACCTAGCTAGTCCTACATGTGTCAGCAAGCACAATATTAACTTGTTACTAACTAGCAACCCTGAAGGGGTTAACTGATTGTTGCTATAACACTAAAGGTCACACATTTAAAGCTGCTCTGGTGTCAGATGATAACAAGGTAACAACGAATACATTACAGCTAAGCCGAGTACATGAAGGCATCTGTTCCACCACTCTTTTTTCAGTGTCTGTACACCTGTCGCAGTGAGTAAAGATTCAGTATGGCTACCTATGGCAGAAGACACTGTTATTATTATGGAAACATATGCAAGCAAAGCATGCGTTGTGCAGTTGGATAGCATGGAAGGCCTTGAGCGTTGTCTGTTTCTTCGGTGTGTGTGTGTGTGTGTGTGTGGGGCATATTGTTCCAGCATATGCTAGAACTGAGATGACAGGCCTTAAGTGAAACCCCACCGCATTCTAGCAGAGCCTTATGTATAATTCCATATGTAGCCACCAGTTGGAGGGCAGACCTTGCATTATGGCTGAGCCCAGCCTTTTTAATGAGAGAAATACCTTAGGGAAAAGTACAGGAGGGGACAAATTGGACCAATGTGTTTACAGTACCTTTAACAGATCTCCTATCAGTTGTTATCTTGGCAACAAATACTTTTAATGGGGTCCATATTAATGGATTACACTTTCATGGTAGAATAAATTCACTATGATGCCGGAGATCAGCACGTCAAGGTTCCCGACCCTGATTCCTATCCCTGTAGGTGGTGGGCCCTCATGGGTCAAGGCCCAGCCTTGAGCTCAATGGTGAGCTCCCCTCCCTGGTGGGTGTTGTACCAAACCCAGTGTTGAGCATGAACGCTCTAAAAGAACGCATTCATTGGACATGCTCATGTTGGTCAATAGTGAATTTGACATACCGTTTGCAACTAACGAACGTGAGCATTGTTAACTCTCGCAAGACTTAACAGCTCTTTATGTTTTACAGCAGAACCCATGGATTAAGAGTAAATATATGGAGCTGAATTACATTTGTAGACCAAACTCTTTTGAATTGTCCTGCTCTACAAGACATTGTTTAAGTCATAAAATATATACTTAAATTACATTTCTTGGCTTTTAAAAGTAATCACTGTTAGTGATCTTATAGCAGTGTACAGTAATTAATTTAGATTGTGAAGTGGGGGCTGCCGATGGATGGGTAGCAGGAGGTTCTACTGTTTATTTGGGAATAAAGCAGAAGAAATAGCTCCTTTTAATCTGTTTAAGCTGAACTTCGAGTTAGCTCTGGACCTTTGTGGTGAAAACAGAGCTGGAAGGTAAAGCTGTGATTTACTGGTTGATCTACCTGAACTATGGTCATGAGATTTGGGTCATGACTGAAAGAAGCTGCTCATTTCGCTAGGGTTAGGATTAGGGGTTAGGTCAGGGTTAAAATAAAGGGTCCCCTTCCCTTAACTCAGGGTCCCCTTCCTGAGTTACAGCATTGAATAATGGACAAAATGTTTTGCATAACATTATGATGTCACAGTGAAGTCGACCTTGGACCTTTTAGATATGAAATGTTATCACTTCATTATATACTTATAGACATTTGAGTTAAAATGTGTCATTATTAGGGTATGAATTTGTGAGTTATGGCCAAAAACGTCTTTTGTGAGTTAACAGCGACCTTGACCTTTGACTTTTGACCACCAGATTCTGATCAGTTCATCCTTGAGTCCTAATGAATAATTATGCCAAATTAGAAGAAGTACACATAAAGCATTACTGAGATATCTCATTCACGAGAATGGGATGGATGAACGGACAACCATAATATTAAAGAAAATGAAAATGAAAGGCCATTTGACATCAATGTCATGACCTTAGCGCTAGTATGTTAAGATTTTTTTCTGAAATTTCCATTTTGGCAATAAACATTGTTTCTCAAACTTGAAAAAGAGAATTTCAATATTGACAGTCTTGGACTTCCATACATGCTCATATTTAGGTTACATATGCCAAGTCTGACTGCACAACAGCCCGGCTGTTCACTTCAGGAGCACATTTCTCTGCCGGTTAGCAAGCGATTCTGCTCCTCTCCCCTTTCAAACGTAGAGCTGATCTTTATAATAATCTCATGAATGTATAATGTAAAGCTTTTTATATATTCCTGGATAAGGATCAGCTTGTCTGCTTGTCTGTCTCACTTTTTGTATATTTACGGATCTACTTTAACCCCTGCACAGACCTTTTCAGACAAAAATCACTGACTGAATGAATATAATGAATACATTACATTCATTTGGACTAACAAAAAGTGAATTCAACCTGCAGAGGAGGAAGTAGAAGTCCATGCATCGATGTAAAACCACCTTGAGCACAAACACAACTGCACCCTCACCTCACCCACTTATTTGCGTGATTCAAGACGGTCCTTCCTATTGAGTATTCAGGGAAATGCCCCCGTACATGCACAAACTCACCAACACACACAAACAGACAAACAAACACTCCAAGGTTGCTGTCCCCCACTCCAAATTTAATGAAATCGCTCTCACAAAGTCGCAGGAGAGGCAGCTGTATTCCAAACTAAAAAAAAAAAAAAATAGAAACTCTGACAACAGACCTGGAGATGTGTCAGTGGTGTATAAAGGGCACAGAACATTTTGTCACCTCCCGCATTCAAATTCTGAGCGACCTCGAAAACACATTAGATTTGAACAGTGGGCTGAGAAAGAGAAGAAAGGCTTTGGCTTTATTGAGTAATAACTCATCTGGAAGGGTAACAAATGGGCAGTTCCATTGTTGATTTGTGTTATCATGCAGCTTTAAAACCATCTGAAGGAAAAGCTCATTTACAGAGATTTTTTTAAATAATTTCATCATGTTTTAAATGGTATTGACTGGATAGCACAGATACATAAGAAAAAGTTCTGCATTCTGATTTAATATCTCCCCTTCTCTGTTTTCCTTTCTCAGGGATCCAAACCAGCCAGTTCCCCAGGATACAAAGTTTATCCACACAAAGCCCAACCGATTTGAGGAGGTAGCCTGGACCAAGTACAACCCCAAAGACCAGCTCTACCTCCACATCGGCCTCAAACCTCGAGTCCGCGACCACTACCGAGCCACCAAGGTCGCATTCTGGTTAGAACTAGTTCCGCATCTTCACAACATAAATGAGTTTTTTCAGTATGTATCAACCACTACCAAGATACCACCGCAAGACACTACCCCATACCCTTACACCAAACGGTTCCCTGGTAAAAACAACTGGCCATCCACCACCCGCCACCCAGGGGTGCCGCCTGCCAACACCAAACAAACCACCGACCAGCGCAAGAGTGGCGACCTTACCGACGAGTCAACCGTGGTGATCGAGACCAAGAGGGACTACTCGACCGAGCTCAGCGTCACTATTGCAGTCGGAGCCTCCCTTCTCTTCCTGAACATCCTTGCCTTCGCTGCGCTCTACTACAAGAAAGACAAACGGCGGCACGAGTCCAACCGGCGCGTTCCCACCCCACAACGCAACTCCGCTCCGACCAACACCCCGTCCAATGCCAATGACGTGGCCCACCTGCAGAGCGAGGAGCTGATGTCGCTGCAGATGAAGCAGCAGCAACTGGAGCACGAGCACCACCACGAGTGCGAGTCGCTGCAGGCCCACGACACGCTGCGCCTCACTTGCCCGCCCGATTACACCCTTACCCTGCGCCGGTCACCTGACGACATACCCCTGATGACTCCCAGCACCATCACCATGATCCCCAACTCCCTGGCTGGCATGCAGCCTCTGCACAACTTCAATACTTTCGGTGGCAGCCAGAACAGTACCAACTTACCCCACGGCCATTCCACCACACGGGTATAGCTCTGCTGGGACTGCATGGCGCCAGGTTCCCTCTGGACCAGCAACCGAACCACACAAGGCAAACATAAGTGACTGACTGTGGGAAGCACAGACTCCAAAGTCTTAGCAGATGTTATTTTGCTACCATGCCTTCTTGAAATGTACAAACAGTATAAATTGATCATGAACTCATGAAAATATTCAAAGTGAATGTTACTATAGTAATAACTCTATTTGGAGCTGAGCTTCATGGAAGGTTTTCGAGGAGTTTTACCAAAAGAAAAGGCAACCAAGGGGTGACTGTTAATATTCCTACAACACTAAATGAACAGTTTCTGTGGACAAACAAACATTTTGCGGAGGCTTTCGTGCCATAAATACAACAGGAAGACAGTGGCAACAATTGAACATCTTGAACATCATCTTTCATGATCCTTCATGCACCTGAATTGGGCACACAGTTCTACACCCCAGCCTGAAATGTATTTATGAAAACTTTGTAAAAAAAAAAAAAAAAAAGAAAAAAAAAGAAACAAAAAAGAAAAAAGGTATATAGTTGTGTGTGGAAATTTAAAAATTTAAAAAAAGAAAAATGATATTAAAAGAGTTCCTTCTGTTGTTTCCATTTTTCTTTTTTCTTCTTTTTCCGTGTAAATATAGTCAAACATCTGTCATTCTTTCCCCCTGATTACAAACCTGCGTTTCATTATTTTTCATACAACGACCAAAATGCGAACACAATCCCATCCTCGAGTTGCACATCATTGCGTCTGCAGGTCATCACACACGGTACTGTTTTGTGCATTTGCTTTGTGTCCACTCTCTTAGACATTGCATGTCCAGGAAGCTTTACTCTGTATTTTCAGACACGTCCTGTCTAGGAATGAGGACTGACTGGATCTCATCACCTGCTGTCAGTGGTTTTCTTTGTGGGCTTTTTTTCTGTCTTGCAACCTCAGCACTGCCTAAGCTTACAATGTGACCAGCAATTTATTATTTAGGAACAAAAAAAAGGCAGTGATTTTTCTTTTTTTTTTTTTTTTGTATTTTTCCTTTATTTATTTTTTTTGTATCAATATTAAGTTGGATATGTTTGTAAAGAAATATATGTTAGATATTTCAAATTGTCATATGCTAGCAATATGTAAAGTATTGTGCCAGGCTTGTGATATTTTGGGTTACAAAAGCAAGTGAATGTGTAAATATTAATGATATTAATTATTATAAAATTATAACAAAGTAACCATTAACTCTCTTTCTGTTTTGCATCCTATTACAAAAAAAAAGGAAGAACATCCAGAAGATTTTAAGCTACATTTGTAAATTCTATAAAAAGATATATTCTTGCCATTTGGTCCCTAAACCAGTCGAGATAACAAGGGTTTTAATGTAGAGTTTTAAAATCCTTAGTTTGTCTTATATATGTTTGCAGTTTTGCCTTAAGTGATGATAGAGATATTTCTGGCTGGACACGTGTATAAAATTTTTCTGCAACATTTTTAATAAAATATCACAGTATTTTCTAAAAAAAAAGAGAAAAAAAAGAAACCCAGGATGTTTAATTGGATTTGATTGAGTGCGTGTGTTCTGTATGAAAATGTGACTGGATGTGTGTGCATGTCAGTGTGATTACACTTTAAATCACATTATTACTTATTCATTTAGGTAACAGTGAAAAGTTTAAAGTCCATCTACTTTGTATCTTTTTTTTAAAGCTGGGACATGCAGGAATTTTTTGGCATCAATTGGTAAAAACTCCCAGATTACCTTTCAGCGTATTGTTTTCAGGCAAATAATTTGTCATTAACTCTTTCTCTTTCTTTTTCTCATATGAGTGAAATACGATACACCAGAACTTTAGAAAGAGGCCGAAAAGGTTGGGAACCACTGCTTTAGAGAATCTACCCTGTGATGAGAGACTTTGACCAATCGCAGGTGAGAGCGAGAGAGAGAGCGATCTTATTGGCTATTCAAGAAATGTAGATGCATGTGGATGTCCATTCAGATGGACATGCGTCAATGTTGAACTGCTAACTTCATTTACAACAATTCTTGCGTGCAGGTTTCACAATAAAAACCAACAATTCCTGCACAGAATAAGACATGTTATGATTTCCATGATACAATGAAAACACCCCATTGTTAAATAAGGTTTCAATGATATATAATATTTATATAACATTCCAATAATTCCAATCGCTTCCTGTATGGATTCACATTAAAAGCTCTTTACTCAAACGCTTTTAATGTGAAACATCTTCAGGGGAGAAGTGCTGAGTTTTGTAAAAAAAACAGGAAGTGATATATTTGTACGGAGTCCCTATGGGGACATAGGGGAGAAAAAAAACTTGTGGGGGAAAAAGAAATCTTCAGTTTCTTCACAAGAAGTTTCACGTACGCACGTGAAAGTTTTGCGTGCACAAGAAAGTACTGGGTGCACTGAAAAATAAGTCAGTACATTAACACACACAAGCAGCCTATATCATGCTGTGTTAAGATGGTGGGGTGTGTGAATTCGCAGTGTGTATATGCGTGGTTTTTGGTGCGTATGTGAAGTTTTCAATGTGTATGTGGTTAATTTGATGTGTATGTGCACACTCGGCCTCCCATATATAAGCCTACTTATTGGTGTGCACCAGAAACTTCTCGTGAGCACACGAAACTTTCATGTGCACATGCGAAAGTTTCCCCCCCCCCCCCATGTCCCCTTAGGGGCTCCATATATTTGACACTTCAATACCAGCTTTTGTTTTAAAAACTTGTCGTTCACAGTATAACCAAACATGAGGCATTGTTCAGGTTAAATGTTTGTATCACAGCTTCCTATGATACAACGAAGCCCATTTTCGAAGACGCTAGCTTTGCCTGTTGTTGCAGTGTTTGCAGCACTGACTTTGCATCTGCAAACAGTTTGCTTTCTGCCAGCTAAACTGAATCCTCTGACTGTTTTTGGCCTTTGTGAATTGCTGCTGTACTCCGTGAGGGAAAACAAAGATGCGCTTCTGAGCTGAATAGCAAGAGTTACTGCTGCCGTGGTTACGAGGCCTCTCCCCTGACAATCGGAGCATGCTGTATTCAGTGAAACTGTCTTGAAACCACCCTCCCCTCCTCCGATAGCACCACCCTACCTCCCTTCTCACTATTCAATCTATTGATCCACTTTGCAACAAGCCAAGCAAATTAGCTTTTGACGTAAAACTAAAGTGACAGAGGGGAAATTGAAATCTTTAATAGTAATCTGCAGCTACTGAGGCGCAGTGGATGTCTCCATACAATCCTCTGTGACATTTGCAAACTAAAGGCTGATGTGTGAAACTTTCTTTCATTAGCAAAATTGTTGGATCCATAATCTATGATGCAGCAAACAGGTCCTATAGATACTGAGATAAATGTTTTGCCTTTTAACTGGCATGTTGTTTATGCTTTGGGTATGTTGGGGGTGGGGGGGGTGATTTAGGATGGAGGTATGTGTTTGGGGGAGACTGGAGACTCGACTGGAAGTTAATTAAGCTGGCACCAGCGCTCCATCGCTCAACCACGATCCCAGAACTGTCATTCAAGTGCACCGCTCTCCAGGCAGCCATTACCGAGGCGTATCGATTGTCACGGTGACAAGGTAGTGCACCAAATGGGACTGGGCAGATATGAAGGTTATATGTGTGTGTGTGTGTGTGTGTGTGGGTGTGTGTGGGATGGGGTATAGGTGCTATGGACAGCGTGCAAAAGCCCACTGTGACCATTTGCAGCGAGAGCTGCTGCCGCCGTGCTCTGCAAACATGAATTAAAATGCAGGTAAATACCTTAGCAGCAAAGCCAGTTGATTGCATTCCCCTCCCCGGGTAGCTGGAGCCTTAATAGATGAATATGAAATCTTCAGAGACAATATATATGCAGTTAAGTGGCGAGGCAGCAGTAATGGCCTCCAGAAATCCCCCTCAACATCTTTTATTTTTAGAAGCTATTGTTCCAAACTCACATCCAGCCTCCTCAATAGTTTTTCCTCATCATTTGCAACATGACCTGAGGAATTTTCTACCTCACTCGTTGTCCATGTAAATGAGTGACTCAGAGGTGATGGCAGCAAAGGATCATGGGACTCATGCCAGGTGAATTTCTAAAATCCCTGTGCCGCAACCTGCGCCCCCACAAAATTTCTAAAAATGGCTGTGTGGTATTAATGAATCAAGAGTGTGTGTGTGTGTGTGTGTTTAGCTCCTTGTAGGTCTCTGGGATGCAGCCATTACAATTTCTCCTGTCACAAGGCTTCATGACAGCAGGTTATTTGTCATATCTAGATACTGTTAAATACTTTATCATTTATCCAAGGCTGGATTAAAATGGTAGGGGGTCCCAGAGTAAAACTGAGCTCAAGGCCCCTTCTGATCTCCCTGTTCCCTCCACTGTCCAGACACTATTAGTTACACATCAGGGACAGCCGCATTATAGTCTGTCCAGAGCCCCCGAGACCAACTCAACAAGTTCTCTCATACCAACCTGCCCCTCTTTCATCATTCCCTCCAGAAAGATTTTCTTATTTGACGCTGCTAGAGACACAATGATGCAGGAAATATGCTAGTTGATACTGATACCAATGAAATTCCATGGTTTTCGATACCAAGCAGAAAACAACATAGGCTGTAGCCTACTAATGTTGTGAGCATGTTAGCCGCTAAGTTTAGCCTAAACAAGCTAACATTAGCCTTTGTGAATGTTGTTGAGCATTGATGCCAGTTGTTGCAATTTGCCATAAAATAACGGTATCATTTCAGGACATGAGCATATTGATGACATGTTGTCAATATAAAGTTAACAAATAAAACTCACTAAGCCTGAACTCTGTGTACAGATCTGGATGCCTGTCTTTGAGCTGCTGAGAGAACTTTGAGGTGTTTCCTCCTGTGGCACAGTTTGCTCACTGGCTTTTGGTCATCTACAACTTGCCCCTGAGGATGTCTTGGTTTGGTGCACCTGCACTTGCTGCTGCCATTGCTCATGATGTTGAATTTGTTTACTGCGCCTACCTTCTAATTATCTTCAATTTTATTGTAAGACTAGAAAGCTTGTAGGGTTGTTATACTGCTCTGGTCAGTACGAGAAGAATGACATCTCCTGTACCTATGACATTTGTGATACGGTCTTGGTACCCACGGTACTTGAGAAAAACAAGTACTGTTACATTTTCAGAATTTTGGCATCGACTTAGTACCAAAGTATTGGTTCTCATGACATCCCTACTTACAACTTACTATTACTAACACAAGTTTTCTCATCTATCACCTTCATAATTTAAGTCTGATTAGGTTTTGGAATAAAACCAACTTGCTAAGGAAAAAATTGATTGATAATGGTGCTATTTGTAAGTTTTGCTATTACTACATAGCCAACGCTAGCATTAACAGCTGTGAAGTCAGTGTTGTTGTTCCTTCACCGACTTCTTTCCTTTGCAGATTTTGTGTCTCTATAACAACATCACGGTATTTCCTCCATTGCTGCCGATGGACAACAGTCATCATTGCAAAAGGGCCAACTCGTCATTGGTTTTTTGCTAAAACAACTGACGCTGTTTTTTTTTCTTTGGAGGTCAGTCTCAATTTAGCCTATTTACATGTACTTGAAGCAACTACTTTACATACTATCTTCCATCATTTTCCAACACCGTAACACCATTAGTACACCCCACCCCACTTTTATTTATGGCCACTCAAACTTTTTTTGTCCTTAGACTTCGTCAAACAATGATTTCTGCAAAGTAGTTCATTGGGAGCATAATGAACCATTAAGGGTGACATAGTTCCTGCAGCGTAACAAAACTTGCCAGTGTATATTAAAACATACATATAGACAGTACATCTCCAATAATCCTTATTTTCATATGCAAATAAAAAGTATGCAAAGTAATTTAAGATACCTGTAAACTCATGGCCAGTTCCATCAATTCATCTATGCTGACTTCAATTAGAAAAATATGTCATTTGCAATTTCCTGCACCCAAATTAGATTTTGATCTGTTCCATTGTATGGGCTTCATTTGTGTGTAATGGACTGGCCAGCAGGACCCCGGTGATCCTGGATGGACTAATGCTGTAAGCTAGGGGCATCTGGGGGAAGCAGCTGGCCCACTCTAATGTTCTCATTTCTCTTCACTTTCCCATTGTCTCATCCCAACATCAAACTGATGCCATTCAATTAAAATGTTTACAGTCAACAATGTGAACCGGGAAAGCATCGGGGACAGGAATGAATGAGAAAGTCTGCCTTTGGTTGGAGGAGGGGTGCAGTGTAATTATGCTGCTGAATGTGACTGACTGCCGAGCAGATGTACTGCCATCTTGTGTGCTACGCTGTTGTACAGTGGATCTCATCCAACTTCACTACCTCGCTCCTGGTGACAGATGTAGGATTCAGTTCACACTTCCTCTGTTATTATTGTCAAGCACATTTGTTCTGGTCAAAGCAATTGCTGCCACATCCATGTTAGTATGTGTGTCAAATATGGTGGGAAAAGATAAGAAAGTAAGGGTACCAGGGGAAATTGAACTTCATGAAATTAAGCCTTTAGAGGGTCCATATTCAATAGGTTGAATAGTCTATGGAGTTCTGTAACTCAATAAAATTATTAGTGGCGTAAATATCCTAGACAACCTGGGTGACACTATCCAGAATGTACAAAAACAATACTGCGAAATGATTCAGATAAGTCTCCAACTCCAAGGATGTATTTGTTGGAGTATCCAAAGGGAGAAAAGAAAGGGACATCATGTCAATGTAGTTTCACATCTCCTCTCTCAGGCTTTTCTCTTTAGCTCTAAAAACAAGAAGAGAGGGTCTAAGTCTCTCTTCTGATTGGCTGATTGTTTTCTGAGTGATCCAATGAAAATATAGCAGATTTCAGGTAAACATTTGAAGAAATCAAATCCGGCATGATTTGGATGCTGGCTCCAGGTGGGCAGTGCTGGTGGCATAACTGAGAGCAGTGACTGCTTTGTTGTGACATCACAAGTTCCAGAATTCCTGATGGCTGGTTTTAAGGCTCAGTTTCTGAATATAGGCTGTGTGCATTTCTCTGTGGACTGAGGCTTTGATACTTTCACAGTATTAATATACAACCCAGACCTGCTTTATAATGAATTTTAAAAAAGCCATGCACATATCACTTTCTAAAATATGGGACCTTTAATATATTCCCCTAGATCAAGCCTGATAACATATCCTTAGGACGTACCTAGAAATCCACTAAATTTAATTTAAAAAACATGTCACTACATATTATTATATGTAAAAGTATGTTCTTTGTCATGCCACAGTCAGCTGCCATTCATGTATCCATAATAACCTATTGTACATCCTAATCCCTGCGAAATTGAGTGCAGTGCGCTATATATAGCATGATGTTAGTCTGGGCAGGAAAACATCGAAGGAGGGAGTGTGTCGCCCTCTGATGGAAACCATAGCATGTAGGACGTGGAGGTCAGCGCCGGATGATATTTTGCCCTGCCACTCCGTTGCCAGATGAAACGGCACAGATGATTTATGGGGGCTGGCTGGATGGCAGCAGTGCATGGAGCTGATGGTGTTTTCACTGGCCCCAGCAGACACAGCCAAAATTGGGTTACTCACAAAATGTAAAAGGTCTGTCTCAGACTAACAAATTTAATCATGGCCTTCCTCCCCTGCAGGTTGTTTTAATACTGCTGGATTACAGAGGTCTCTCATCTCTCCCCGTCTCTTTACAGCAGACACAGATGTAGTCCTGTCAATGTGGCTGCAGCACAAACATGGGATTCTCTGAGGAGGATGGGAGTTGTTTTGTTTTGGTCAGCTTGGAACATGATTCACAGGTTTAAAGGCACAATCCATGTGACCAGAAATGTCTGACTAAAACCTTGTTGAAAACATATTTCAAGAGCTCTATCACAACTAATGTTTTCCAGATATGTAGGGGTTATCTTTCTTGGAGGTCATGGGTCAGATGGTCCATTTTCAGGCTTTTATCCTTGGCTGACTAGATGTCCCTGACTTCTGGGGACAGTCCACATTTTTGGTGATTTGTCCCCAGAATTATCCCTGTTTTTAACTGTGAATAAAAACGTCAAGGATTGTGCTTGTTTTGGTCAATAGAGGGAGTTAGCTGCTAGCTAGAACAGCTTTAAAAATGAAGCTAAAACCAAAAAAAATAGACTTATCCAATCAGTTTTTTTTTCTTTTTTTTTGTTGCTGTCTCTAGGCAGAGAAAAGGTTAGCTGGCTCACACATTGGATAGGGGTTTATAACCAGGCAGTAAACTAATGAAAACAATCACACCCAAAGCTCCACCAGTTGGAAAATGTTTTTTAATTTGGAAGTGAAGAAGAGTCTGCCTGACTGTCTGCAATGGACTTCACGTGTCAATATTCACAACCTTTTATGAGAAATGCTTTTCATTCTTTGGATCTGTGGACCGTTTCGAACTAAAGGAATATAAATGATTGAGGAACAGATAGACAATAGGACTTCACAACTGCTTCAAAAGGGAGGGAGTCATCATTTTATCAGATATCGTTCATAGTTTATTACAGTACAACAATTATCATGGTCAAAATACATGAAACAGGGAATGTCCCCCTTTTTTATTTCATAGGTGAAAACATTGGATATTTTAATGTTATATTGACTACCAAACTGGACATGTCCACAGTTTTCATTTCAGAAATCTGGTCACCTTACTTTATCCTGATAAACTAAAGGGTTAAAAAAGACAAAGCAAGTACAGGAGGAGGATTTTTCACAACACGGCAACCCAAACAGTCGTTCTTATTTATAGGTCGGATGTGAGGTTGCAGATAATCCTCCTAGCCTGGTAATGAGACTGAACTTCCTTTTAATTAATTACTCTTTGTTCACATTAGCTGATTTCTGTTTGGTTTGGTTGGTGTTGTTTTTGGATTTTCTTTGCCAAAACCAATCGGAGTGACATCTTAAACTCCCCTCAGCTTTAGGGAGCTTTATAGGGAGTCTCTGCTCATTTCTGTCTGAACACAACATTACTAGTCTTACCGCTCTTACGGCATCATTTTCCATTGCAGCTGTTTTCAGAGAAACAGTGGTAAAAAAAAAAGCCACTGTCCACTACCACAAACAGCAGACAGAACCGGTTAGAGACTAGCTGGTGAACACAGCGGAGCATTGAACAGTTTAAGAGCTGGATATTTCCCTCAGGATTTGTTTTTTTAAACTACAGAAACAGAAATAAATGAGCATAACACCTGATTTATTTGAATATCTATTGGCAGCAGTTAAGAGGTCTGGAAGCAGGATACCTGGTGTTCCAGTTCATTCTAAATGTGTTGGATGGGGTTGAGGTCCAGATTCTGTGCAAAACATTTCCCTTCATTGAAACTAAGGGGGCAAACCCAAACCAGGAACCAGTCCCAGACTAAAAAAACACTTGATAACATAAACATCAGACCACTTTGTGATGCACTGTTACCACCGCCAAGGAGGCTATGTTTTTACCCCTGTTTGTTTGTCTGCAGGATTACAAAAAAGTACTGACCCAATTTGTGCCAAACTTAGTGGAGGGATGGGGCATGGGCTAGTACCAAAGTCATAAAATTATGGTGCCAATCCGATTAAAAGGGTGGATCCTGGTACGTATCACTTTCCTGATGTGACATAGGGCATTTTGAAACGTTAGTCTTTTTACTGGAAATAATTGATGGATTTTGATGTAAAAATCTGACATTTATAGTGTTCAGATCTATAACTTTGTACAATTTGGTGGAGACCTATGTAGGATTGTCATTTATAGATAGTGTTAAAACAACTAAATCTGCTGTATCATTCAAACTTACTCGGTTGATCATGATGATTTTAGGAATACACGATTTGTCTGGTGTCATTCTTCATTTTTCCTCTAATGAAACAAAAAGACCAAAATCAACAACGTGTTATTCTGTCTCTTTCCATTTTCTAGCATCTGTACTCACTCTGTGCCTCTGAGCTCGAAGCTCTTTGCTTTCTACTGAAGATGGAAATCTTTAAAAAGGGGTCATAAACATATGATATTAATTTTTAAAAGGCTGGATAATGTCCTAAAACAGCCGCTCACTGTAGTTTTCATCAAATGTTGGAACATGAGGAAATAGTATGTTTGTGGGGAACTATTTTCAGCGTACCTGTTATTCTCGGACCAGCCAGATTATGGTGTTTCCCTCTGTGAGTGTTTATTTCAGCGGGAGAGTATTCACACTCAAGCAGCAGAGTCTCCATTGATTATCTCTTTGACAACATGTGTATATTAGCCAGTGCAGCAGCTCATGCCCTCTGAGGCTCTGCCTCTCCTCTTGCCTGCACTGTGGCATCATGGGAACTTGATGCTGAGATGTGCTTAATTCGCATCTCTGCGCTGGTGGGACGCTGTTTTTAACGCCGCAAATCAGAATCAGCAGTAGAAAATGAAAGGAAATGAAGCAGCTCAGCAGCATTAGGCCTTTTTCAGATTAATGATAGTCCAGTGGGGGGGGGCATCTCTTATCTTTACTGTTACACTGGTTCTAGTTTGCACAGTGGGATTTAAATATAACCATTTGGTTTTTTAATGAAATGTTGGAGCACAAGCTACATGCTGTTAACTGTTCACACACAGCCAGGGCTTCCCCAGCACTATTTAGCATTGCATCTACACATGGTTACAATGGGACTAAAATACTCTTAAGACATGACTCAGTGATGGAAGATGGGGGCACAAACTTAAAAATCTTCACCTTGTGCTTTGTTTTATTGCCATCACCAGTCAGGTGCAAAGTACCGATATTACCCCCAACACTAAACACGAACACGAAATCTGATTCAAAGGTTTAAAAATGTGCCAGATACAGTCTGCCCTCGCTATTCACATTCTTTGTTACACTGGAAGAATGTCCAAATCCACAATGCAGAATGTTATCTTTATTGTTTTTCAGTTACTTAGAGTATGCAGTGGAACTGGTTTATTTGTGCATCAATTTATAGGAGTGCTTTTCCTAACGTTGACTACCCATAAAGCTCTCTTGACTAAGCTTAATATATGGATAGTAAGCTCAAACCCTCATTGAGACATTGTTAACAAGCCCTACAAAGTAAACCATCCCCTTTAAAAAGATGCATACAAGCATGGAGCTAGAACGTTACTGTGCTACTCAACAATCACAAAATGAGCCATCTTGACTTTTGAAGAGGACCAAATCATTTTTCACCTGCTTGTTTGTGAGCTGATGTGACCTGGATCACACCGCCATGCAGGTGCTGGTGCCACAGGAAGAAGCCTCTGGATCTAATCAGTGCTACATAAAGAGCAGACGAGTGTGCATCTCATCCGTCAGGAGGTGGAGAAGACGCTTGGCGATGACAACTGGAAGAGATTGCATTGATTCCCCTGCTCAATACCTCTGCAGCACAGTTAATGTACACAGAGTGGTGTGTATTATGCATCAACAAGGGCGCACATGGCCTCTCACATCTATATCTACCATGAGACCATGCTCTGAACGTGTGGAAATTATTTTTATAATGAAACACTTTTCCCTCTAATATCACCCAAATAGTAAGTTTAGTAAAAGTCAATAGTAACATCAGCATACCCACCTTGGTTATCACAGGTTTCTATTTTTGAGTCCTGCATAGGCAGATTGAGGCCTGAGAGGAGACTTCAGTGTAGATGAGGGAGCACATGGCGAGATCTTTAAAAGCAATCACTTCATATTGAGAACCCTGAATTGACACAAATTAGACCCCGGATCCTTATATTAAAAGATTTTGTCCCACGGTCCCCGATTTCATGAAATTTTTGCCTTTAGATATTTAATAACAGGAAGTGTTTGAAACCCACGACCAAAACAGTCATTCTACATTCTGTCATTGTGTTACTTATGGACCTCCAGGAACCTTCCTCACTTGAGAACCACTGTTTTAAGCAACACAGAGAATGGATATCTGAAGATGGAGGGCCAGTTGATGGTCAAGATTTTTGAAGAATGTGAAAGGTTCAGGGTGGTGCACAAGTCTTAAATCACTAAGACTGAGTAACACACTGTCTTTACAGATACCCTAATTGATTTCATGGCAGCAGAAAAAACTTACAGTTGTAATCTGTCTTTTTTATGAATGTATGCTAACATTAAGTTTTATTTTTATTATTTTTCATGAGTTGAAATAAGATTCTGTTCAACATGTCAATTGCCGGCTCCCTCAAAGCATGCAACATCTGTTGCATTGTGTTGTGTGTTAAAGCTTTTACTGTGACCTGCCGAGGGCACACCTGTGCAGTAATCATGCTGTGTAATCAGCATCTTGATATGCCACACCTGTCATTTTGGTGGATGATCTTGCCTCCAGACATGGATTTAAACACATTTTGAAAAAGATTCGAGAGAAAGATGCGTTTTGTGTGGTTAGAGAAGGTTTTAGATTTTTATTTTTAAGTCATGAAAAATGGGAGCAGAAACAAAAGTGTTGCCAAACTATCATCATTTATTTATTTTGCTCTTTTAAATCATAAAGTTTTACTGCTCAAATATAGACTATGTATGTGGGAGATAACATAACCTTTACAAATTCATTTATTCATTAGGCAGAGTGTGAATTTTACAATGACAATCTAGGGGTTCGACCTTTTCTCCAGGGCAAAAAGGGAACCCAGTACAGTGCAGGAACCGGAGTGTTACGGTCAATACAGTATCTTGCTTTTTTAACTAAAGCTGTTAAATTAATGTAACGGAGTAGAAAGTTCAATATTTCCCTGGAGTGCAAGTATAAAGTAGCATATAATGAAAATACTCAAGTAAAGTACAAGTAGCACAATGAAATGACAAGCTAACACTGGAAATGAAAGGGTGTGCTATCAGCTATCTGAAGCTAGAGTTAGAAACTAGCTAACATAAGTTAGCTAAACTGTATCTTAAGGCAAACGTTAGAAACTAGCTAACATTAGTGAGCTAAATTGTAACTCAAGGCAAAAGTTAGAAACTAGATAAACTGTGACTTAAGGCTAAAGTTAGAAACTAGCTAACATTAGTTAGCTAAACTGTAACTTAAGACAAAAATAGAAACTAGCTAACATTAGCATTCATCTGTAGATACTTGACAATCTAATTCAGAAACTATGAAGGTAAGAAAGTAAAGTTTATTAAACAAGCTGGCAAAGTGAGCTACTGCTACTTATATTTAGTGTCGGGGAGATGCATGGGAGCAGAGACTTGAAGATGCAAGCCACTGATGGAAGTGAGCCAGGAAGATGATACGTTCGACTAACGTCAAGATATAGAAATGGTACGGTCCACTTTAGGGGTGTCTGAACTCATCATCAATAATCACAAGATTATTGCAGGCATGAATGTGGGAAATGAATTTTGAACCTCTTTCCCCAGTTCAAAACCTATCATCAGGGCAACAAACATTAGTGATCATATTATGAACACCTAGCTAAAACTAAGTCAGTCAACTCATGTACTACCTTAAGTTTCTGTCTCTGGACAAAGACTTGAAAAAGAAGTCCTTTTTGTAAAACACATTCAGACAGTTTATCTTTCTTTAATACACTAAAGTGTATTCCTTTTGTCTCTTATTCTTTTTACCTCCAAAATAAGGCGAACAGATGTGATGAATTAACCCTGCCCTTCAGCAGCAATTTGTTATCACACAGGACAATGCTAGTCGCATATCATTGCTAAATAAAAGGCTATACTGCATGTGCATGGGAGTGGTAAATCCTCTGCTGATGGACAAAGCATTGGTGTTTCAGTAAAAGGTAAAGCACTGATTCAAATTGCTGCCCACATGTTTTAAGCTTCATTAATGATACTGCAGCATGCTGAGCTTTTCTCTCAGCTCTCTCACAGAGAAAGCTTTACCACGCAGGAAACCATGCTGGCGGTATTTTTTTCTGTTTGCTGTGAAATTTACTAAGTTCCTGATCCTATAAGTCGACTTGGTTTCTGCCTCTGTTACGCTGGCTCTAGTTATAGTCAAGCAAATACCATGATAATCCAATTTCAAGTCTAGCAGTGACTTTAATGCCATAAAAACAAGCGGTGAATAGCTGAACGATATTTAAATGTTGATTCCTATTCAGAATTTCGTCCGGGTTGGCTGCTCAGAAAAAAAAATCAATAAATGTTTTGTCCATTTACCACTGGCAGTTTCTGTATGGCCTGAAGCTGTGGCTAAGTCATATAGGCAGCCACGTATAAGGAGCAATAAATGGGGAAAATAATTGGTTAGCACTGAAAATCTTAAAGAGAATGTTAAAGAAAAGCAGTAAGCAGCGGACTGTTAATGAAACAAAGACAAAACAAACCCCTGCATATTTAGCAAATAACTTAACAATCAACAGCAAACTGACACCAACAAACTTTTCTATGACTGATCAGTGAATGTTAGAAGTCTCATGTAGTCTCAATTTAGTTTTACATCTCCTCTCTCAGGAGGAGCCCTAGCAACAATAGATTGGTGAGCCAATCAGAAGAGAAACCCTGAGCCTCTCGTCTGTTTTTTCGGCCCCAGAACACACCTGATTCCATGGCCCAAATCTGGCCCATATATAGCACGATTTCCAAATTCTACCTCCACAGCTGGACCAATTTTTGGTGCTCACACAGAAAATCTTCATATATTTCCCAGATGTGGAAGTATATGGGCCAGACTTGGGCCAAGTACCTGGGCATATAATGGGAAACCTGGGAAACACTAAGTTATCAGCTAATGCTCGCACTTCCTTGCTAGCTTGGTTAGCATGGTGCATCTGTAATACACAACTGTGATATTAACTGGGATGCTAACTTTGGCTAGCAAAGAACAGGCTTACTTACCTGTACTTACTGGAAAAAAGACAACAAAATGTTACCACTAAGTTCAATTGACTGAAAACACACTGACAAGTCAAAGCTCTGACAGATTTCTCCATCCTATATTATGATTGATAGGCAGGATGACGTGTGTGGTACGGTCTATCAATCACATGGTAGCCATGCCCTAATGCATACCCTTCTTTATCATCGAAGCTTGAGATTGAAAGTAGTGATTGAGACCATAAAATTATTAGGAAAAAGGTAATTGAAGTTATTAAACAAGTGAGAAGTTAGGTAATTTTCCCATAGACTTCTATACAATCGGACCTCTTTTTGCAACCAGTGTTTCGCCACCTGCTGGCCATTAGAAGGAATGCAGGTTTAACCACCTTTCAGAACAGTAGTCTATGTCCACTTTTATATACAGTCTATGATCTAAACCTAAACCAAGCCACTGTATTTTGTGACAAAATTTATTTAGGAAAGTGTTGACTAGCATAACAGTCATATAAAAATGGGAAAGCACTGGCAGTAGTATCTGGATTATAAAATACTGGTACCAGGCACTCTACAGTACCTGTATTAATTCAGATCAAATGAGTCTATAACAAAGCTCCTGTATAAAAAATGTGCTACAACACATATATTTTAAGTTCTAGCAGTTCTGCCTTGTGGATATTTCCTCAGCAGTTTCAAAACTGATTACAGAATTTTTTTAAGCTTCTATTCTCACAGCACAAAAGCAGCAACAATACAATACATGTCTCTGTGGCAGCACCAGCATGTTCAGTATACTGGGAGTTTATTGATTGTCTCTTCCTTTTCACTTCACAGGCACCCTTTGGATTTCTATGGATAACCTCCTGCATACATTTGACAATTAACAGACACAGGAATGCAGCTCAGAGAGGGTCAAAAGCAGGGTAATTAACAGCTCCAGACATGTGATAATTGCTTCACAGCGGCACAATGTCTGTCCTAATCAACACCAGGCCTGTTGAAGCAACACAGCCAACTCATGCACAGGGAATGTAAAAATACTCATATTTTCATATTTGTCATTTCCTGGGTACTGAAATTGATCAGAAGAGTTGGACTTTGGACTTTGCCTTAAACGCATTCATTGAGTTCCTCAACAGTTTCTGAGGTAGCAAAATAAATCCAGCCCATTTCTGGCCCAGTATACGACAGGTTACATGGCCCAAATCTGGCCCATATACAGCATGATTGTCAAATGATACTTCCACATCTGGACCAATTCTGGCGCATACACAGAAAATTTTGCAGCTGTCAGACAATACTGGAGGTTAACTGCAGGAATCTGCCCAGATGTGGACATATGTGGGCCAGACTTGGGCCGAGGAGCCAGCCATACGTTGAACCAGCATTTAAAAAGAGGATAACCACACACCAAGATCTAATGACGCCCACCTTGTATCACAGTTTTGTATCAGGTAGTTTTTGTTTTTTTTGGGGACCAATCCGCATCCATTTGAAACACAAGGTTCAGAAGTTCTTCTTGGCTTGTGGTCCCAGTGGAATCTATTTCATACCCCTTGCTTCAAGCAGGTTTTTACCAGGGGTGGTCATCAGTCTACAGAAGGGTTAGAACACTGCGGGTCATGCCTCGGCCCGGAGCACTCTGGCTTGGCCCTCACTCCCTTGACTCCCTGCCAGTGCCTCCATCTCACCACATTAACTGGCAGGTGTTGTCCACAGAAAGTGCTGAACACTAGACGAACTAAGTCGTTAGAGCAGACAACAGGACAGCTGTTGCTTACATCAGTTATCAGAGCGGTGTTTGTTCAGCAGGAATCCATGCTCTGTCAGTGCTGTATATATTCCAGGCAAAGAGAACCAGGCCGCGGACTTGATGTCATGGGGCAGTCCATGCCAGAGGGAGTGGAAGCTGAAGATGTGTACAAAGATGTGTGGGGAGACTATACTTGCGCATTAGAAAATTACCTCAACAGTCATGTCCTCCTAAACATTAAGAGGCAGGAGAAGCAAGGAAATGAGAAAATTACATTGTGATTTATTGTCTTATATCAGTATAAGCTGTCACCTCAGTCAACATTTTGATGAAGAGAAGTTAGGGTGTGTGTTAGGGTGGAGCATTGTCACTGGAGTGTGTCATTGCCAGTCAATATTATATAATAATATAAGTCAGTTAGTGTCAGCTCGAAGATATAATCCTAAAACTATAGATATATAAACTAAAATTGTTTAGGCCAGGAAGGAGTGCAGCAAGATGAAGATGTCCAGGCAGAGTGCAGCAAGATGCAGGACAGGTCCTGAATTTAAGAGAGATTTGCCACTGCTACTGTCATGTAATCGTATGTTTTAGTCTGGTGCATTTCTCTCGTTGGTGTAGTAAACATCTGAGAAGGTGGTTTGCAGGCTTTGGTGGGGATTTAGTTGAGGATGAACAGTAGCTGTTTCTAAGACTCTGCTTGCCTATCTGTAAAATTCACCCGACACACTTCTGCTGTAGAATGTTGAATGAATTTCACAGGCACAAAGCAACACTGTGAAAAGCCAGTGTTTCATTTACAGCCTGTGAGGCTGTGTCCTCAGTGTACAAAGAAATGACCTCACACATAAAACCACAATCACACAGTAGCACTCTGCATTTTTGGAATCATGTATTTCATAATTAGGTAATGGCAATGCAGATGTCAGTCAGGTTTTGCCTTATGTAGATTTTAATATAAAGTACTTATAGAAGTGTCATTTGTTTTCCTTGATGTTTCTTTTTCCACTACAGCCTGGTCTGTCATACTAAACGAGCAGCTTCTGCCTCACAACTAAAGCGACCATGGAAGAATAAAACCATTAGCATATTTTGACTTTGTAACCTTATCAGGGTGCTACAGGTCGAGACCCAAACAGGCTTTGCACACATTAATAATGATCACATGTTCCTTTTTATTTTTATGGAATGTTACCCTATTTTTTTTGCAGGTTAGAATCGCCGGTTGCCTCTGCACTGCAGTTCCAAAGTCCAGGCCCATGTATTATAAAGGTAGACGTCCATGTGTTGTTTGATTATAGATCAGATCTAGGTTCTATATAAATACTGTGGAAGTATCAAAGTGCTCAGTCCACAGAGAAATGCACACAGCCTGCATTCAGAAACTGAGCCTTAAAACCAGCCATCAGGACTTCCTGAACTTTGTGATATCACAACAAAGCAGTCACCACCCTCAGCCATGCCCCAAGCTCGGCCTCCTGGACCCACCATCCAACCTTGCAGGATTTGGTTTCTCTAAGTATTTAACTGAAATCTGCTCTAATTTTTATTGGATCACTCAGAAATCAGTCAACCAATCAAAAGAGAGGCTCAGGGCCTCCTCTTTTCTGATTGGCTCACCAACCTATTGTTGCTAGAACTCTAGAGAGAAGCCTGAGTGAGGAGATGTAAAACTACACTGAGATGGTATTTGGTAGTTAAAGGTGCTATATGTAAGTTTTTGCTATTGCTACATAGCTAATGATAGCTTTAACAGCTGTTTACTTAGTCTAGAAGAAAGATTTCAGATGTTTAGCATTAAAATTCATTCCTTTACTTGCCAAGAACCCATCCATTTTTTGCTATAGTGAGTCAATGTAGCATCCAGTCTGCCCTTCGTTCAGCATGAGACGATGAAGAAATAGCACTGCACAGAGGGTGTATACTAACCTCTTGGCAAGTATTCATTATCAGCACCGGCACCACCTGCTCCTAGCAAAAAAACATGTTTGATGGCAGAGAAAATTTACATATAGGACCTTTCAAACCATAAATATATCTTCTTGTGGATCAACACTTCAAATAAAACACCAGGAAAGTGTAAAATATGGGACCTTTAAGGTTTGATGAGCTGTTGGGCAATTGGGGATAAAAACACCACTTCCAGATAGTCACTGAGTAATGGATGAAAAAAGAAAAGCTTCAGAGAGAAATTCAAACCCTCTGCACACACTCAGTCACTGTGTGAAGTAGGCGGGTTTGGCAGATTTTCGGGTTTGAAAAGGTTACGAAAACTGCCGGATGAAACTTTCCAGCCTCTTGCTGAGAAAAAAAGTCCAGGTCCCTGTCGTCCTCCTCCCCGACCAGCTGACTGTGAGTCAGCCCCTCTGACCCACTGATCATCAGTCAGTTGGGGGGTGAGGTTGAGAAGGAACAAATCTTCAGGAACAAAAAAAATTATGTAGGTGGGAGAGGTGTATTCGGGTTATATTTGCCATCATATCAGTATGTCAGGTGGGGGATGAGGTCACTGAAATCAGATTTGATATTCGGCCCATGACAGGTCACAGGTAGAGGGTCCCTCTCTCTGGGATTATTAAAACCAGAGCAGCTTTCATTCAACCTGATTTCTTTTCTAATATTACACAACATGGAGCCACAACAGTAATCCTATCTGAAAATGAAACAAAAACCCTGAGACTGAATTATTTTGGGACCTTAAATAATTGAGAGAGCTCTGACATGAAACCAGTTTATTCTAGTTTATTAAGTGAGTTAACTAGCAGCCTCAATGAATCCACAACAGCTTCTGGCAGGAAGAGTTGTACTGGATTCATCTGGATGACTTTATAAAGGTTACCCATTCGATCTGGTTTATGGTTGATGATTACTGAATGCATGTGTCTGTACAGGTGCTCTAACCTGGTTCTTTTGATCGATTAGGCATCATAACGGGGTTGTAACATCTTGTCATCTGTGCCCCGCCCACCAAGCTGCCCCTGTGGTCTCCCAGCAGTTGAACCTGTATACTGCCCCATGTTCCTTTCGTTTCTGACAGATTTTCTTTGTATCTTGTTGTGTGTACCTTTGATTTGTCACTTGGTTTTTTGCCTGTTACTGTTTACCTTTTTTTAGACTGCTTACTTGTTTTTTTTTGAGTAAAGGCCTGGCTGTTTTGAATTTTACTTGTGACTTTCTTTGCACCTGAGTCTAAGGGTGTGAAAGGTGTGAAAAGGTGGGCAGGTGTGAAAACTCAGGTGCGGACCAAAACAGTCACACTGAGACCCTTTCAAGATGGTGGTCTTGGTCCGGTCCCAAATGACTTTGGAGCAGTTCATTTTTGGTGTGAAAGAGTTCTGAACTCCATCCAACCCCACAAGCATGTTAACTCACAATTTTGAGCGAGACAGTTCCTGCAACCTTCTTCATGTGTTTACTTTTCTGCTCCAAACAGCCAAACAGTCTGACCAGTAAGAGGAGTGAACATGCTCACGTGGTTTGGAATGATGCATTTTGGTTCACTTTCATTTTCTGTGTGAAAGCGAACCGAACCAAGGGGAAAATGCCGCAAGTCTACAAACTAACTAACCATTCTTAAAAGAAACTAACTGCACTAAGCCTTCTGAAAGATGCTAACTACACTAACCTTCCTGAAAAATAAATATACTATAACTGTCAGTCAGTATAAATTCCTGTTTACAGTTTGTTTGTAAAAACAGACAAGAAGTAAAAGGCAGCAAGGTTTTGACCAAATAAATAGGTGAGAAAGGGCCATTCACATCCATTAAAATAAGTCACATGATGGGCTCAAAGTCACATTCGGCATACAACATCCGTGATGTAGTGGGTGGGGCCTTTATTTACCTCAACTTCAGAAGGTAACAAGCCTCTTTTTATAATATTCATATTAGATATAAAAATAATTGATTTATTGATTGATTTATTCATTCTTGATTTTGGCACTTTCAGTCCTCCATATTATTGTGGGTAAATGAGTTGTTTATTAGTATCATATAACAGATTTTATTTGCAATAATATTAGACATATGAATTTAAATTTTTACATTATCAATTAAATGCTGTTAATTCAGAATAGTTCAGCTGAGGACTCAAGGGAGGCGTAACATGCTAATTAATTATTCTCAGTGTGTGTGGCATCATTTACAAAGAGAGGAACTATAAGGCAGCAGGTTCCCCTCAGCAGCTCGTCTTTACAAGGCGAGATCACTCCCTGCCTCACAGCCGCTGCTCCGGCTGCACCAGCTTTATTAGCAAACATCCCTCATCATCGCTAACAATGACCTTGATGCTCCGCTCGCAGGCCGGCTGACGCTGCCCGGCGCTGTGCTCCAAAATGCCCACTGGGGCGACATAAAGAGGCAGAGAAACACGGAGAGGCCTCGACACACGGAAAGCACTGACGGGGGACGTAAACAATGAAAGGAACAAGTCAATCAATACAAATAGCATCTTCTGCACCACATCAACTCAGCACTTGTTAAGAGGTGGTTGGGGGAGCGGGGGGGGGGGTGAGAAGAGATGGGTCAAGAGGAAATGTAGCAGATACTTACTGTATGCCTTCCCTGTTTGTAGTCTGCATGACACAGGAAACAATTTATTTAGTGAGAATGTGCATGAAGAGAAATCAGCCCTCTCAATACTGTAGTACAGTGTGGAATATGCTGAGATGCACTTTACACAATTAGCTACATTATTATTATTGATAATCAGACTGAACTGGACTTATCTTGTTGTTTACTTTGTTTTGTTTCGCACTAACCAATCGGATATATGTCTCCCTGACAACAGCTTTGTTTGATGCAGAAGCTGTAACTGTTATTTTTCACACTAATTACATATGTTGATCTAAGAGTTGCGTCAACATCTCATCCACACTTGCCGGGCTGTGCACGATCACGTGATGCACAGTAGCCTCAAAGTACTAAGTAGGTAGTAGTCAAAGTAATCACGACACAAGAAACAGATGTAAAACAAAGAACAATACAAATATTTTTTTCTAAGAATCTCAAACACTCCAAATATAATAATATATGAAGTGTATATATATGTGTAATATATATATATATTAATTATCCGAGTGAATATATATAAATATAATATAGATCTTTTTCCATAGAGAAATGTAATATATATTACTATTATTATTATTTATATATATATATATGTACTGTATATAGCTGATTGTGTGTCAGAACCCAGGCATACTCATGGTGTGAAGGGAGTTACTTGAGCTTTGTGGGAAATCGTCTGAAAATAAACAGCGTAAATTGTGATAGTGGAGATGATGCGCCGAGGTGGAGGAATAAGGAATCGGCTCAGTTCACTCCGACAATTAAAGAAGTGATGCAGAGGGCTTGAAAGGTCAGATTTCAGGGCACAGAGGCCGGCCGAGTCGATGGCCCAAAGAGACACCCAGCCCCGTCTGCAACAATCCTATCAAAGGCACCTAATGTGAGTCCAGCAGCTTGCTCCGTTTCACTGTTTTTTACTGTTTACTGTGGAATTTAGCTCTCTTTCTAAAGTTTTTCTGCTACTCACTCAAACCATCCAATAATGAGGTGAATAAGTTTTGGGTTGTAGTCTGGGAAACTGGGGCTGGTAAGGAGTAGGACATGGTACCAGCTGCTCAGCTTTGCTCCAAGCAGCCCAAACATTTTTCTCCATAGAGCCATTATAAAAAAAAAATGTCCATAAAACTGTTGACCTCAAGTTATTAGGTTTTAAAAGTGTAAAGCTTTCCCAGTTCAGTGTGGAAGCAAACCAGGAAAATAGAGCAATTGTCATGGGAGTGAATGAGCTACGGAGGACTAAAGCAGCCATCATAAATATATAACTACACGCAGACTGGACACGCTATGTCCCAATTCCTCATACAGAAGTGTAATTTATGACATATGCGTCCCTATATCAACCCACACCCAAAGCTCCACCTGCCTGGACCCACCATCCAACCTTGCAGGATTTTGTTTCTCTGAGTGTTTTTACCTGAAATCTGCTGTATTTTTATTGGATCATTCAAAAAACAGTCAGCCAATCAGAAGAGAGGCTCAGAGCCCCTATTCCATCCCATCGATTACACCACTATAACCAATCCGGCTTTACACTGAAGTAGGACTGCCCTCCCAATTAACATATGGACACAGAAATAAATTAATAAATGTAGAAATACAGCAATTTCATTACTCATATATTAGTTTTGCATTTATTCATGCACTTTAATATTTATGTATGAATTTACGTAATTTTTAAATTAATAATCCCCCCCTATGGGCACAGAGCCTCTCTTCTGATTGGCTCACCAACCTGTTGTTACTAGAACTCCAAAGAGAAGCCTGAGACTGGAGACGTAAAACTACACTGAGACGGTTTTTGGTTCTTAAAACTACAAATGTATCTTCTTATGGATCAACCCTTCAAAATAAAACACAGGAAAAGTGTAAATCATGGGATCTTCAACACCCACTTCCATTGGACAGCAGTAAGGCAGCCGCCCACCACCACAGGATGTGGTGAACACCAACCACGGTGCCACAGCTGATACGAACTGGCAACTGCTGTCCGCTTAAAATGCAAAGTAACTTTACCCTGATTCGGCCTCCAATGTTAACAAATGAGCTGCCAGCCGTCGCGGAGACACAGGGCCTTGAACGCAGCAGGCAAACACACCAGTCATAATCAATCAATCCCCCAATCAATCATCGATCCACTCCGCTGGGCGGTGGGGCGCGCAGACACCTCCGCCGTGAGATGGTCAGAGCCGGGGTACGGCTGCTGCTGCTGCATCTTTTGGGGGGAGCCTGGTTTGTAAAGTGACGCAGGGGTAAATTAGTCCCACTGGGACGCCAGCGGAGTGGGCTGTGCATTCGCCCAGCAGGAATAATAAGCCTAGAGTCGGAGTCGTTACGCAGGCGTCCCTCGTGCCAACAGGAAACACAGTCACCACAATTACTCCACCTGTCATCCACCCTCAAAGACGTGTGTGTCTAATACCCCCTGTCACATGCAGAATATTAATATTTAATACATGGAGGGATAATTGCAGGGTCTGGTTCTGAAGTGAGATCTGGATGGTGTCGTCACGTACGCCTATGTGTGTTTTGTTTCCCTGTTGCCAAGACGGTGATTATCACAGCCTGGTGTCACTGTCAATGCACCAACCGCAATTAACATTCTGCCGCATCTGTTGTTTGATCAATTACTTTTCGACTCACCATGTGTAAATAGAACGAAGCGGCTCAAGAGTGACAGGCGAAAGAGGGAACTGTGTAAAAACAGCAGCAGACTGTGCGATTGATCTTTGGAAATAATCTCCTTAATTCTCATTTCTCCGCGCCAGGCCAGGTGATGCAACTCCGAGGTTTATATGAGATGCCGTTTCATTGGGAGGCGCTGTCAAAATGCCAGGCAGCAACAGGTGGCTAATATAATCTACTCCACGCCAAACAATATCTGAGAGGAGTGAGTAACTGCGTGTGTGTGTGTGTGTGTGTGTGTGTGTGTGGGGGGTGGGGGGGTCAAGAGTCCATCTCTGTCTCTCTGTCTTATTCTCTCCATCTACATGTACAAGTATGTACAGCGGTTTGTATGCAAATTCTCACTTTGTTCGTTGCCCTGACAACACCGCAGTGCTCGACTTGGAGAAGTGGCAGATGATCTGTTATGTTATTTCACACAAACACACACACACACACACACACTGCTCAGTCAAACACAGGATGCTGCGGGGAAAGAGACAGGAGATTTTGGTGTCGAGGATTAAAACGTTGTTGTGCAGCAGGTGTCAAAGACTGCTGGAGAAAAAGAAGCTAATACCTTTATTTCCAAACTAATTCCACTGAGGAGGTTGCTAACACAGCTAAGCTAACGCGTTTGGTGGAGAAACCGCAATCAACGGCTGATGCTAAAGGTCTGTGCTGTGGTTCACAATACATTTCCAAGAACCATAAACAAAACTAAAGCATAACAAGCAAAATGTTTTGACAATAAATCCATACAATACAGTCACAAAGTGATTTTAAATGGCAAGAGTGGCTATTACAAAATAATGTACATAATTAAAGGTTCCCTTTACTGTTAGTAGAGCAATATATTATGAAGGAGGAAATTAATTCAACACATTTGTTCGACCTCAGGAACAGATGTGCTTTGAAAATAGTCACTGAATGTAAATGTAACTTTTTTCAAACTCCATAGGCCACCTTTGACATACGATATCAGTATCAGTATACGATATATAGTATAGCAGTATATTTAGCATTTTTAGCACTATTGATTGGACATTGTAAAATGGGCTAAATTAACACTCTCCTCCTACTGCAAGTAACTGCCTAAACGGAACCATGAAAAAGTTAGCTTTGATAGTGAAGAATCCGCAGATATGTTACATGTACGGTCAATCCATTGCATGTGCTTCAAAATGTATTTGTTATATGTTGTATTGGCAAATTTCTTGGAGGATATTTTTGGGGATGGGATTTTGCTGATGGGTTCTGTTGGGACAATATAAAATAATTTCTATCTAACAGTATGAGAGCCTGTTTAGAATTGAAACAAAAATGTAAAATTCTACTTTTTGGGTTATTTCCGTTTACTGTTTTCTGGCCGGGGCGGCAGTAATGTCACAGACCATTACTCGGGGGCCTTGAGGAGATCTGATAAACGTGTCAAAAAAATTGCATCTACATCAGACACTCTCAGCAATGTACAATCCAAACAATACTTGACCCGAGACCTGCTACAAGTTCCCAAAGTGACTACGTGAAAGTACCAAGGATGCTGTTTCTGTAGACACAAGTGGCATCCCATGATGGCTTGTGGGTTTGAATTTACAAAGACATCTGTTGTAGTGATATTTAATAGAGTTTCAGACACAGCAAGATTCCAGATTCCATGTATAATTCTTAATTATACAGGAGGTCTCCAGGCACTCTGTGGTGTGAAAGAAACTTAAATTTGAGCTGTATCACAAATAATGCTGATGGGATGCAGTGAAGTAACTCAAAGCTTAGCAATAGTCCAACAGTGTACAAAATGTATGGCAAGTTTGAAAAGACACACCAGATGGTCTATTAGCCTGGCTGGTGGCCCCTAGAGATCACACTGCTCCAAGAAATCAAAGAAGTTTGAATGACTGACCAACTGAGCCAATGGTCACAAATTGTAGAATCTGAGGTTGACGCAAGTCACAAGCAAGTCCCAAGTTACTGTGGTGAGAAGTCAAGTCCTCGCTAAGGTCAAGCAAGTCACAAGTCACGGCATACGAAATTTTGATCATCAACCCCAGTTTCTGCATTTAAAATCAGTTAGCAGCCAAGCCGCTTAATCGGGTTGTAATGGCAAGTAGAGCAATAGCGTGTGTTACAAACTGATCACCAAGAGAAACGGTTTATTAGTTTTACTATGCTAACAACTGGATGAATAATTAAAGTAGTTCAGCGTTATGACTCTGATTAACACTTAATTTCTCCAAATTAAGCCAGTTTTCCAGGATGATAATAAACACTACTTGAACAAATGTGTGTATTGGTGTGAGAGTGGTGCACTTTGAAATGTTGCAGAGAGAAGTGGCTGGAGGTGAGGGCAGCAGAAACGATGTTCTCTCCCACCTATAGAATTGACAATGTTGGATAAATGGGCCAGTTAACCCACCCATCTGCAGTGACTGACAGCTTTAAGTGAACAGAACGAAGTCAGCATATCTGATAATTGGCAATTGTAGGAGAGGAGTGTGTGTGTGTGTGTGTGTGCGTGTGTGTGTGATGGAAGGATGGATAAAAGGGTGGAGTGTAGGTGGTGGGGAGCCTGCCCTCCTCCTCCTCCACCTCATCCTCCTCCTCCTCGTCTTTATGTCTTGTCACTTCCTGGCGAGGAGCCCTTCCTCATTTTATCTTTTTCATCATCTCCCTTGACCTTTCTATTGGATGGTCTGCCTCAGAACTACATTGCTTTATTCTCTAAGATCACTCTAAGACCTTCCCACCGCACCCACAGAGGTGTCAGACCTAGGATGCTCTCTCAGTGTCGCCCACTAATTATTTTAAATGACTTTCGCAATCCAGTCCCGGACTTAGCCAATGTGACATATGCATCACCATAACTGTAACAGCCGGTAAATGTGCTGTTCAGGGTGGCCTCTTGTGTAGATGACTGATTGGGACAAGAATAATTCTGTAGTTAAAAATTGTTGCATGTACACGGTGGATTGTGATTCGGTCCTATTGTAGAGTTCAATGTTGGGCAATTCGTAGGAATTTGTAAAGGGTTTGTGTTAGTCATTTAGTCACGAAACCTTGAATAAGAGTTGAGTCTCAAGCCCCCAGTGTTCAAGTCCGAGTCCAAGTCTGAATCACCAAAGACGAGTCTGAGTCGAGTGGAGTCCCCATTACCTCAGTCTGAGTCCGAGTCATCAAGGTTGAGTTCAAAGATGGGCTCCCAGATAGCATATTGAAACTTCTGGTGCAACATAAACCAGGGTACTCCGCCCGAGTCTGGCCCATATTCTTCCACATCTGGACAGATTCCGGCTGATATCCTATTCTCTGACAGCCACAAGATTTTTTGTATGTATGTTAGAATTGGGCCATAAGCAAACAAGCATTTAGCCCAAGTATAGGCCTGATTTATTTTGCTACCTGGGAATGTGCCACTCTGGCACAGTCAAGGAGCTGATATACAAATAAAAAAATCATTTTCACTTATTTATGGCATCTGAGTCGCCAGGAAGTCGTTGGAGTGGATGCACCACTGTCACATCAGAGATCAGGTTGTCTAAGCCACAGACAGGACTCTGGATGCTGGCTCTTTGGTTAAAATTTGGGAAATATGGTGGTTTTGGACCTGTGCTGTGATACTTTCAGTACCAATGCATTTGCAACTTGCCAAATACATAAATTAACAACTTATCCTCATTACGTTCATAATCTATTTCCTGTCAGGAGACAGGGTTGACCTGCCATCACTGATGATGCCAAATCCAAATGCAATTCAGTTCATGGTTCATTAAAATAAAGTCTCAAGCACATGGTGTTGATGGCCCATCCAGGAATTCTATTTAGATTTTTTAGGATGCCATTAAATCACCCTAATTTTTATTCATCGGTAATGGTTTATACACATAATGGAACAGGAGTCATCGGGACAAATGTGTGTCGTAAATAAACAATTTATCAATTTATTACATTTTTTTACTTTCAGCCCTTTGCTCTCTACACAAATAAACTGCATGAATTAATTTACCCATAATGGCTTTTCTTCACTTGGTGGTGATTTATTGTTAAAAGAAAAAAGGGTTCTGACTGAGTAGCATGCTAGAGGTTACAGTCAGTTAAAGCAGTTTATCAACTAGCAATGCAAGTCACCAACTTCCTTCCTTACCAGGAGACCAGGTCTCAATCATTAAAAGGAGCTATATGTAAGTTTTGCTATTGCTACATAGCTAATGTTAGCATTTACAGCTGTTTACTTACTAGTCTAGGATAAACGTTGTGAATTCAAACTTCATGCTTTTACTCACTAAGAGCTGTAACCAGAGGTGGAAAGCAACTCTCTTCTTTGCTTCTATTTCTTTAACATACTAACCAGCTAGTCAGACAGACATCTACTTTCCGATACCGAGTCACTGTACCGCCCAGGCTGCCCTGAAGAAGCAGTGCTGCTTAGAGGACATATTATAACCACTTGTGTTGTAAACATAAAGATGGCAGAAACTCTTGGTGAGACTGGTATATAAACAGCTGTAAATGCTAAAGTTAGTTATGTAGCAATAGCAAAACTTACAAATAGCTCCTTAAATTAAGGATCGTCTTTTAAAGGTCACATATATATATGTATAAAGTGAGGTTTCCATGTCCTTTTTGATCGGTTTGATATTAATACTGTGAAAGTATCAAAGTGCTCAGTCCATGCAGCCCGTATTCGGAAACTGAGCTAAAACGAGCTGTAACACATGCCTCTTTGGACCCACCATCCAACCTTGCAGGATTTGGTTTTTCTGAGTGTTTACCTGAAATCGTACCTTTCTTACCTTTTACCTTTTAAAATGTCTCTTATCCAGAGAAGAAAGGGTATTAATTTCGAGAATTTCATTAACTCTTGTTTAATGTCACCTTGCCACAGATCTCATCAGTCGATCCAGGCAGGAATGAAATGACATGCTTTAATGACAGGACCCTTGTGTCCACTTAAATTACCATGCGGAGAACGCTCCTGCCCACTGCAGCTCTCCACTCAGATGCCAGTTTACCTCCCTCCTCCAGGCCTGTTGCAGTTTAATCTGTGTCTCTGTGTCCTCTGTTCCTGTGACAACTCATTTGAACGAAATTATTCATGAACCTTTCTGATGTACAGTAATCACTCCTTCAGTCCTTTGGAATATCAATTTGTTTTAAGGGACTAAAAATTCTTCTTTTTATCCGCACCAAGCCCTGGCAGCACATCATCACCACTGTCATCCAACATCACTTGCTTCCAGTCAAATCCTGCATTCTGTACAAAATCCTCTCCCTCACCTACAAATCTCTCCATGGTCTCGCCCCCCAGTACCTGTCTGACCTCCTACACCCCCTATACCCCGTCCCGGAACCTACGGTCTGCTCTCCACCCCCTACACCAGCCTGTGATCTTTCAGTAACAGAGCTTTCAGTGTGGCAGCCCCCACCCTCTGGAACTCTCTCCTGGAAGAGGTTCGCACAGCCGCATCTCTGGACACTTTCAAATAACTGCTGAAAACCCACCTGTTCATCAAAGCCTATGGCCCCTAGCTCACTAATCTCCTACAATCTCCTCCATCATTGCCTTCCTTATTCTGTCTCATCTTGTTTTCATTTATATGTTTAATTTATTTGTGTTCTTACTCTGTAAAGGGGCCTTGGGTACCTTGAAAGCCACTATAAAAATCTAAGTTATTATTATTATTATTATTTCAAATAGATTTCTTGGCAGGTCCTACGAAGTAGCGGTACTTGAGGGAAAATTCGAGTGTTCAGACACACCTCATTGTCATATTTCATTGAAGCATTTGATTTAGTTCTATTTAAGAAACAATAATTATTCTGTGTTACAGTGAGATCAAACAACAGAAGCCCAATGTCTGGTTTTACCTTAAACTCTAATTGCAGTGATGGGCTGCACACCTAAGAAAGTCAGTGGATTCTGATAAAGGAATCAACCAGAGAGGTAAGGGAAAGAGACAGACAGAAGGAAGAAGTCTGTGGGTAATGAACTTTAAATGAATAAGAACAGAAATAGAAGCACAAGAATGGAAAATCAGATATCTCTCTTGGGCATAAAGTGGTGAGAAGATGACAAATCAATGCCAGAATCTTAAAGGAACTTGTCAAGGCCCCTTACATACTGTGTGATAAGACTGGTCCTACAGGTTCATGACATGTCACACTGTTCAAGTGGTGTCTAATCTAATCTTGGTTTCAAAATGTGACAGACTGGAAATTGTGAGAGATTGGATCATAGCACTACAATGGAAATAGACACTGTTTACGGTATATACAAGCAGGGAATATAATCATTTGACCAGTTAAAGCTAAAAATTGCAACAATACTAAAGTGAGGTAGAGGGGAGCAGCATTCTTTGGACGTTTGCAGGAGAATCCTGGGATCCGTGGTGGGTGACTACCTACAGCAAAAGTGTGCTTGTCATTTTTCAAACCTAGTTTAGACGAATCAGTTGATGAAACACTCGTTGAAACACTTGACAAAACATTTGATCAAACGACAGAAACCTGGACGGCTGTGTTCACATGAAAAATGTGCAAAGTATGACCTATTTCTCTGGAAGTTAATTTGACTTGCTAGCTTGTCATGTTGACAAAGGCTGGGGCTCCAAGCAGAAAGGGGTATATATTGTTTTGTATCAATATTCTGTATATGGTGCATTCAGAGAGTATTCAGGATGTGATATTTAAATTTTTCCCTGTTAATTAGTTTGAAATAATTTAATTGTTTTCGCTTTGTTATTAAGGAGAATTGAGTGTAGATTTATGAAGGAAAAAAATAACAACATAACAAAAAGCACTGTATATAACACATTAAACCCAAGAGGTTTTTCAACCCATAGTATGAAACCTTGGATGCAGCCTGCCTATGAATAAAGACAAACACTATGTGATGGTTTAAGGTCATGTGAAACACTGCAAATCCTTAGTCACCATTGATCCTTGTTATATCACTGACTTTACTTGGATCCTGAAGCTTTCTCCAGCTGGACTGGACCAGCTGTTATTCTTTTTTGCCTCTGCTTTTTGTGCTTTCCATCATAAAGCTCCCCCCCCCACCCCCCCTCCTCAATTTGCTGCTCCTTTGGGAGAATGGAGAAAATGGTCCAAGGCCACTCAGTTCACCATCTTGGCTGTTGATTACTCTGCTGACTGCAGCCAACAGCTGGCGATGAGCAGCAGCTTGGTGGTCTGTGCTTTTGATGTTATTCCCCTGGTCACTGTAGTCCTCAAATTGCTGAGCTGCTGCCACTTCTGACGATTACAGCCGGTCGAGGATCTTCCTTCACCAGGTCAAAATCTGACGCTTCAGTAATAAACCTGTGGACGTCTGAGCAATCCAATCATATGTTACAGTTGAACATGTGAGTGTGACACTGTGGACATTAATGTGCTGCTCTAACAGCCTCCATTATTCTGGTGTCAGCCATTTCACCAGATGTTGAACCTTTTACATTCAGACACCAGATCAGTAGTGACGTCCGGCAACATCATCGTGCACAGAGTCCATTAAGATGGACAATGCCATAAAGATGGATGAGACATAAACGTCCATAAAGATGGACGACATCCGTAAAGACGACATCCGTAAAGATGGACGAGACAATCGTCCATAAAGATGGACGATGTCCATAAAGGTGGATGAGAGACGACATCCATAAAGATGGACGACATATGTAAAGATGGACAACCCATCATTGATGAAGATGGACGTCTCTACTTTTCCCACTCTACAAAAATGAAGCCAAAATATTCTGAATATGAAGTCTGCCATCTTGCTCTGGTGACATCATCTGGAGGGGGTGATCCTCCGGTATCAAAGCCCCGCCCAGACACCTGCTTGACCAAGTCATGAGTCAATCACAAAATCAACCCTTGTACAAAAATCAGTGTGAGAAGAACTACCTAAAAGAAAACTTTAATTTGTTAGTTTGGCCCATCTGTTACTGTAGAGGGGGCGGGGTTAATGAGTTAAACTGCAGCCAGCCACCAGGCCAAAATTGAGGTGTTTTGGCTTCTTTTTTAGGGAGCTATGATTTCGGCCATCTTTATCCATCATCAATAATGGAAAAGGGACGAATACAAACTGTTCACACAACGTTGGAGAAAGGGTCCGCTCAGCTCAGCCTTTTGATGATAATTACAAGTTACCCACGGGGTAAACAGGCAAGCTGTGACCATGGTAACAACAACTGCGTGACAGGGTAACCCAAACACAGTTCTTACATCAATACCGTGAGAACAAGTATCAGATTCTGTCTATCTCATTTTCCACTTCCACATTTTGTGTATTGATGTGGACTGTGCTCTTGGGTCCAAACAAAACTCACAAAAGCCCTCACACATAATACATTCACTGACACAGTGGTTTTAGATATAAAAGATGAATTTATGATGTCTACAGTTAATCCACGAGTGAAGGATGTGAGAATCAGGCTTATTCCATGGGGGGGTGTATTTTTAGGAGGGGAACTTTGAAGCTGTCAAAGAGGCTGCTTCTGCCAGGATGTGTTCGACAGATTTGTGAATCTAAAGTCTTTGCGCTGTGATTATCCAAGTGATATCTCACTGTTTACAGTAAATGTATAATGTTGGAGTGTTGATTGAAAAAAAAAAAAATGAACATTTGGCTTTAACATCTACAATGAGTTGCACAGTCTAGCTGCTAGTAACCTCCTGAGACAACAGTTTATCCAGAAAATCAAAGCACCAAACATAGTGAATTTTCCTCAGGAAGTATTTAGACCCCTTCATTTTTTTTTTTTTTTTGCACACGTTTGTTGTAGATTCATTGGTAAATGGATAAAAAATTATTTTTTTTATTCCTTTATTATGCAGTGAAATCCGTACATTACTTGATGGTAAGCTAAGACTAATTATAGTGGTATTAGCTGTATTTGGAATTAATGTGAGAAGATGTATGCGTTTGTTGAAACAAGGTGCTGATTCTTTTTGGTTGCAATATTTCCCATAAAGAAATGGGTTAGGGTTTTCTATGGGCATTTGATATATGTTATAAGCTTATATCTTCAATATCTTCATATATGCAGAGGATGTAAATATGTGATAATAACATATCCCCTTAAAGGTGACATATATGGCAACATCTCCCTACTGAAAATCCCAGTGTTTAAAACTGATGAGGAGGTAATCTGTTCATCCTCATCAGAGGGGACTGGGTCCCTCACTAGTCGGTAGGCTGGTTTGGTTGTGTCCTTCAGGGAGCTGTGGGTGACGGCATGTCCAGAGTGGCCCTCCTGTCAACTCATATATCCATTAGCTGCCTTTTACATTCATAAAGTGAGGTGTACAGGCACACATGATGGCACATAATAGAGGAGAGGTATGCAGCCAAGCACAGGCACCTATAATGGAATAGATTCCTTGTCCACACTCGAGTGACTCTGAGAGGGGCCATAAATAAGCAGTAATATGCATGTGGGGTAAGTCGGGGCGGGAGTCAGTGCAGAGATAAGACTTCACTTTCACACCTCTTGACCTTAAAAGAAGCAGCTCAAAGTCAAAACTGCAGAGTCAAAATGAATCAAGTAAATGAAGTGCATTTTTTTTTCTTTTTGGACTCGAACCGTCGTGGTTAGGACTACGCCTTCATGGTACGTGCTCTACCAGATATGTTTGTTGCAGTGCTTTGAGCTCTCAGGGCAACTGTAAATGAGCCCCATTCTAACTATGCTGTTAATTATGAAATAAAAGCTCATATTCAAATAGCTAGCACTCTTGTATCATTGATGGTATTGACTGGGATTTGTGTTTTAGAGTTTTTATCAACAATAAAAGTCCCCATATCAAGAGTGATGTTGCAATATATGTTAACTAAAAGGGGATACATTATTATCAAATATATACATCCTCTGGATATATGAAGATATACGTTTATAAAATATGAAATACCTATAGTAAATGTATGAGTACATATATTAAAAATATCTATATGATACATTTTTAACATAAAATGTTAGCATATGTGTTAGTACATTACATTTTTGTATGGGAACAGACAGAAGAAAAAACAGCAAAAAAGAAACACAGTTTTACTGTGAAAACCTGAAAAACCAAATTAGAAAATTACTTAACCTGAAAAGCAAAGACCCTTTAAACAATCATACACACCTTTAGCATTGATGAAACACCTAAGAAACAATTGAAACCTTGGAGTTGTCTTTGACTCAAATCTCACATTAGCAGCAACTGTCACCCGCATGCATGTTGACCAGAACGAGAGCCCACATTAGACCAGTTTTAAAGTCTCTGCACCGGCTGTCTGTCTGCTTCACAATTGATTTTAATTGATTTAATTAATCATTGCTCTTAATGGCTGTGCTCCTGCCTATTTATCAGATTTGCTTTTATCCAACAAACCTTCTCGAGCCCTCAGGTCTTCTTGTAGCAGCCCTTTAATTAAACCCAAAGTCAGAGCAAAAACTCCTTTTAGTGCTGTGGTCCACGTCTCTGGAGCAGCCTCCCTGAAGACCTGAGGGCAGCAGAGAGTTGGAATTTTTAAAAGCAAACTCAAAATGCACCTTTTAGTCAGAGTTATAATTGAATTTTATTTATTTATTTATACATTTGGTCTGCTTCGAATATTCTTTTATTCCCTGTCTATCCTCTGGATTGGTTTCCTTTTATTTCTGGTATTTTATGATCTTTTTCACACTTGACTCATTTATTATTGTCTTATTTTGCTATTCTGGATTTCTAATGAGTCCTTTATTCATAATCGATTTTGCATCGTGTGTGGATTTGGTTTGGGGTTCGGGGTTGGGTTATAGTGTTTGAGTCACATCTTGTCAGTTAAGTCCCTTTTGTCTCCTCCCTTTATATCTCATCAGGTTTCTTGTTTTATTTTGATATTCACCTCTTGTCTCATTCCAGGTCCCCGCACTTCCTGCCCTCCTGTGTGATTACTTGACCCCGCCCTAATGCGTTGCACCTGTGTGTCATTGTCTCTCTTGCCCCAGTGTATTTAGTCTCAGTGTTCCCTTCACTCTGTGCCAGTTGCTCTTGTCAATTTCTTTCCTGCCTTTCCTCTATGTGATGGTTGCTAATATTTTTCTAAGCAAAGACTGTTACTTTACCTGGTGTGTCAAGTTCTGCTTTTGAGTTCACTCTCTGTGTTCAGCCATACGAAAAGTGGTATACAAATAAAGTTTTGATTGATTGAATAACTTGACAGGATTGAGACATATGGACTGGACATTGTCTGACCTTATTTGGGCCAAAACCACAAAAAAATAGATACTTGGCAAAACAACAAAATATGGAATTGATAATCAAAGGAAATCGAAACTCTAAACCCAAGTCCATTACTATGAATGAGCCGGAAGACCCACAAAATTAAAAAATAAAGCATGTGGGCCTGATGGAAATAAACAAAATGCTGAAATACAGCACAAAAAATCCAATTTTAATTCTGTGTGGGATATTTTCCTGAGCGTGCCAATAATTGTGTCAAAATATTAAAGGTCCCATATTATCTAAAGTGAGATTTTCATGTCTTTTTTCATTATAAAGCAGGTCTAGGTTCTATATTAATACTGTGAAAGTATCAAAGCACTCAGTCCACAGAGAAATGCACACAGCCTGTATTCAGAAACAGAAAAGCGATCAGGACTTCCTGAACATTGTGATGTCACCAAGTCACAATTTATCAAGCTACAGCAGTAGGCTACAATCTGTTACCTGTGGTTGGCCTGGTCATGCATCACTCAGAAAACAAGTCAGCTGAGACTAGAGCTCCAGAGACCACTTTCCCATTCAAATGAAAGGGAGTAGTCTTTGACTTTTGGACCCCACTGTATATATCCTTATGGAAATGAAAACGTCCAATAAAATATCTGAAAAGTGTCAAATATGCAACCTTTAAAAGTTGTGCAAAAATACACCCAAGGGATATCCGTCACCAGCTGTTTGGACTCTCTCGCTATTGGTCCTCTGCAGCATTATCATCTAAAATCCATTTGCAGAACAACTGCAAACCTCCAGAGGCCCTGATGTGACTCTAGAGGACACAGGAGGTCAATGTTTGCTGGCGGTTCTCCTGTCCTACAGCCTGTACATCCTCCACAAGTTCCAACACTGGCACTAATGGTAAATATGGAAAAAGACCAGAATAATGAACTGTAAAAAATTTTCTCATAATTTGAGCATACGAAACATTATATATATTTAAAGAGGAACTATTATGGCCATTTTCAGTGTTAATCATTTCATTATTGGTGTCTACTAAAATAGGTTTACATGCTTGAATGTTCTGAAAATACTTTATTTTTCTTCTTCTGTACATCTTTTACTGTCCTCTATTCACCTTCTGTCTGAAACGCTCTGTTCCCTCCGAAGCTGACCAATCAGAGCACACTACCATGACAACGATACGTTCCGCATGTCTTGTGTAAACAAATGGTTGTTTATAGTTTTGAGCAAGAGTCTGATGCTGGAGAGGAGATGAGAGACCTAATCCACCTTCACAAGCTGGACTGGAGCATAAAACAAGTGTACTCACTGTCAGGCAGCCGGAAGGAGGGAGACATATGAAGAGCGCTGCAAATCAAGATGCTGGACAGTCTGCAAAGACTTCGGATAACATTATTCATAACTTGGAATACTTTTATGAGAAACCCTGTTGAGTTTTTAAGTGTGGACACTTCCGGGGTAAAGGAATATAAATAATGGAGGAACAGACAAACAGTGACAGGTGGAGAGTATCCACCGCTTCACCTCCTGCTGGTTTACAATGCTGGTAAATCTGAATGAATTAAACTTTAGTGCGCATAGTTACTGAGAAACAAACTCACCAGTTAAACTGTGGACAATTTATCTGAGCTAACGAGGTACAGCATGTCAACACTGACAAACGTTTAAGCAGTTATATCTTTCACTTTGCTGCTTCTTACTAACGTGATTAGGTCGCGGTAACATGGTTAACATCACAAATCCACAATACCAATGCAGACTGAGTGTGAAGTGTGAATTACATTATATGTAATATCCATGTCACGTATTAAGGTAAAGCTGGACCCAAATTCAGACGAAACAAGGGAGTGGCTGGAAAATGTTGAATTAACAAAAGAACCAGAGAAAACTCAAAAATCCAAAATGTAGACCAACAGGAAGCTGAAGCACGAAGGAAACCCAGGGGAACTTGAACAGGTAGCAAAAGCATAAGGAAACACAAGGGGGTATTAACAGAAACAGAAGCACGGGGGACTGTAACAGATGAACTGACACAGACAAAGGGGAGCACAGAGACTAAATAGACACAAGGGAGGCAAGGGTGATTGAACACAGGTGAAACACATTAGGGCAGGGCAGACAATCAACAAGGAGGGAAACGGAACAAGGACAGGAAGTAAAAACATCAAGAGACACAAGGAAAGTATCTACAAAATAAAACAAGAAATGACCAAACTAAAAGTGCAAACACAACACAAAAGCTCAAATATAAAATGTCCGTCATGGCAACCCATGACAGCACAAAGACAGTCTGGACCAGAGGTATTAGCAAAACAGAGACCCTATAGAAATTTAAGAAAACACACCTGGGAAAGCTCAACAGCCTAGCCAGTGTGCTTAACCATCCAATTAATGTGATTTGATTCGTATATTTCCCATTTTCAAATGGTGCAACTGTGGCAGCTGAAGCACTGAGAGAGGGTCAGTAAGGGATAGCTGCTAATGAAGAGAGATATAGGAGAGCAAAAGGAGAAGGAGGATGGCAGCCAATATGCTGCTGTGAGAGACCCAGCAAGGACAGAAGCAACAGGTGACACTGACAGCAAACACAGACATAGAGCTGTATATCTCCCCCTCTTGTTGGTGGTGCTGGAGTCGGTGTGGATAAGGGACTCAGTTTGGATATCTTTTTCCCTCTGACAATAATTCCTAACGGCTGGCCTGCCTTCAGGTATCAAGGGTGAATACCCGGCACACTGCAAAAACCGTGACAAGGCCACACAGGAAGTTGGGCTGAGTGACCTCATTAGAACTTCATCTTCAATACTCAGTACAAGGTGTGTCCTGAAAAAAAAGAAACGTATGACATCAGATATTTTTATCCATGCCATCTTTATCCTTTTGATTTGAAGGAGCTATATGTAAGTTTTTGCTCGCAAACGTTAGCTTTAACAGATGTTTACTTACCAATCTAGAATAAATGTTGCAAATTCAGCCTTAAACTTCATTCCTTTACTCACTACGAGCTTTCTGTAGTGGTGGAAAGCAATGCAAGTGTTGACTATTGTTTTGCTTCACTTCTTTTCTTCTATTGAGGTTAGCATGCTAACCAGCTAGACACGTCACTTTCCGATAGTAACTCACTGTAACGCCCAGGCTACCCTTAACATCAGTCAGATTACATATTATAACCTCTTTCTGCTGCCCTCAAGTGGCCAAAAACCTCAGTTAATGCAGGTTTATTGCATAGCTGATCAACCTAACAGTTCTGCATCAGAACCTCCGGTATCTGTAGAAAGTAGTTTGTGAAAAATAAGGTGTAAAAGCAAGACACCATTGTGTCAGATATGTATTCATTCAGGTTGACTCTGGCTGACACTAAAAACTTCCAAAGGCCAAAAGAGATTTACTTGGTTATAACATTATTTATGTGTAAATATTGAAAACTGAACTGTAATAAATTTGCTAAGGAAGTCAATAGGATAAAGATATGATAGAGGTTTGATGCTGTAAGTGAAGAAGTTTAAATATCATAGGGTCTTGTTAATGAATGAGGGTAGGATGAAGCAAGACCTGTAAAGCTTTTGATTTACCAGTCAATCTTTGCTTCGACCCTCACCTATGGTCCTGAGCTTTGGGTTGTGACTGAAGGAATGAGATTGCGGATACAAGCGATTTCAGGGTGAGGCAAGAACACGCTGGAGAGATTATCTCATCTGGCTGAGGAACACCTCGAGATCCCTCAGGAGGACCTGGAAAACATTGCTGGGGAGAGGGACGTCACGTTTACCTTGCTTGACCTGATGCCACTGTGACCCAACCTCAGATAATTGGAAGAAACTGGATGAATGGATGGATTAATGGATGCTGGATTCAGTTACGACACCTACAGAATTTCAAAGCAGTATCATTTTGTTATTTCTGAAGTTCAAGCAACAGTTTTTCTTCTGTTGGATCTTGGAGCACTCTCCACTCTCGAGGCACCCGTGAATAATTCACATGACACTATGTTGTTCCACTCTGCTACAGGAGGAAGTGAACAGACGGCAGGTATCCTGTGGGTCATTCGGCTTTACCAGGATTTGCTGCTACCGCCCAGTGAGGGAAGGGGGGGTGGTGTGTTACCATGTCTTGACTAGTGGCTGGAGCAGCTAGTGGATCAATGTGGCTTCCATTGCTGAGGGAAGGACAGGGATTGTAAGTCAGCACATACCCCTGTTACAGCCCACTCCTACCCATGGCCTCATCCGTATCCCATTACTATGCTGTCTTACCCACCTAGAAAACAACACCACCAGCATCTTAGGGGTCACCTAAGCTAACCTCTTTACTCTGTCTGTGGCACTCCAACTCCTTCAACAAAAGCCCTCCACCCCCTCCTCCAGCCTCTCAGCCAAGGGCCCAATTAAAACAGTCGCTCTGCTTTGTCGCTGTCGAGAAACGGCAAAGGCTTGATCCTTCCAATAAAACATGCTCAAGCGGCTCAGATGGGGCTCCCACTAAAAGGTTGGCAAAGGTGCTGAAACATGGATGCTACCATCAATTATTTAGCAAAAGGTGAATATTTCACATACAGTATACTGGGAATACAGGTCAGGTCCTGTGGATGTTTGCAGGATAAATATTTAAAGATCAATATTTCATGGGTGTGAAAGAGAAGGGGAAGGCCTTGGGGAAATAGCAGGGAAGTACGGATGAAAGGCAAATAGTGATTTAAAGGGGAATCAGAAGGCACTTAGTTTCACTACAAAATATATTCTGTAGTAGACACTAAAGTGTGTTCTGCTTTTGAATTAAAGATCTTCAAGTGTCTTTAAAGTTAGAAAGAAAGGAGCATAAATTGAGGCTTCTGTGGCCTAGTTTTCCCATTCGTTTTCAAAAGGAAGCATTACCTCCATGTATTATTGATGATTAGATAGTCTTTTCAAAGCAACAGAGGCCTAGGTGTGAGGCTGAATATCCCACACCTCCACCGACGCCGAATAAAACGAGGTGATAAAGTGTCTCCTCGCCTTGTTTGGCTTTGTCTCGGGTTGCATGTCATTTGATATCGGCCAGGTGTTTGTGAGATTTATCTGCATGTAGTCTGCGCAGATCCTCACCTTCAAACTTAATTAAAAATCAAATCGATTGGATCAAGAGCAGATGTGCTTCCCGGGCTGGAGGTAATCTGAGTGGACACAGTATTTGACAGGTTATTTGTTCAGTTTTTCCCTCTCCGTCGCAGGTGCCTTAATCCACCTCCCCTTTTAATTACACATAGTGAAGTATCGATTGTGTATGACGGTGTTTGTGTTTGAGAGGTGGCTGTTTATTTTGGGGATTATTTCTTTGGAGGTGGACTGGGTGGCATGTGTACAGGATACTGTAACTGTTATTGAGCTGCTGTCATTCACACATAAAACACACACAGGTAAGAATATCTGCAAAAAACTTCAAGTATCAAAGCGCTAAGTCCACAGAGAAATGCACACAGCCTGTATTCAGAAACTGAGCCTTAAAATGAGCCATCATCACTTCCTGAACTTTGTGATGTAACAACAAAGCAGTCACCATTCTCAGCCATGGCCCAAGACCAGCCACCTGGACCCACCATCCACTCAGTTTTACCTGAAATCTGCTATATTTTTATTTGATCACTCAGAAAACAGTGAGCCAATCAGAAGAGAGGCTCAGAGCCTCTTCTCTTCTGATTGGCCTGAGAAACACAAAAAAATCATTGGAAAAGTGTTAAAAATATATTGGACCTTTAAAGAGTATAGGATCTGCTCTCGTGATTAAATTAGCCTACTTAGCAGCTAGTTGGATTTTTTTTGACATTACTATGTAGCTTAGCAGCTCAGTTAAATGAGTTACACTTAAAGTCCGCCATCTCAAATAAAGATTACCTGATTATCATCAAATAATAACAGCGTTGCTCCAAAAAGCTTATTGTCAGTGAGCACATTCAGAAAAAGGTAGTTCGTCTAAAATGCAAGTTTCTTCTGCTTTTGTTTCTTGTGGTGGTTTTCAGATATTATGTTATGCAAAACTCTGAATATAGATGTGATTCTAATAATCTTTCCATCTAAGAGAAATAGAGTGCTGCATGGCTGATGTGTTTTTGTAGGCCAACCTGGAAGCTAGCATCACCCTGCTCCTCTCTACAAAAAGCCTTTGGGATTTTTACATTGTTTCTTGGATTATTGCAGAAAATAAATTCTTGTGACAAACAACAGTTTATGACATATTTTTACACTTATTGTTGTTTAGTGTATAATCTTCACTAATAAAAATCACTTTATGATTCTTGAAGCATAAAAACAATTTTAAGAAGTAAGAAACTAATGCTAGGCTATAATGGAACTACACCACAGTCACATGACTTCACTGTGGCCACCACTAAACTTCAACTTGTAGTTTGATTTAGCTTTGACCTCTTCTACAAAAGCCTTTCCTTTTTCAAAGTTAATAAGAGTTTGCATAAACACAATGAGGCTGAAAAGGTGGATTGGTTTTTGTGTTCAGCGGTGTTAAGCACTTGTTAGCAACCGGCCTTTTTTAAGAGAAGGAAGCTTGAAGAAATCAAGACTTACGTTATAGAAAATGTCTTAACCACGGACATCATTTTAGCCATCTTACCAAAAACACATTCAAAAAACCCATAACAGTAAAATGCTACCTAATTTCCAGTTTTTTTTGGACTCGTTCACTCAATATACAAGTTCATTACAGCATTTAAAGCCTGAGCTGTGAGTTGCTAAGCTTCTCCCTTTATGACCATCTGGTCATCCACGATCAGAAACATTACTATAATATATACAGCATAGCATTTACAGTGAAGCTAGTTGCTAAATAATTTTGTTCTAAATCAGAAAACATAATGAATAAAATCAAGGACAGACACTCCAGGGTGTTAATGACTGTACATTTACAAAAAGAAAAAAAAAAACACTAGCATAATGAATGCATAACAGGCAGTGGAATGATGACAGCTATCATGTTGGGCTGCGATGATCCACCCGGTGAATCACAGAGTAAGAGAACGTTGTCATTATGCTGCTGTTACACCAGATGGGTTCGGACAGCCGGCTTAAAGGCACTTGAAAAGACTTAGAATAAATGATATCCAGGCAGATGATACGAAACATCTGTTTCCAGTTGGAGATAATTATGATGTATAGAGTCTATTATACAGAAAGGCTCTATCAGTAGACCATATTTATATTATCATATAAAGGAATATTGTATAATATCGTATGTAATGGACTTTATTTTTCATGAATAATATTTTATTGCATTTTTCCTGAGTCTTGTTGACACTGGCTTTACTTCCTCTTTGTTTAGGGTCCCACAGACCCCATTGCTGTATGTGTATAGATAATAACTATAAGTGGAGAGTGTATGAAAATCTATTCTTATTAACCAGGTTTTACAGATGGGCTCGTTGCTTCAAAATCTGTTCAATAAAATCAGGAAAAGTCATGAAGTATCTTGGTGATAAAACAATGTTAAAGGTCCCGTATTGAAAGCCCTGTGCATATTAAGGGTAAGCAGACCTGCATAAACTTAAAGGTTTCATATAGTATAAAGGTAGATGTCCATGTGCTGTTTGATTATAAAGCAGGTCTAGGTTTTATATTAATACTGTGAAAGTATCAAAGCGCTCAGTCCACAGAGAAATGCACACAGCCTGCATTCAGAAACTTCCTTAAAATTTAGTACATTTACATTAGTGTAGTGTTAATCAGCTAATGTTTGCCAATTAGCACTAAACCCAAAGTGCAGCTCAGGCTCATGGGAAATGACATTACTTTTAAGGTATTTTTTCGTAAACCAAAGTGTTAGAAATGTTGAAGATGGTATGAGAGGAAACATCAGAGGATGAAGTAGTTGTAACAGTTTATGCTGACGGGAACCTTTAACGATTACGCTGATATGTAAGCTCATATGATGAACAAAACAGCCCTAATTGGAAATATATTGCTTTAAGAAGAGCTTTAATACTCTGAAATCACAGCAATTAATATAACGTCAAGTTTATATATCAACAAGGAAAGTAAAAGCTTTCTGTGGCACCTTAGTAAGCTACAGACAGAGAATACACCATCATCAATTCTCCCAATACACTCACAGCCCAACTTAACCAAGAGTCATCATCATTAGTTCCATTGTATACTTCTGATTGATGTACTTGAACTCGTCCTTGCTCAGAGTTCACGTAAGAAGCTTCATAAATGCCTCTGACTCTTGAGGAAGAAGTATTTTTAGTCCCTGTCAAACCTTCAGCGGCGTTTCTCCGAGGGATCCTGAGTGGACCAGAGTGGATATGAGAAAGAGCTAAAGGATAGAGTCACATTTTTAGAACAACGGTGACTTGTGATGAGATGTCATCAAGACAGCCAGTGTTAATATAAAAAATCTCCTTTGATGGTTTTTCTAAAGTACCTCTGAGCCTTAACTGATCCCATAAACTTGAGCAGAGAAGAACATCACAGGAATGGCCAACTTTTCTGCCCTTGTAATCCGTCTTGATTTGTATGCCACTCACACGCTCCACCTTTTAGATTTCACTTTCACCCATATTTAGCCAACTTTAAGTTGAGCTGACAGAATGAAAAGGGACTCTCATTTCAACGATATAATAGGAAGAGACCCTTTCTAAATGGCAAAATGAATCTGCAATCGACCAGGCGCACATTAGCGCTCACGCATCCAGTCCTGTAACCAAGCCTGAAACCAAACGTCCATACCTGTTACAGATGCAATTTATACACATCAGTTCAGTTCGCCCTGCCGGTCAGTGGAGAGCTCAGGATCACCTTGTGACATGTAAATGAGGGTCCTTTAGTTTCGCAAGACAGGCAGGGCTAAATGAGCCTTATGATTTTCTACCCACCTGATTCTGACAGTACATATAGAAACCTCCTGGCCTTGGCTGCTGGATGCTCATTATGCTTCCATTGAGACCAGCGCGCTATTGATCTAACAGATACATGGCTGCCTTTATTTATCGGATTTTCAGGACCGTACTGTTGATCCTGTGTTTTTCTGTGAATCCCTTCAAATACAAGACCAATGTCTGAGTTTAAAGGGACAGACTGACAATTTGGGGGGAAAAAAAAAGCATATATGCTTTTTGGCAGACACTCCTACCTTAACAGCCATCAGTTTAGCTTAGCATGAAGACTGGGGACAGGGTAAACCTGTGTTGAGCCATTAAGAAGATATATTTGAGTTTTTAAGAACCAAAAACCATCTCTCTAAGGCTTCTCTCTGGAGCTCTAGTAACGATAGGTCGGTGAGAGGAGAGACTCAGAGCCTCCTCTCTTCTGATTGGCTGACTGTTTTCTGAGTGATTAGATATATTATACTTTTCACAGAATTAATATAGAACCTAGACCTGCTTTATAATCAAACAACACATGGCCATCTACCTTTGCGCAAAATGGGACCTTTAAGTTTTTGTTTTCTAATTAAAATAGATATTCATACACTCTGCACTTATAGTTATTATCTGTACACATACAGAAACGGGGTCTGTGGGAGTAAAGCCACTGTCAACTCAGGACAAATGCAATAAAATATTATTTCTAAAAATAAAGACTAATATATACAGTGTTATAATCAGTTTATAATCAAATTAGACTTCATACAATACGGGACCTTTAAAGTTAAACTGAACATACGGCACCTTAAGAATTCAGGATAAATTAGGACTCATTTCCTTGAGGTCCTTGATAAATATGAGCCCATTGATCTCCATACCGCACCTGTGAGTAATTACCTCTTTAGCTGGGGGGGGGGGGGGGGTGAGGGTTGTTATTGAGCGGCCTTCCCGGGTGCTTCTTCCAAAAAAAAAAAAAAAAAAACTAAGTTAAAGGAGAGAAGACAGAGTAAAGGGAGAGGCAGCGGCAATTTCTTCACGCCATCCAGCCTCTCTGCCACAGTTGACCCCCCCGAGTATTGGTCCTGGCAGCAAGCTACAATTATCATTTAGCAGGAGTGAAGGACTCTGTTTGATATCTGCCAAGGTAATTTAGTGGGAAAGATTGAACAGAGCTTTTTTTTTTTTTTTCTTCCCCAGATTGTGATTGACCCGCCTACATATGGAGCTTGGATGCCTTCAGAGGCAGCAGCAGTATCCCACATTATCCCATCTAAAAAACACATTCAAACGCATGTGAATTCAGAGAGCATACGCAATAAGCTCTGACAACTATTTACCTGACTGTACCTTAATCTAGATAACACCAGATGAGTTCATTTCCCATGAAAACAGCAAGACTTTTCAGGTCAGTGTCAATGTTATGTAACAGTTAGCCTGTCTGCTTTTAAATAGGATTTCGATTAACAGTATCTATCACCCGAGATGTATAATTTAGGCTGGAGAAGCAGTTTCTTGGATGCGTCTATATCATGTTAATCATTCTCCGCCTGTGATCAACACCCACGGTGCTACTGTTGCACCTTCCACTGATGCACATTAATCATTTCTGCATCAGTTGCTCCGACCGCTGTTGCCTTCAAAAAACTAAATTTCGCCCGTTGCATCTAAATGACATTTCGTAAGGTATGAATAATTCAGATGCAGTGTCTTTTAAAGAAGTTGTTTAGAAATCAAGCACAAGGAGTCTGCGTCAGAGCAGAATTAGCATGTTCGCAAGTCCGCACTAAATGTAATTCTTGTCACATTGTTTTGCTGGGGCCTAATCTTTGCACACAAGCTTATGGTCCTTTAAAGATTACAATAGCCTCTGTGCAGGAATTAAGCATGAAGTTCTGGACATGTTTAAAAGATTTGGACTTAATTGCTGCAAATTAACAACTTCACAGCCCAGACTTTTGTGATTATTGCAGATGAAATCTAAGCCTTGCCGTCTTTTTATCTTGCTCTCAGCACAGATTGACGAGTGTGCAGATGTCCACGGGTGGCAGGTTATTATAAAGGGACTGTGACTGTGTGTAAAGTGAAAAGTGCTGACCAGAAGAAGACTTTAGGCTTGCTTGGAAGAGAGCTGGTGAAAACAAGGTCAATCATCTTGCCTGGGGCAGTGCGCTTTAAAAGGGCCCTAATATTGTGTTTGCTGCACTCACTGCAGCTTAATCATGTCAGAGCAAGCGAGAATTGGTTGTCAGCGCCACTTTTTACCCAATGATGTCATTATTTAGTGGTTCTATTAGGTGTAACATTAACCAGTGGGCTGTAACCTTGCTTGGCAGCAGGATACTGGGCAGGAGGTGACCTGGATCTCTCTCTCAACACATCACGTCTCAGGTTTTTTTACAAAATATTACAGCTGGATCAAACTAGAGGTAGGTTTTTATTTGAAACCTCAGGAGTTCCAAAGCAGTAGATATTAAAAAGGACAAAAAATTATTTTTCTTTCATAATTTTGTCACGTATGTGATTTAGCTTTTGCTCATTAAGATTTAAGCAACAGCCCAAAAAGGTGCCCTTATGAAACGAAATGCTCATTGTGAAATAAAAACATACTGTTTAAAAACGATCTTGTGAAAGAACTTAAAGCAGCAGTTGTTACTACAATACAATTAAACTAAACAAATTAATTAAACTAAAATTATTTTTAGCTACCATTCATTGCTTATTGTGTATCTTCCCTATGTTTGGACTGATGGGACAGATACTTGGTTTTAGGTATTCGGACTTAGGTGTTTTGTGGCTGAAATTTTATTTGTACATGCCGTTATTCACAAACTTCTGAAGCTCTTTGAAATGTCCAATTTTCATAAATTTTTTGCTAACAAAGGTCTGCGCGCTCTCACTTTTGCACCACAATATCTCTGTGAAATGTGCCACAAAAGTGATTTGTGTATCCGTTGAGCCAGAAGTGGGCACTGTTCAGAGATTGGAGAAAAAAAAAGGAGCTGGTTTAGGTGCGTGTCCTTTGGCTGAGGACAGTGACTTCTTTTCTTGTGACATCACAAAGTTCAGGAAATTGTGACGCCTGGTTTTAAGACTCAGTTTCTGAATACAGGCTGTGTGCATTTTTCTGATGATTGAGCACTTTGATACTTTCACAGTATTAATATAGAACCTAGACCTGCTTTATAATGAAACAACACATGGACATCTACCTTTATACTATGTGGAACCTTTAACACAGTATTTGTGTATTAAGGAATAATAGGCAAGGTTATCGCTCGACATGTTGCTGTATCTATTTACTACTTAGATGAAGTCTAAGTACATGGAGTATATACATTTTCATACGTTATATACTGTACATGCAGGGGATTTGACATCCATCCACATAAACACTTTTCCTTGCCTGCACTGTGCCAACGTGTGGAGCGCAACAGTCGACATGCATAATCAGATGATGTAGCGTGTATAATCATTGATTTATAAATATCAAGAGAAGTGTCTGTTGCCGCGGGATCATTGCAAAGCATCACGTTAATTCTCAGTGGCAAACAGGGTGAAGATTTATGTACACACTCGCCTACTCTTATGGTGTGACACAGAAAGAGGGATGACCCATTGCATATCTGCTTCACTTTTAGTGCTTGATAGATGGAGCCGTCCAAACATGACTGTACCCAGCTTAATCCTCAGCAAAGACTGTGTGGACTTCATATACCTTCTCCATTGACAGTGGTGACTTATTGGAAATGTCGAAAATGTCGCTGTCCCTTCTCCATCGCCTGGTGCTGCTCAGCAGAGGTTTACAATGACCTTTGGCTGTTGCTCAATCAGGTGCAGAGGATTTATGAGGCTGGAATGATCTTTCATTCTCAGGAGTTCTATTTGTCACGTTTAGATCTCATTTGTTTCTTTCAAGGAGGTAGTCTTAGCTGTGATTACATTCAATAAAGCAATAACTTAGATCATGTCTCAAGATGATCCAGTAAACTTGATTAACTCTGATCACATGTATTTTAGACTCCTAAATATGGAATTAAATATGACTGCTGATGCTAAACTTGCACTTAAACTGACCCTATGAATGATGTAAAGGACAACCATGATTTATAATAACTTTGGTTTTGTTTTGTTGCTCTGTGATTCACCGAATTAACTGCTAAGATCTTGGAACGTGTCAACATTGCTAAAAATATATGTATCTGTAGGTCTTAGACTGGTGAGTAAATATCTCTTAATGCTAACATTGGCTATGTAACAATAGCAGAACTTGCAAATACCCTCCCTCTCTTTCTGGGTCAATTGTTCTGCTTGCAGGGACATTTGGTCCACGGCTGGTTGGGGGATTAGTCTGGGGTTAGGGTTAGGGTTAGGGTTAGTGAGGGAAGAGATAGTATAAAGGTCTGCAGTTCTTTTCCCAACATTGATGAGTGTATTCATGTAACTTTGTGCAAATTTTCCTACGTTATATGTAAGGAGTTTTGCGGTAGCTACTAGTCGCCTGATCTTGACGTCATCACCTCATCCAGAGTTCAAGGTAAGAACTTTCTATGGAAATTTTTACACGTTAAAGGCTCAAGAAAAACTGTAAATTGCTTGATAAATTGTAAATTTAAATTAATGGCAGTAGTTGTCCTCCACTTTTAGCTCTTTAGAACTAGAAGGTGGAAGTAAATCATTTTCTAAGAACTACACTATTACAAATGTATTCTTTACAGTAATTGAGAGTGCAGATAGGTCATTGTAATGCACAAAATGCTGCCACTTTTAAACAATTGGAGCCAAGAAGATAGCACTTAAATTTCTGCAAGACAAACATACCTTCAGTGGCGATGTTATTACCTTTTTGTGGTGTAAATCGAATTCAGCCGAGGCTGAGTGATGGACCGCGGCAAGACAAATCTCTGTCCTCTGAAAAGTGCTGACTTTAAGGCAAAAAATGGTAATAGATTCTCAAAGTGAGGGGCCATTACTAGGACAGCATGCAAATGACGGGTGAAGAAATAATCTACAAGGTGTTATTGAGCCCTTGGTTTAAGGAGGAAGGGAAGGCCTCTCCCCATTCCCCTGCCGAAGCACCATAATGTGCGGCTTGTAATTAGATATTGATTTGCTTTGTCGATGAGTATTTCAAGCTAGTGTCGTCCTCCTAGAGAGAAGGGGATGCATAAAAGTCTGAATGCATCTCGTTAGGACTAAAGTGTAATATCTTCATACAGGTGTGAGATTGCTATAGCGCCAAGTGAATAATTACTTATCTCTAATGGAAAGAAAGAGGACCTGGTAATTTGGTCACAGTGAAGTAATAGTTTCAGTGTCCTTGGGAGATACCTTTACATTTAAAAGCATTAAGCTCCCAGAATGCTTTTTTTGTACAACCAATATTTTTTAAGCTTTCAGAACTAGTTGTCTATACCTTTCGGTCTTTGCCTCTTTAAAGCATTGATTTTAAATTTATAACAAATTATTGGTCATCAAAATAAAAATATTCAGTGATTGGATGGATTGCATTAAAAGATGACTTAAGAAACTACAATGTGCTAGATGATTGCGCACGAAAGGTGTAATTCAAATTATTTTGATTGCTTTATGTTAAGCACTTGAATATTTCAGACTGGTATTTCTGTGAGTTTGATACGAGTAAATCGAGTTTACACTTGCATGTACTTCCTGCTGGAGAGAGCCATATATCCACATCTGCGTAATTGTCTTTTATATGTTACCAAACTATCAGTATTACAAACCTAAATAGTGTAACAAACATCAAGCGCCACCAGCAGGTCAATTTTGTGGGGATTGTTTGGCATGGCAATGGTATGCGCTCTACTGGTATAAGGTTTTGTGCCACTTTTCCACAATTTGAAAAACACCATCTAGGGACAAAGCAGTTACAGAAAGCAATATAGCGACTAAATTAAAACATCCTAATGTATCTGTTGTCTTTCTGACCAAAGATTTTGAGGAGACTGACGTAACCCGAAGCCTAACCCCAACCTAACCCTGAGAAAATACACTATGTTTACCATACTAGGTAGCAAACTTACTGTATTAATTGTATCATACTGCTGCCTGTCTTTGAAACTCCAACCTACTCTTTGTAGATGCATGATTAAATTATACTAAGTAGGTAGTGCATAGCATCACCCTGTGGTGTGCAAGTAGGGTTGCTGGCGGGGTTTTCTTGCCTTTTGCTGGACTTGGGACCCCTACTGATTGGCTGAGCTACCTATTGGTTTTATGAGCACCTAAATGTAATTTGTCCAAGGGCTTTTGTTTGGGTGTCAGGGACTCCTAAGTTTTGCATGGGTAAAAGACTTTGTCCACCATTGCAGGGATGTGGTTTCAATCCAAAATTATGGGTGCTTCTGGCTTGGGCTTGTGCTTGGGTAACACATCTAACACAATTGAGATTGATGGAGTGTAGGATGCAACCCTCCTGGTTAAGTTCTTTTCTTACAAAGCAACACCATCTGCATCAGGTGAGACACACAGTTGTCTACACCCTCTGCAGGCCAGCAGTGGGAGTTAGTAGAAAAACAGTCTCTGGCCCCTGAGAAACTGGGCTTTCCAAATTGGACAAAAAAGAAAGATAACCCTGAATGTTCAACAGTATACATCATGACTAGTTCTGTTTTGTAGGTGCCCCTTTAAACAAAAGGTCTTGGATCATAGTAATTTCACAGTGAGTACAGTTTGAACAGGTTTTTGTTGAGGTTTTGTTTGGGGTATGGGTGAGTGCTACTAAATCATTTGAAACCATATTTACAAAGAAGGAAAAAAAAAGACATTTTTGTGCAACTACGGGATCTGAAAACGTGTTTCTTTCCCTCATTGTCATTTGATGTTGTGTACACTGAGACTGAGAGATAATTAACGTGGAGAAACAGAGTGTCTGAAAGAGATGAATCATCCTAAATTGCACCATTATCTTCTTTGTCTGCTGCACCCACTGATCTGTGTGAGCAAGTTTTGCAGATAAAGTTTGGGGATAAATAATCTGAGAGAGTTGGATATTAAATTTAGGGCTGATGTGGCATCTTATGATCAGGTATCTCCCCCTGTCAAACGGCAGTCAGAGCTTTGGCTGCTTGGGCTCATCTGTCAGTAGTGTGATTGGTCTCCTACCTGCTTAAACTGATGTATCTGTCCTATAAAACGAAACAGACGGCCCAGGCTTTACCTGGGTGATTTAGGCAGGTGTTGAGTCAGCAACTTGTCCATCCTAATGGCTCTCAGCTATAGTGTATGGCTTAAACTAAAGGATTAGGGACTGACTCTTTGAATTAGCAAGTGCAATACACTTACTTTCAAAGGAGCACAGAAAGTATGGTATTATCAACCATCTCAGGGTGTAGTTGATAAACTTTAGATAGTTTAAACACCTACTATATGCTGGTTTTACATGATAGACTGTATTTATTATACTATAATATAATGTACAGTATATATCGACGTGCACACCATATTTCAGTGTCTTAACTCACACAGATAGTCCATATTTTCCTGGAAATTATGGAACTTGCTTTTCCAGTGCTATCCACCATCTAACCGTCTATCAAGGATAACTGTTTGCTGTAACCATGGTTACAATGCAAACAGGACCTGCTAGTCACTAAATTTTTATGGTGTAATTTGCCAGATGTAAACAGCCCTATATATGCTTCCTTTAGGAAATATAATGAGAAGCACCACATGAATTTCCATTTCTACGCAGATGGCACCCAACTGTATTTATCTATGAAGCCAGATTAAAATCAGGTTTTCAAACTTCAGGCATGTCTTAAAGGCCTGTATGACCTGTAATTTTTTGCTTCTAAACTGAGAAAAAATTCAAGTTATTGTTTGCTGCACACAGAGATGGAGGAGATGTTGCCTGAACAATCCGGGTCTGTAACGCCAATTCACTGCGACAGATAAAACCAAGAAAAACTAGACTGGTCAAGGTCTGAGTTTCCAAACTTTTACAGACAAACACCCACTCAATGTTTTGTCATAATGCTTGCACTATTGCCAACACACAGCATAACTCTTACATCATGATATCTAACAGTAGACCTACCTATTCACCTCTTCAAATTCTTTATTCTTTAATTCAGGCAATGCTGCAGTAGTAAGACCACCCTCTCCGTGTCTCTTTTTGCAAGGGGCAGCATTCACACTATTCACTAGACACATCTATGACATCGGTGGCTTTGGTAAGATCCACACATCTGCTCAGTGTCACGACTGCTAGGAGCCTCTGCTGCTTTGCAAAAGGCGGGTAAGTGAATACGACCCACCTGGGCTTATTTATGTTAAAGTCTCACAAGGTGCGCCGCGGGTGCATCACATGACACCATTATATTCACCTTCAGACATGGGGGGATGGGCATGCACACACATGCACACATCATATAGTTGTATTTACCATATACTACTACTAAACTAGTATAGACTACTTAGGTGAGCCCTGAATCATTTCTTAGTGATGCTGCTATAGGCCTAGACTGCTGTGGGAACTCCCATGATGCACTGAGAACTCTGTATAATTGCTGCTGCTATTATTGATAACACCATTTCACCTATGAGTATTACAGTATATATACAGCTTTTCCTGGTTTCTCTCTCTCTCTTTTCTCTCGCCTTCTTCCATTGTGGCAACAGCTGGCTTTCTCTCTATAATATTGTAAGGCCTTGCTCTTTGTAATGTGCCTTTAGATAATTATGACTTGGCGCTATACAAATAAAAACACAAGTATAGAGAGTTTTCAAGTTCAATATCCATTTGCTTCAAGTTCATCCTCAACAACTTCTCGTCGATTTGTTTTTCCAGCATGTTCCTCTGCTGTTATTTATACTTAATTATCCCATATTGAAGCTCAGTGCTTTGATGATTTTGCACAACTCAACCACAGATTGAAACGGAAGAGCTGGAGTTAGAGGACATCATGAAAGTGCATACAAAATGGCCAGGAGAGCTTTTCTACACAGCCCTTGAAGTCTGCAAATTTTTTATCATTATTATTATTATTTGATCTTGTCTAAACAAGAAAAAGATCCAAGTATCTTGTTAGTGCAAGTTAGTATTAACTTTACTTTTATCTGGTGATTTTTGTAATTAAGCTATTGATTTTTGTCAATAGCTGAAGAATTCTTTGTCATAGGCATTTTAAAGCAGCTGGTTTTATGTTTAATTGCGCAGCATGACCCCATAGGCCTAATCTATATTCTACTGGGTCTCCGCACGTTATGTGCAAATGCAAAAGCATTATTTCTAGTGTTGGTGGGAGGGGAGAAGGGGTCATGTCCCACTTGATGTTATAGTTTTGGATTGATTTTCTTACTGCAGCCTGACAAGAAAAACCTGCAGACACAACTAAGGGACAAAAATACATTTCTCTAACTATGTTTGTTTTCTGAAAAATAATTGAATCCACATTTTAATATACAATTAATACCGTCATGAAAAGATGCTGCTTTGACTTTCACCTTCTGAGACAGTTCATCCCAAACCAACTCCATCATGGGGTTCAGGTCTTGAGATTGTACTAGTCTTCATCATGTGAAGCCTCCATCTGGTTCTGTTCTTCGTGGCTCATTATGTTGCTGTAGGATGAAGTCCTGACCAACTAGCCCGTCTTCCTTTGTTCTGTTAGCAACATTCAGTTCTACTTCCTACAGTACAGCATTGTCCTAATAATACACCAGAGAGTGTAGTAATAGTTTGTTCCCACACTTCCATTTACTTCTTCATTTGCTGCTGCTAACCAGCTAGCCATTCTGATTTGATACTCCAGTTTTTGCTATGGATGTAATCTTATAACAGGCAATCAGACTGAGATAACCAACAAGTATACAATTTGGTCCTCCAACCCTACGATCCATAGGAGTGTCTCCTGAAATAGCGCCCCTACGACGGCAGGCGTACAGGACCTTTGTTGTCATGGTTACAGTAATAAACACGCAATCTGTACTGAGATTGGCATACCTACCTTCTTCACCATGGTTACTATAATAACAATCATAGCTTGGTTACGTTTTGGCACTATAACTACTTGGTTAGGTTTAGGAAAAGATGGTGAGTTGGGTTAAAATAAGTACTTCCTCAACATTAGACAATCTTTGTTGTTTCTTTGTCATCCTTCCCAAGATTCATTGCATGCCAGTAATGAAAGCAAACAACACCAAGAGAGAGCCACTTTTAGCTCTAAGTATTAGTTTCAGCTCAGTTCAACAGCTAACGGTACAACTGTTAAAATCAAGCGCCTTACAACCGCAAGTGTCTGTGAAAAAAAAGTTATGTGTTGGCAACGTTGCTAGGCGTCAGGAGCTGCGCTTTGCGTCGTAAGGGTGGGCACGGCTGGTGATGCATAGTGTAAATCTTCCGTGAACCACACTGTCTCATTTCAGTTCAGCCTTTGTGGTCTACGACGGCTTTGAAGGGCCGCACCTTCGTTGACCGCGTCCTCTGAAGGACGCAGCCCCTGAATTGGGACACAGCTTTAATCTCTCTTTATAATACGTCATAATTACTATGACCACTAGATGTCGCGTAGCAACAAAACGTAACTATGGGTCAAAATAACCTACTGTATAGAGGACCTATGGGCTCGTTTTTTAATAGGCGTATAGTCTCAGTCTGGTGACACATGACTTGTCGGCCAACTTGCAGTACTGTCGCGTCCCACCAGTGGGCCCCAGCCAACAGGTTGGGAACCACTGCTGAACAGTAGATTAGTAAAAGGTGTTAATCAAATGTGATCCACATCCTATGTGTTGAAAAGTAAAATCACTAATCTTCTTTCCTGCCCACATAGGAGCATTGCCCGCCTCCTCCCACCCCTCAAGAGAAACCATTTAGTGCTCTGCTTCCCAGAGGTTTCTATGGTAATCAGTTTACACAATTACATTGTATTTACCAACCATCTCTTCTTGTTTGCCATCTTGTTCTTCGTCTTCTTAACTCTAACCTTGGCTAATTATAGAGACTCTCTCCTCCCTCCCCACAGCACATCTTGTACTTCAGATCCTTCATCCCTCCTCTCCCTCCCTCCTTCATCTTCTCTGTCTTCCCCCAGCCAGGCTTTACTTCTCTGTCACCCCTCCGCCCTGTCTGCATCAATATTGAGCCCTTTATGTGATCCTTGGCTGGTTCAATAATGCTGTGGACTCTTTTGGGCTAAGGCCCCTCCAGGGTCCCTCCTCGGCAAATAAGATATCGAGGGGACAAATTAAAATGCTGCTGTGATTGTCTATAGACTCTGTAGCAGTTTGCACTGAGGTCTCTGGGGAGGTTGAATGTACAGCAGGGGGAGGCTGTGGGACAGTGGCTATGAGTGGAGGAAAGGATCCACATGGAGAGAATTTGGCTCACTGCTTCGGACCAATACCATTCAAGTACATCATCAATTTTCCTCCTATCCTTGTCCTAAATTACTGAGCTTTGTGCTGATGGTAAAAGGTATATATACATACTGAGTCTTAAGACAGGAAGTAAAATGGGCTTGGCAAGTAACTAAAATGTAAGAAAACCGGCATGATGAATCTCTCCCCTGTCATATCCAAGCATCAATCTCTAGGGATGAAAAATGAAGCTAACACTGAAGTGCTAAAAACTGCAGTTCTTCTAATGACCACTAGAGTCTGGCTCCATCAGTGAGTTAATCCCCATAGACTCCCATGTTAAAATATCCAGCTTTACAACAGAAATACATGTTTACAGCCTGGAACAAAAAACTATTTCAGTTTCAGTTCCACACCACCATACCTGGCTTGTTAGCTCAGCTTGTTAACTAGCTAATTAGCCAGCAATTGAATTAGCTATGGATTAGCCTTCGAGCAAGACACCCTGATGCCAAGCTGTGCTAACTATGCTAAGCACATGCTTGCCACAGTTATAAAACCAGCATGAACAGAAGTCTCGGCTCCAAACACACCCTACCTCTATGCCCATTTTTGGATTAGCTAGACGGAGTCAGGTGCTGCCAAGATGGCGATGGTGTAGCAACTCACTCTGAGCTTCTTCAGAAACCTGAGGATGACGTCATTTTTATTTACAGTCTATGGTTGTGTCTGGCTCTGCATGCTAGGTCATGTTCTCATGTTTGATTAAGTCTTTTTTTTATACACTTCCTGTTTTATTTTGATATTGCTAACTCTCCTTTCGTTTTAGCTTTACTTCCTGCCAGTAAACCTCACCTGTGTCTTTCAGTTGCACTTTCGAGTCCTGATCTTGTGGTTTCAGTGCATGACATACCTGACTTTATTTAGGTCATGTGAATATGTTGGGTAATATAATTGTTTTTTGATAGAGAATCACTTCAGTGCATCTGACCCTACAACAGCCTGAAGAGTGTATGAGAGAAAATGACGGCACACACATCTCCTTAGGAAAAAGAAAAATCTCTCTTTGGGGGACGACTGCAATGCAGGGGAACTTTTAATGTGAAATATCTATAAGGGAAATGCTGCCTTTTCCTGACTTAACAGCTTAACAGTGAATCAAAAAACATAGGTTGGATGAATGAAAAGTGGTGAGTGGTAAGTGTGACATGACGCTGATTTCAGGTGAACACTCAGAGAAACCAAATCCTTCAAGGTTGGATGGTGGGTCCAGGTGGACAGGGCTTCAGAGCAGTGACTGCTTTGTTGTAACATCACAAAGTTCAGAATGTCCTGATGGCTCAGTTTCTGAATACAGGTTGTGTGCATTTCTCTGTGGACTGAGCACTTACTTTCACAATATTAATATAGAACATACACCTGCTTTAAACTTTGTACAATATGGGACATTTAAGTGGCTACCAATATGCAGCCTTTCCTCATGCAGTTTTACATAAAAAAAGGATGTTTACTTACGTAGGCTTCTGCTGTCTCCATATTTCTCTGCTAATGGTGTTCAAGCTGTGTTAGTGCTCTGTCCACTGCTGAGTGCTGATGTCAATCACAAGCTGTGCCTGTGCTGGTGAGCACCCCCATAACACTAAGGTCACCTTTACATTCTCACAGGCGACCTGACTTTGGAGCGAACTGAACCTGCATGAGTCGCCACTAGATCATTAGAGTTTGTTCAGGAGCTCATTTGCATGTCACATGCATACAAGCATATTTGTATTGGGTAGACACACAGTCTATGTCAATATATGAAATTATTCCAATTTCAAATAAATTTCATATACAATTTGTACCTACATTTTTATTTTATATGAACATATACTGTATTTCATATATGCAAATGCAATATATGTCCATATATTACATTTGTGTATGGGAAACTATTTCAAAATAAAACAGAAAGTAAGCCCAAATGATATATATTAGTATGATCATTCATTAGGAGTGGTGTTTCATCCTTGTATTCCCTCTCTTTTAGCTCTGTTTTGATCTCCACCAACTCCTGAGGGACCTCTTGAGCTGCTAAATGACCTTTCATATAGCCACTTGATCCATTATTGACACATAAAACATTTAATTAGTGCAGCTTTATTAGTCCAGCAGTGGTGGACATTGTGACACTGCACTGTATCCTGCAAGCAGCTGGATTTCCAGTCTTCTCCATGAAACACCAGCAGAGAATGCCTGCTGTTCCAAGGACGACTCGTTTGGCATTTACCGCCACTCTTGAGACATGTTTATCAATATGCTACTTGTTCCTGCAATCATTGTGCCATCCACGTAAATTTATTGACGCCCCGGCAGGATCGGCCTCATTCGAGAGGCCTCAGAGATACTTTAAACTGATGATGGCTCAATTTGGTGGCCCGGCCCAGGTCAAGGCACACAGCTCGATACGTCAATACCACAGACAGTCCTGAACAGCACATGCATAGAAAACACTGATAAATGAGCACGGCAATACACATGCATGGAGATCATATTGCAAGCAGAGCTTACCATGAACTGTTTAGTGAGGGTAATTGAAATCTATACATACAACCAATGCTACTGTCTTTGTATGATGGGAAAGAGTTTTCAAATGTTGTACAGTGATGAGTTATGAAAGGACAAGCCAAGAACAAATCTGGATAGTCTATTATAAATGGTATTGAGAGGAAGGAGATTAGTCTTATATGCAGCCTGATGTACAACAGCACATAATCCATTATTGGTAAAATGAGTTTTAGCACAAGATTTCTTTTGAAAAGTAAATGAAAAACACTCTCTGGAGTGACGAGGAATAAACCAATACCGAGGTTCATTTTCCTCACAATGTAATTAGTGTGGCGTTTAAAGGAAGGAGTTCAGAGAGTTCAGACCAGTCAGGCTTATATACTGTATATACACATATATAATCATACATACAAAAACTTCAGCATTCCCTGTCATCCAGCTCCCAGTCAATAATTTTCCTTTCACCCTGTTCTCCTGCACGTCCCTTCATTAGCCACACCCACCTCATTGAGCCAACTCCATTCACCTGGTCACACCACTGCTCCTGATTACACTCACACAAGTATACAAACCCCAGCCTTCCAGTCATTCTTTGCCAGTTTGTTCTTTGCTTTTCTCCATGCAAGACTCTCCAGCATTTCTTGGACTGATTCCCCGTTGCTGAACCTGTTTGTCCCTGACTCGTCTTCCTTGCCTGAACCCTGGTGAACACTTCACCCTTCTGTCCCTGACCTTGAGAACTACTTTTGTGACTTTGGACTTAGTCTGCATGATCCTGCGCTTGCTCATCCAGCCAGAGCCTCCAGGTCTACCAGGACGATTTCTTTGTTTTTGTTATTTACCTGCCAGCTCCAGTTCCTGCCATAGTAGAAATAAAGGTCTCTACAAACTGTTTTTGTTGTACTGTGTGCTGCATTTGGGTCCTACACATGCCTGTTACAATTATATTGTGACCAGATTTATGAAATGAAAACCGGGGACATTTCCTGTTTTACTGTAATAAACTATGGTGAAGGATGTCTGATAAAATGACTACATCCCCTTTGAAAGAGTTGTGAAGTCCTACTGTCCATCTATTCCTCAATTACTTTTATTCCTTTAGTTGATAAGGGTCCACAGACCCAAAGAATCAAAAGCATTTTTCATAAAATGTTGTGAATATTGTTGTGTGAAGGCCATTGCAGATCAGGCAACTTCTTGACTTCTTCCAACATAAAAACTTTTTTTTTTTTTACCAGGGGGGCTTTGGATGTGATTGTTTTCATTAGTTTACTGCCTGGTTATGAACTCCAAACCAATGTGTGAGCCAGCTAACCTTTTAAAAAGAAATATCTGATTGGATGAGTCTATTTTCATGGTTTTACCTTCACTTCTGAAGCTGCTATAGCTAGCAGCCAGCCCCCTCTGTTGGCCAAAACAAAACGCTTGACGTCTGTTTTTAACACAGTTAAAAGCAGGGACATTTCTGGGGACAGCACCAACTGCGGACAAGGCACCAAAAAATGGGGACTAACAGTCACTTTAATGTATTATAACCTCTTGTAATGTAAACACAACAGTGGTTGAAGCTCGTCATCGTCACCTTACTCCGGCAAGAAACCACATTCGTTGGTGGAGAAAACTCACATACAGCACCTTTAAACTAAGTTACATTTAAAGTTGCATGTAGCTGGTGCAACAGGCACCAGAGTGTTATACCTGACTTACATGCTTATGTATCTGTGCCCAGATGTAATAGGGCTAGAAGTAACAAAAATACAACCCAACACAATCTTCAGCCCAACAGACCTGAATCACTTCCTCACTCTTGACAAACAAAGGCCATTAAAACCTTCGCAAAGGACATATTTGTTTTGGGGCTATTTTTTCTGGGTTATATTATATGATTGCGGCCCCTGAAGTCACATTGCAAATGTGCTCGCCCACCTGGCGAGCTCATGAAACTGATTAAGAAAACTGACGCACCGAGGTAAGAGGAAGAGTTTAACTGAGAACACTGCAACCTGAGGGACACTTCAGGAGCTGCAGTCGATTTTTACCCAGCAAATCTTTTGAATCCTGTAGGTCCCATTTTAAGTATTCCTTTTGATGACTTCTTTTATATCTCCCTTCATTACATTCCCTCTCATATAAGCTTTTTACATCTCCAGTGGGCACGCAATTACCCATGAATCCACAGGGAAAATAGCCTCCATGCAATATGAGCGTCTTAAGTGTTGTGAATATTTGTCTCATCCATTTTCTAATTTAAAGAGTCAAAGGCCTCTTTGGGACTCCCACCTCTCATCCCCCATGCCGTTACACACTCTTTGCCTAGGTTTTTTTTTTGCCATTAAGTTCACAGCCAGCTGTGTTCCCGGCTACATCACTGACGGAGGATGAGAGGAGTGAAATCAGAGGGGACTGTCACAACAAATCCCAAAGTGCTGAAATGAAGATTAATGATTGCCTGACCCAACGGAGCCTGAAATCAGAACAGGAATGTCTTAAAGGCAAAAAAAAAAAAAGCGAATAGGAGCTCCTGAGACATTTTTGTCCAAAAGTACCAGAGCTTCCGGATATCTGGAATTAAGCTAAGAGGTGATCTATTCAGCGTTCACCTGCGGGAGATTAATTTTGCAACATGATTAATTATGTAAACAGTGTTATCAGTGCGTGATGCTCGCAGATCGCTACAGTGGGGCATTTGGATTCTGTCAGCATCGCCTTGTTTACTTTCATCAATGGCGGAGCCAACGTCCAGCTACAAGGTTGTTCAAGGTTGCAGCTCCTCTGGGCTCTGATCAAGGGTGTGCGTGCGGATGGGGCGGGGGTGGAGGGGTGGTTACAGGAGGCAGCCTCATCCATATTCCTCACTTCAACCATTACACAAAGTTGTAATCATGAAATGAAACTGAAAAGCTATTCGGAGTGTTTTATAACCTTGTCAGTTTCAAACGAGAATAAATGAATATCAGTGTCAGCAGGAGGATGAGATGGAAGCTTCGACCACGGCGCACGCAGATGGACCTCCTCTGATATGTTGCACCAGGAGCGCAGTATCTGCTCAGCCTCAGGAGTCTTGGGATATTTTGGCTGTTTATGAACACTTTTGATTTTGCCACATTAAAAAAAATGTTTACCATGCCAAAGTTGCTGGAGGCATATTGCTTTCGGGGTTTTTGTCCGTCCCCACGATATCTCAGTAACGCCTTGACGGAACTTCTTCAAATTTGGCACAAACATTCACTTCACAACATTCACTCAAGGATGAAATAACTAGATTTGTGACCTAACATAACATGTAAATGCAATATTGCCAATTAACAGACAGGTTTTCTTTCAAGTCATGTCTTGCAAATAGTGATTCTTTTAAAGGACCCATATAGTATAAGGGTAGATGACCCATGTGTTGTTTGATTATAAAGCAGGTCTAGGTTCTATATTAATACTGTGAAAGTATCAAAGCCTCAGTCCACAGAGAAATGCACACAGCCTGTATTCAGAAACTAAGCCTTAAAACGAGTCATCAGGACTTCCTGAACTTTGTGATGTCACAACTATACAGTCACTGCCCCCACTGCCCCAAGCACAGTCCATCTGGACTCACCATCCGACCTTGCAGGATTTGGTTTCTCTGAGTGTTTCCGTGACATCTGCTAGACTTTTAGTGTCAACCAATCAGAAGAGATGCTCAGAGCCTCCTCTCTTCTGAATGGCCCTATCAGGTATTCTCTAATAGGGCCAATCTTCTGATTGGCTCACCAATTTTCTGATTGGTTCACCATGTAAAACTATATTGAGATGGTTTTTGGTTCTTAAAACCACAAATACATCTTCTTATGGATCAACACTTCAAAATAAAACACTGGAAAAGTGTAAAATATGAGACCTTTAAAAAATTTAACCAAAACCACCATCTCAAAGAGCTTGTGTTGCTTGAACCACAGAGGGCACTCTCGATGTGAACCCCGGTCTCCTCAGTTGCTATCTTTAATAAATATGCAGCTTCATTCATAAATAATGCTGCAGCCAGCGATTACATTTCCTACAAAACATGTTTGCTGTTGCAGTGTAGTTGTATAGAAACATAACAGACGGGGCTTTTACCCCACAGGCTGCTCTTGTAGACATTCTGTAAGGCTTTATGTGGCCCCAACAGAGAGCTGCAGAGTATGCAGAGCTGAAAATAGCATCTTTGCAGAAAAGAAAAGAAAAAAGAAAGTTGAAAGTTCAGTCTTAACCATGGAAATAGTTTGACCATGAGATGTGGCTGAAAGCTGTGCAAGAAATCTAGGAAGTGAGCCTTGAATTAAAATTTTATTGATTTTGTTAACCCTAACCGTTACCAACATCATACACTGTAAACCCGGATAAGTTGAGTTTACTTAAAAAATTTTAAGAAACTGGTTGCCCTAAAAAAAATTAAGTAATTTTTGATGAAAACTTGAGTGAATTTAACTTAAAAAAAATGAGTGGATGGCATTGTTATTTTGAGTTCAATACACTTAATACCAAGTTTAACTTAAAATCATTAGTAATATCAATTGCTTTGCCCCTTTATTCCACTGAAAATTTAAAGTTAAGTGCACTAACCTCCAAGATGATTAAACTTAAAAACATTAGTAATATCAATTGCAATATCACAGCCTGGTCACATGAATACAGTTAACATTTGATGGGTGATTTACTAACAATTAATGGCAGTTATCTTGAGTGAAAAAATACACAAAAAATATCCAATTAACGTGGAAAGAGCAAAAATTTCCAATGCTGAAAAACAGGAGCTTCAAATTTCTGTTTAAGCAACCTTTTCAACCGGCCACAACACTGGAAGTTAGGGTTAGGCATAAAAACATGAAGGTTATTGATTTCTTCCTTTTTTGCAGCGGCGGATTAATCCACATTTGATCCTGCAGTGAGTATTTGGAGCAGCGGGACCAGATATTTTTGAACACAATTGTTTGATTATTCTACCAGGAGAGACAAGGCCTGCTTGGGCTCACCAAAATAAAAGCCTGTCCTTCAAAATCCATTATTAAGTGTCCCGTTGTTATTTATTTTATCATTTGCAAAACAAAACACGATGAATAACTAATCTCTGTTGCCTTTTTAATCTGCAACACACTCAATAAATAAATTAATTTATTAAAATAAAAAAAGAACTAAGCCATATTATTATTTATTTAACACCAGCTTTTTAACTGCAGATTATCCTTCAGCTTTCTTTGTGAAATAACAATATTAATAGAATCTTAATACCGCAAGTGTTCCTAAAACATTTCACTCAGTTAAGCGTAATTGCCCTAAAATCCCAGATGTCCTTTGCAAAACAATTGATGTAAATCACTGCTGATTGTTTTGTTTTATAAAAATGTGATAATGCATTGAAAGGATGAGGATAATAACATCATTAACATATGATCAAAATATGTCGCTTTTGTTTCTATCATACCACAGTAACTCTAAATTCCACTGGTAGAAAAGTGGGTGTAAGGAGGGGTGATTGCTGGGATATTGCACTGTGCTGAGCAATTCAGAATAAATGTGTTGTGAACAAAAGAGTGCCGCAGATCATTGGTCAGAGGCAGCGGCAGTAATGGGGTCCTGTGTTGTTTAACGTGGGGGGGGGGGGCTCTGGAGGGTTCTGGGTAAATACTGGGATCCTCCTCACATCGCAGATGTACGTGGGCTATCAGGAAGGCGAACATACCAAGGGCACGTTATCTAAACAGCCAGACATATCCTCACCTCTGAGAAAATGCTCTGCCCTGACCCGCTGATACCGAGATTTCATCAGGCTGAACATTTCACACCTCAGCTCCACACACGCTCGTCTGGCTCTGTTTTCTCTGTGTCTGAAGTCTGCAATGAAACCAACTAATGCTGTGATGTATGTATTGAGGTGAAGGACTAATTACTGAAGTGACGGCACCTGAATATAGATAGCTCTGATATTTGCATTTAGGCTGAAATGAAATCTGCATAATGTGGATAAATAATTGTTTTGAAGCTGATCTGTAGTATTTTTACTGTCACAATAACCAATGAACTACCAGCTATGATGCACCAACTGCATGTTTGCCACAAACTGTTTGCCACACCTTAGAAAGACCTGAAGTGATGAGTTAATTAAAGGTCCCATATTTTACACTGTTTCTGTTTTAATTACATTTTTTATTTTATGTATAAAAGAAGATATCGTGTGGTTTTTTTAAGTACCAAAAACTATCTCAGTTTGTCCTTGTATTTCCTGTTTTATTTTGAAATGATTTTCCATGCCACCTTCATATATTTCAAGGTTCCAAATTTTACACTGTTTATTTGAAGGGTTGATCCATAAGAATATATATTTGTGGTTTTAAGAACCAAAAACCATCTCAGTGTAATTTAACATATCCTCTCTCAAGCTTCTCTCTGGACCTCTAATCGGTCGGTGAGCCAATCAGAAGAGAGGAGGCTCTGATCCTCTCTTCTGATTGGCTGACATTTTAGTGAGTGATCCAATGAAAAATATCGCACATTTCAGGTAAACACTCAGAGAAACCAAATACCGCAAGGTTGGATGGTAGGTCCAGGGGACTGTGCTTGGGGCATTGGGTGTGGTGACTGCTTTGTTGTGACATCACAAGGTTCAGGAAGTCCTGATGGCTAGTTTTAAGGCGCAGTTTCTGAAGACAGACTGTGAATTTCTCTGTGGACTGAATGCTTTGATACTTTGACAGTATTAATTTAGAACTTAGACCTGCTTGCTAATCAAACAACACACGAACTTTAAATACTTTTAAAAGATTTTGTAAAGACTGAGGATCTTGCAGAGTCTGTATTTGCAAGACTTGATTCCTTTGAAATTATTGCCCATCATGATCCTAGAGGACATTTACAGGAAGAAAAACAGTTTTTTTCAGGCTTTTTTGCTGTTGGAAATTCTACATCATCATTATTATTATTAATATTATTACCACGCTTATATACCACTCTTTATATACTAAAGTTAGTAACTCACTATTGTAACAGTCATTATCTGGCCCTAAAATTACCTTATCTTTTATTACTGATATCCTGTTTTATTTTGAAAGTATTTTACTTACCTCTCTTATGTATTTACTGCCTACCTTACACCAAACAACTCACATTCTTGCTCCTCCTCAGCCGCCTCCATGCTCACTATCAGCTCGGTTTGCTGCTTCCTGTTTGGTGCTGGAGAAGTCAACAGTGTTCCTGTTGTCGTGAGCCAAGACAAAAGACTTATGATATGACTTAAGACAGCTCAATTGACCACCTTACACCAAACGGTAAGATGATGGATTCAGCAAAATGCTTATGTTATGAAATATGAAATTTAATTGAAAAATGTCATAAGGTATAGTGGAAAAAAATATTTAATTGTTCAAATTTAGAGCATTATCTATTCATATTTTCCATCTTCGCTCACCTCTGTAACAAATGGGCATTCCAGGTGTTGTTGGAAAGCTTTCCACTTTCCAGCTCAGACCTGACTCTGTCACTACTGATTCCCACTCAGAGACCCCGTGACAGATTATGACACTCTGCAATAACTCCCACTTTCATTTTAATTTTAAGATATTGAGTCTTAAATGAGGTTAGATCATGTGAAAAACGCCATAGACTTAACAATCACTATCAGCACATTCTGTCCTTTAGATTCGGGACAAAGAGCTAACAATGGCAATAATGGTTTCATTTTGTGCTGCAGGAGCGGGGAGTGAAAATTGTGCTCTGCCGTCTATTGATGCAATCACCTGAATAGCTACATCATTCAGGCTGCAGCCTCTGTGAGCTCTGTTGTTTGCCTGGGGAGCTCAGTGAATTGAGCCCATCAAAGAGGGGCGGCAGCAGCGGAGAGAGAAACACCATCAAGACTAAAGCAGGCCACTGTCATTCACTGTTAGCATCATAAGACAAAGCCAGCACAGCACTGACTGAGCGCCTGCACTGACATGACCTTTAACTGTGGGACTGAGGCTGTGGACATAGTGCACGGATTTATTTAAAAACCCTTCATAATAAAAGCATTTACAATTTAAGGAAAATTTGAGGCTCTGTTTTTGGAGTGCAGCATTTACAAGGAACATCAAGTCACCTTAAGTCAACTTACTAAAAAAAAGGAGTCCATCATTTTTGTTTTATCAAAGAGAATCCACAACTTGCAACGTTTCCGCTGGAGACGTGGGAGGGTGGGGGGGTGGTTGTGGGGTGGAGGCGTGGCATGTCGCACCAGCTTGTCAAAGTCTGATTTGGTGTCCCCGTCACTTTTATTGTTCCAGGTGGAATTTCGTACCCAAAGTCCCACGGAACATTCCCTCTTTGCCAGATCAAAGAAGATCTGGGTTTATTAAAATGTTGGAGTGGATTGGTTCTGGTTGGACAGGGGACAGGACTATCACACCAGAGGCCAGCTTCTTCAACTTCAGCAGTTTTGTCTTTGATTTAGGCTAAGGTTCAGGTTTGTGAAAGATTGATGGTTTTACTTAAGTTTAAATAAACAGGTTGTGTCTAAAGTCACTGTGAACTTTTTTTGTATTAAACCAGACCAGGATCTTTCCCTGACCTGACCCAGGAACTGTGAGAGTCTGAACAGAATCATAAACCAGTTGAATAAAGCTGGAGTCACTACAGGTGGAGGCTGTACTTAAAGCTCTAATATTTTGATGGAAAACAAACCAGAAGTACCCCCTGTCAACATGTGTGATCTTAATGATCAAGATACAAGGGAAGATTTATTTTCTTTAATAGGACTCAGAGAGAGAGAGAGAGCGCTAGCTAGCTTACTAATTTTACTGGCTAGCTAGCAATCGATACTATAGCTGTGTTCTAATTCAGGATCCGCATCCTTTTTTTTTGAAGTCTACCTAACTAGGCTGTCCCATTTCGAAGGTTCCTTCACCATCACTGGACCTGATATTTTGATTCAATCAGTATATCTGTTTGGCAGGGCAGGCTGTGGCAAAGAGCTACTTATTTATTTATTTATGTATTTATTTATTAAAAAAAGAAAAGAAAAAGGGCACATTCTCCCTAGGAGGCCAAATGGCGGGTGCTCCAGCCCCCTTTGAGGTCTGCCTGTGCAGCTGCATGTTGGGAAAACGGGGGAAACAAAGTGCACTCTTGCAGACTGCAGCCTCATATGGATGCATTAAACCCAATCTGATTGCTGCGCCCACACAATCCCTCTATGAAGGTTATATTATTTACACATCTCCATACTGGACACACAGAAACTACGTTCCTCTAACTCTGAGTAAGATATTTAAGTGTATTTCCCAAATGTCAGACTGTTCTTTCATGACCTTTCAAGGCTGGAACTTCATGTGGGCTTTACCATACTGCATGGAACAACTTTCCGAATAAATCTACTAAATTCACACATAAAAAAAACTATGAATAAAATCATTGTAATTCATTGAATAAATATATTTATTTGGCATTTACTTTGTAATATGCGAATCACAACTCCTCCAGCTGTTTTGGACCTCTAGATTTAAATGGAAGTCAGTTTGGAATTGTAATAATATAACAATATATTGTTTTATCAACAAAATTAGAGAAGTGTCACATTAAATTTAACACTTGATTTATCCTGTAAACAGATACTTTATCAATATTGGGGTTATGGCTGAGGGGATGTCACCGCTATTTAGTTGTGACATCACAAAGTTCAGGAAGTCCTGATGGCTCATTTTAAGGCTCAGTTTCTGAATACAGGCTGTGAATATTTCTCTGTGGACTGAGCGCTTTGATACTTTCACAGTATTAATATAGAACCTACACCGGATTTATAATCAAAGAAGACATGTACATTTATCTTTTTACTATATGGGACCTTTAACTTTGACTAATCAATTTTTAATTTAAACAACCAATAGCTGTATTGCCAAAATAAATAGTTCATGTATTTATTTTGTGATTGTGTAAAAGAAAACACTTCCATTTCATAATTAAACTTTAATATTTCCAATGCAACAATAGTAAGCGTGTCTGCATCCCTCAGATGCAGCTCTGATTGATTCTGTTTGTGATTATAAAATAAAATGGATTTATCGCATCAGGAAGACAAAGATTTGCACATTTATAGCATAACTAATTAAATGCAATCAAAACCATTTTAACTTCTGATTAGACTGCTCTGACTCATAAACATTTGGCAAATTTGTTTTGAAGATGTCCCAGATACCATTTTTCAAAACTCCAGCAGAGTCCTCTCTCCTCAGCAAAGGGAGGTCAGAGGTGATGCTGGGCACAGAGCAGGAGCCTGTAGCTTGGAGGGACTCACCACTGCAGCTTGGGGGACGTCTGCTGACAGTTTGGGGTGTTTATTTAAAAAGAAAATGCAAATGTAGACCACAAGATTTGAACCTGCTACTCCTGTCAGAATTAAATATATATATATATATATACAGTGTATAAATATATTTCACAAATGACTAAAGCTGGAATTATACTCGTCAGCGAGCATAGATTAGTTTACGTCAACTAATCAGTTTGTTTGACATGCAGGTCTGCATGAGAGGATTAAATTTGGGAAGTTTAGATTCTTAATACTTTATCGCTTGCGTGTTTTGTCCAAGTATACACATACTTCACATCCCTTCTAATCAAGGGCATCAGTACATAGGGTTGGGGAAGGGGTTGGTCCCCTCACTTTTCACAAATATATTATTATCCACCTCACATTGATGTCACATGACAGAATATTCTAAGTTTGATGTTTTTTTGCATGTTTATTTATTAGTTGATTCACGGAAGACAGTTAGGGCCACATGGGAAAAATATTTGAAAAACAAGCTCAAAATTCTGACTTTAAACTCAGAATTTTGAGCTTGTTTTTGGCAGAATTCTGAATTCACATGTGGCCCCAATCCTCCTTCGTATTGATTTCACGTTTGTTTGGCTATTACAAACCTAGGTAGCATTGTTGGGCACCTGGCAATAATCCTTGCCACATTTACAGTTCCAGAGTTGTCATTTGGACACTCTGATTGGCCATCTGATGAAATATAAAAGTAAGAGTTTCACCTCTCAGGTAACAAATAAGCTGCCATACCTTATGGGTAGAGGTTGTTGGAACTTGAGGAAGCCTCAAGGCTGAAAAGAGTCCTCAATTCCTTTGTGTTTTTGGGTAAAAATAATAAAAAAAAAAGTGATCAAGGTCATGAAAGCAAAAACTCAACATCAAGCTTTACAAATACCACCCAGTACAAAGAAAGAGCTGTGTGTCTGCAGGGAGACAACTACACGGACCAAGAGAAGCCAAATCAAAGCCTAGGAAGACAAGTGTAAAAATGGCAGCAGAGTTTTAGGGACCTCATTATATAGAAATCCTGAGAGGGAAGTGTAAAGTGCAACACATATGAGCAGAGTCATGTATCAGTTGATATGTCAATTAATACCAACAGCACAAACAGGAGAGAAGGTACAGTAGCCGGGATGTACCAACTTTCCATGCTTTAGGACGCCAATAGTGGCATAGAAAACAAAGGTTGTGAGTGTTTGTGTGTTACCCTTTAGAGGCTGAGCAAGTAGTAGTATGTGTAACTTTAATTACACTGTGTGCTGCTGATACCGAGACACTACTAAGACTAAGACAAGTTGTTCAAACCCAGCAATATACAAAGACAAAATCTGGTACATCTGAAAGATCACACATCCATGTGTAGTCCAATGCAATGAGGAATGCCTAGCAACCATTAAACAAACGCATGTATCAACACTGGAGGGCCAACTACTCAGGTGAAGACCCAACAGTTTGCGTAACCTTAAAGATCTACATCAATGTAAAGAAACCATCCCTCAACAGAGGTAGACATCACTTACTGTATCCCCCACCTACCAATCATTCACAATTGGCCTCAGGTGACTCCAACCACTCCAACAACATAATGACCTTGATGACGACCTAGGTTTAATACCTGGGTCTCCTCAACCATCAGTCAGAACTGAGGAAACCTTTTCGGTGATAAATCTTCAAGTATCTACGACCAAGTCCAGTTGCCCTAATCTCCTGTTCTACCACTTCCGAAAGGTGTTCTATTGGATTTAGGTCTGGAGACTGGGGTGGCCACTGACATTCACTGAACTCGTGTTCATGAAACTAGATTTAGACCACTTTTGCTTCGTGACATAGAGCATTATCCTGCTGGAAGTAGCCATTAGAAGATTAGCCCACACTGATAACTATTAAGGTGGGTCAATTCACTAGCAATGGTCCGACAAAAAAAATTATCCATATCCCTGCTGACAAAAGGTCTCATCTGGATTGAGGTTTTGCTTGGATATGGTCTAGTCCATGCTAGCAGCTCTTTGAGGTGGTGCTTTGAACTAAATGCAAACATTTGCATGCTATCATGGTCCCAATACTTACCATAATCACCATCTTAGTTTAGCGTCTTAGCGTGCTAACATTTGCTAATTAGTGATAAACACAAAGTACAGCTGTGGCTGATGGTGAATGGTTTTGGTTTTGTTCATTGGCTGCCCCCAAAGGTTTCCGCTTTTGCTGAAAAATGAAGCCAAGACATAAGTGCCAAAAACTACACTTCCTCTAATGACCACGAGTGTCTGGCTCAAAAAGTGAGTCAATCCCAGGGGCAGGGCAGTTGAAGCAGAAGTTGCTTGTTGGTCTGAACGTGGCCTTGGACCCTCAGACCTGAGATTTTGCCCTTTGAGCAACAGCTATTTATACGTCAGGTTCTGTTCAGTTGTCAGTCAGGGTAGCTTAACGTGAGGCATCCAGTGACAAAAATTCAATTTTCCATTAAAATACAGTACTGGATAATACGGTATATTCCAATCTAATTTGCAGCCCTGCAGTGGTTTTACTGCTCAGCAGGTAGTTGACAGGGGACAGAACAGACCTAAAATCTAAGTAAAATAAGCATGACTGAAAATCTTCATGCTGATATTGTGCTAGTACTGTTTCCCCACAAGCTTATGTGAACTAGCAGTTTTTCTCAATAAATGCAAAACCAACTGCAGTCGTGTGTACAGAATAAACACCAGCAGAAATGCAGTTAACAAGGGATACTTCCCTCTGCTCCTCATCTATCATGCAAAATGTGCTGACCGTCTGCTTCTTAGATACAGGGTCCTCTGCACAGAGAACCCTCCATTCATTCCTCCCTCCCTCCATCCTGGGGGAAATAAACTGACGATAAAAAATCAGGTTGAGCAGGGGAAATGGCCAGGCCCATCCAAACACTCATAAATAAATGACTGGCCCCGTAAACACTCACCATTTTGACTGGCCAAGCAGGACATACTTTGTTTGTGGTCTCCACGTCCCCGCGATTTGCATCTGATATTATGTTTCTCACTGCGTTGTTGTGCCACTTCGCTGTATTTGAAGTATCATGTACTCCCCTGAGGATAACTCAATAGTGACGCCACAGAAATCTGCTCTAATGATGCACGGGGAGCACATAAGCAGAGGTAAATGGCCAAGAAATAGAGCCATCAAGCTGGAGAAGTGGACAGTGTCATCATTAGATGAAGACACACAGATCTTATCTACTGTCTTCATATTACGTGGGTCAAACACACCATATGGTCAGTTTGTGCAGATGGAGCTACAGTATCGTAGAGGTTTAACCAGGAGGGTGTGTTCATTACATCAGGCCTGATAACAAAACGTTTATACACCTATACGTTGCTTAGGGATGGCATTGGATCAATTATCACGTTCCCGTCAGGAGGATTTGTAATAATTTCATCTAGCGCCATCATCCGGTCAAAATTTTCACTTTCATTTGGCTTACGATCAAATGCACAGAAAACTAACTCCCTGCTAAACATTACCATGTTAACATTGTCATTGTTAGCATGTTAGCATGCACACATTAGCCTTTACCGAAGTGTCAACCTACAGGGCTGAAAACGAAGCAAACACTGAAGTGCTAAAAACTGCAGTTCCTCTAATGGCCGGTTGGGGACGGCTCCAGAAATGAGTAAATCCCCATAGACTCCCATGTAAAAATGTACAACTTTACAGAAGAAATATACATGTTTTGGTCTCCATAGCTAATTTCCTCCTTCATGACAACTGTATGTGGGGTGAATTTTTATATAACTCACCCGTTTACATTTTATTAAGTTAATTATAGTTCTGTTTTGTTGTTAGACAACATCTAGTGGCCGTAGTAATTATGACTGTCGCTCTTTATACTACATTACCACACCTTTCCCTTTGCTTTTCACACAGGAAGCCAATGTTCAGCAGTGTATCGTTATTATTGTAACCATGACAACAAAGATCATCCAATCTCAAGAAAGTACTTCTTTTTTTTACCCAAATCAAGTAGTTTTTGTGCCTTAACATAACTAAACCATGTGCATTCCATAAGGTCAGCTGCATGTTTATTATTGTTACCATTGTGATGAAGGTCTGGTATGCAGCTGTTGGTACACTCTGCATGTTAATTATTGTAACCATGACAACCAAGGTCTATTAGCCTGCTCCCGTAGGGGCACTATTTTAGGAGACACTCCCATGGGTCGTATGAGAAGACTGGAAGAAAACGACCTCTATGGTTGTTCAGATTGGAGGACTTGTTGCTATGAATGTATTAACAGATGACTATCTGTTAATACATTCATACAGTATATTGGTGCCTTTGGAAGTTGTATTATGTTACTTATGCTTTGTACCAATCTAAGCTGAACATGTTGGACAGTAATTCACATTAATAATGATTCCAGCGAGGTCTTATTTGATTGTCTTTTATTATGAAATATACAGTGGGGTCCTATTTATTACAAGTTAAAGTAACGTATTATTTTACATGATCAGAACTCAGAATTTTACTTTTGTTAATTTACTCTAAGTGAAATCTGTGTTGTGCCCACTTGTAATTTTTTATTTATAATGGAGCATGGATCCTTTTGTTTTAATTATTCATTGTGTCAAGCCTCATCTTCATCCTTCATGACAGTTATTGCTGTACTGCAGTGAGCAGTCACAACATGTTCAGGAACTTTATTCCTCAATGTGACCACTTTGACACAAGTGCCTTATATGAGAAGAGTGTAGGAGGTATATAAGTACAGACCTGTCTTCATCCTGGTTTGCACTTTTATTTTTGATCAGAGAGAAGAATCGGACTGAAGACACATCACAGCCTCCACCTTGTAGCCGTTTTCATATCAGAAAATAGAGGGAATTGTGAAGCGTACGACTTGTTTCATTGCCCTCATATTAAAACAAAGCCGGAGAGTACACAGATGAGGGGACGCTTTTCCTGGTGCAAAAACAAAGGGCACAATGCCTGCTGTCACTCTCCCAGCACAACCATAAACTCCTTCATTATGGAAATGAACTTATTGTGGGATTTCGCTTGTGTTGTGTTGAGACAAGGGCAGAAAATAGACTTATTATGACTTGCTGGTTGTCATACACTGGTGACCCGAGTTAAGGCAAAGCATTATTGTGAAGCTGGATGTTGATGCACCCCCCTTTTATAAATGCTGCTTATAGTGAAATGAGGTGGAGCTCCCTGCAGCTCCTCAACATGCCTCCAGGTGATATTACACTGCAGTCAGGGCAGATGTCACAGATAAGAATTGTGCCTGATAGCAGTGATACTACCCATGATTGCCACATTAACCATTAGTGTTGGGGCATGCCTGTTGATATTTGGCTGTAGCTGGTTGTTTACAGCAGTAAGCACTGATTGCTAAGAGCAGGTGCTGCAACTGTTTCTGCTGGCTCCTGGCCATCAGAAGCCTAAAATGTGCTCGCTTCGATTCAACTGGGAAGAGAAGTGTGTGAGTTTTGGCGAGCAGATATCCCATGGATGTATGTGGGGGCACTGTCCCAGTAATTATCCACACATTTACCTGTTTTCCAATGATAAAAATGTGATTATTTTCATGTTTGTTCGCATTAAAAACTAGAAAGGCACTCAGACAACATACACCAGACTTCAGAGAAAAAAAAAAAGACAAATCTATAGTTATCTGCCCCACAATTTGCAGTTGATGCAGATGCAGTTAAAAGCTTATTATTCAAAATAAATAATTCATCACAAAAAATAAAAAGGATGTGATGTTTTTGTTTGTTTTTAAAACTTTAATATTACATAGATTTCTGCGTCTAATCTTTGAATTTTTATCCTTTATTTCTTCTTTTATGTACTTTCATTCTAATTATTGTTCATTAATATACATGTCTTATTAGGCAGTGTATGAAAATTATTTGGTTGAAGAGGAGGGCTTGTTAATTAATTAATTAATTTTCTTTCTCAAGCCTCCCTTAAAAAAATGTAAGTATGTGATTTATTTATTGATTTATTTTTAACGATAAATCTCATTAGGGATGAACAAAATAAAACTCAAATCTGGGATGATAAAAAAGTAAAAGATCTTTACCCTTTACAATAATAATTTTATTTATGATATATAAAACCTCTGAATATTTGAATTCCCAGTCATACCTGATCATTTTACACATATCATTTCAAGTAAACTTTCTTCTCTTATTGTGTGAATTACTTTTCAACCTTAACTAATTGTGAGATCTACTGCTCATTATGATTGTTCTCGCCTTGTTTCTTTTGGAACATGACAAACCAGTGATGGATGAATTCGTCACACACTCATAGATTTGATACATACAGTACTCGGGCTGTTGACATAACCAGGAATACATACAGTAAGTATGTCTGTATGAATTTAGTTGTAACCACAGTCATGGATGCATCAGTTCTTGCATTAGGGAAACATCTCCAGTTTTGGCTTCTTGAGCTCACATAAAAGTGGCAACAGAGATATTATTTATGGGCCTGAATATTAAGTGTAAGGTCTCTCGTTTCATGTGAGCTGCGGCTCAGCATTTTACAGACAGATTTACACTGGGGGACGTAAAGATGGCTGCGCACGAGGCGAAGACTGTATTTCAAGTCTGCGCAGGTAGGAAACGACACAAACTACCGTACAGGGCTAACGCTGGTGAGCTCCAGCTGACCATAGGTGAGCAGGACCCATCATCCACAGAGGACACACTCATATTATATATCATATGTTATATATATGTTATATATTATATATTAAGTTTTACTCTTATTAAAGGGACAGTCCACCAGTTTTACACATAAAAGTCATTTACATTTCTTGTTTGTCCTTCTTGATGATGTCACAGTGATGTCATTAGGCTTATCATAATTTAGATTTAGAGACAAAAGATTTGTGTTAAAAATTAAAGGTCCCATGTTTTGATATCCATAGTGCATTAGAAGAGTGGATTTGAGCCTCTGCTCTGTTGTGACGTCACAAAGTTCAGGAAGTTACACATCTGATTTGCCGACTTCCCTTAACTACCTCGTTCTATGATGCCAGAGGCTCTTCATCTTGGAGACTGGTCGGGGATATGGGTGCGGCATAGGTGCAAGATTTACGGCATCTCCTCAGGATTTTTTTCAAGGGCTAGCAAGAGCTCACTGGACACCGCCGGTACGGCAATGCTTTACAGGGTACGGGTCTTGGGGTGAACCCTTGGGGCTCCTGCCAGCTTCTCCGGGATGGATCGTTCACGTTACCACTACAAATCGGGGGATCTGAACCCGACTCCCTTTCGATGGACCATGGGCGACATAGGCCATCGACCCACTCTTCAGTAGGTCATTTACAAAATAAATTCACTAAGGTCCATTTAGCAGCTTTTCTGGACCTTTTGGTCATATCAAATGAGCTTTGTGAGCATATAGTTTCCAGGTATCATGGACCTGTAGATGTTTCTGAGCACTTTATGTAAACATGGATTATTTTAAGGATTTGAACAAACAATAGATGCTGTTGTTTGTCAGCGGAGAACAGTCTTCGCCTCCCCCCATCAGTAATTTATTCCTTTTCAGGTTGGTAAATCATTCTATTCAAACGCCTCTCACAAATGAGCCAATATTTGTTAAACCATTAAACTGACACTCAGCCTTAATATGCATGAGCGTATGAAACACCTACGACAGCACTGCTGTGTGTGTCAGCGCCGTATGTACACAACGTGTGCGTGAATCTCAGACGCAATGCATATTCATGATTTAATATATTAATCTGATTATTCATGACAGCACGTGGGGGTAGAGGTTGCATCAGAGTGTCAGCATATTATTTTACCCCTCACAGAGAAACATGTCCTCAGTTAACATGGCGCCACTGCAAGGTCACACACAAGCGAGAAGCTCCCCATTAATTACAAGGCTTGTGCATTAACATACACTAAGTAGAGCGTAACTGTGAGTAGCCTGGTGTTTACAGAAACAGGCCCGCACTCTGCTCCCTGTATAGGTCACATTCTAAAAGATGCTGTTAATCTTCTTTTTTAATTATACGTATAATACCACCATATAAAGCCGGATTAGATGCACAGATTGATCATCAGTTTTTTTCCCCTGTTGTATATATCTGTTGACAGTGTGTGGGCTTGTATAATTATGAGGAAGTGGAGGAGGAGGTGGAGGTGAATTTGTAAGTGGGCTCACTTTCTATAGCTGCATCATATGAGGTTGACATCTTCATCTGAGCTGATGAACGAGGCTGCTTCATTTCAGTTATCAGTCTTTTTTTATGAGCAATATTGTACTGTATAATACTGTACATATATGTATACTTATACTGTAGACAAGTGTGTTTGTGTATGATAACAGATTAGTGTTAAAAGTTAAAGGTCCCACATTTGGACCTGGACCTTGTTTTGCAGTGTGGAAAATGTCGAGCTTGCTCAGTGCTCTCGCTCACTAGCTCGGTGCGGACTTTTAAACATGGCAGGTGAAATAAAAGGTAGTGAGTACTCGACCAGTTCGGAATGTCAGCACTGCAGAACCACACCACCCCCCCCCCCCAAAGTTCCTGAACCTTTGGAAAGTACTACCCACTGATCAGGGACTTTTTTGGGGTCAATCAATTATCCCAGAACTAAATTTAGACCCTGGTTCCTGCAGTCAAAACACACATAATTCCTCAAAAAGGTTCCTGAGGAACGTTCCTGCGGTGGAAACGTGGCTTTACATCTCCTCTCTCAGGCTTCCCCCTGGAGCTCTAGCAGCAACAAGTGAGTGAGCCAATCAGAAGAGAGGAGGATCTGAGCCTCTATTGCGAAAAACCTAATGGCCATAAACCTAATGACATAACTATGACATCCGCTGGGTTATTTTCTCAGACTTGACAGGCTAAGTAGGACAAAAGTGTAAAATATGGGACCTTTTGTGGTTATCAGTGTTTATCTCCTCTTGTATGAAGCCATATTTTACATTACAACAACTGTGAAACTTAATATACTGTCATCATTATCTGTTTACAGCAGCCTCTGCTTATTTTGTGGATGCACGAGAAGCCCTTTCTTTAAATAAACAGTAAATTATAGTCTGTTTCAACATGTATTTCCGAATGTCATGAGTGAAATACCTGACACAAGTCACAAGCAGCCTGCACAAGAAAACAACAGCTGTTTCCATGGACACTGTGTGGTTATAGTGTAGCCTGGTTGTCATATTAAGGTGATGTAATGAAGGTTAACACAGTGAATGGTCACAAATGAAAGTATGTCCTGATGCACCCTATTTTTTTGTTGGTCAATTGCGCAATCGCTTTCCGCTGCCGCAAGACAGCAATGCGCCAACAATGCGCCAGACCACACCTCATTTTGTGACCAACACACCCATTGGCGCTCAGGCAGGTGCAATTACTATTTGCTATTAAAACAACATGGGTGCTGGATGGGAAAATTACAACTGAATTGGACTGAAACCAGCAAGAACACTTGTGTCGCGCTTGGCACCACTTTGCACCGGGTGTAAGGTAGGACCCTAAGTCTTGTTTAACAATCTGGGTCTTGTTTTTGCAGCTTTGTCCATCATTCCTATTATTTATGACAACACAATCTTTACAAAAGTCATTGAAGATCAAGGGATGCATTAACTTGGATGGACACAAGGTGCATTAGGAAGAGTTAACTGGAAATGTGTAGGATGTCAAAGTATCTCATGAATCATCAGTTTCTCAGCAGTTCAACCAAAGGATCCAAATCATTTATTTGGAGGGGAAAAGAGATTATTTTACCACCAACAGATCCTGGACCTGTGCTGTGCTGGTGTCCTTTGCTTCATCTATAGTAAACCCCTGACTCCCAGTTCCTTTCCCTCCCAATAAAAGCAACAAAAGAGTGGAAGTGATGATAATTAGCGACCTCCAGCTCTCGCCCCAGAGATGAATGCATGCATTAATTGTGTTAAATGTGCTGATAATGATCTTTGTAAACTGCAATGCAGCAGAATGGAAGTGTGTGACCAGGAGACGTTGAGAGTGAGAAGGGTGTCTGCACAAACTGTCCCAGGGTCAACTCCTGTGTTATAGATGCAAATGCTTCATGTTTGTGATGTGCTCCTGAACTCTGAACTTGAGGACAGAGATCATGATCTTTTACCTTTTGCTGCACATACAATTAGCATGAGTGAGTTTCATTCACTGCGATATTGTTAACCTGGCTATGCAGAGCTTTGAATTGGCTGCAATTTCTACACTCTTACCCTCACCAATCGATTTTATTGATGGGGTCAAACCAAACACCAAATAACTTTTAAATATTAGAACAAACATCTACATTTTGCTGACTTGTGGTGCCTTCCTTAATTCGCCTCACTTTTATAGCAAACTGCCTGACATTCAAGGTTTCAGGAGATCTGTCAAGGTTCATTTCTGGGCTCCTCTGGTTGCCCTGTTTCTCTCCAGGAGACTTCCCTGACCTCTTCTTACCCTGTCAATCACCCAGGGCTTACCTGTTTGTCATCTGCGATCAGCCATGGCCTAATACACTGGGCAGACACAGCTTGTGACACAAAGCAGAACTCCACGGGCCAGAACATATCATTTAGGTTTAGCCTTTGTGGTCTATATGACATGTACGAAGGAGGATTTTGTCAATCCTGTGTTCCCGTAAAGCAGCAAGATGCTACAGACTATAGACCGATCTATTGAACATAAGTCAACAGTCAAGTTAAAATATTCAGAGGGAAAAAAAAGGAGGATCTGGGATTGGTCATTGGTCTGCTGAACACACAGTCAGTCCAGAGAGCCTCATGAGAGCACATTTACTGACTGAAATACTGGTGACTGTCTTCAAGAGCGGAGTAAGAAGCGCTAATGTGTAACTTTTGGAAGAGTACATGTTCTTTCTTTAGGATGTGAAAAGTTGAAATGATGAGCCATAAAATGTTCCCTTCCTCACTTCATCACACTCGGTGGTTTTTTTCCCAATACAACCTTTCTTGGTCTGGTATGACTGGTAGCTAATGGTGACAAATGCTAGCTAATGTTAGGAAAATTTAGATCAATATGGCTGTGTCGAAGTGACACTACTGGGTGTGTGCACTGACTCGATGACTCTCCAGGTGCTCTTGTGGCCGCAGTGTTGCTATTCAGCAAAAGTTTGAAAGTTTCAATTGGTCTACTTAAAAAAAATAGTTGGAAAAAGGGTATTTGAAGGTGCCAGCTTCTTACCACAACCGGTCTTAAAGGGAGAAACATGCATACATCACTTCTCATCCTGAGCCTTAGCTAGCTGCTTAGAAGATGCAGACACTGAGTTCAACCTGCTAAGTTGTCGTTTTTGTTGTCTTAATCCAAATAACTGCCGTACTCTACTTCAATATGGCTCCCCTCGCTCAGGTTGTTAGCCACTGTCCAAACCACGACTTTAAAAACTTCTTTGTGGAAAAACATTTCCCATAATGGATTTCACCTTCCTGACATGCATTTCAGCAAATCACAATGCATTTCATCTGTCATATGACTTAAAAATGACAAAATCATATACTACATGTAGATGTCACATCCGGTCTGAAAGGGAAAAACGCATATGTCGCATCACAGAGCACTTTAAGCACTTTTAGCAATAGCAAGTATGAAGAAAAAGAATGATTTCAGCAAGAAAGAACTGTTTCCGTGATCATATGGGCACCTGACTATTGTTTTAATACAGACTTCAAAAATTGTGACTTGGTCCTTTAAAATGTGATATATCAGTGTTCTTTTGGTCCCCTCCCTGCAGCTTCTTAAAGGACAGATTTCACTTTGAATCAAAAATCAGTAAAACCTGACACCTCGGTAAGATCCACCGGAGCGAGTAGCGTTCTTGAGCTTGACACGTTACGAGGAAGGTCTCACTTCCTCTGACTTAATCCGCATCTGACAAACAACGAGTATGACAAAATGTCACACTTGTCTCCTTCTTGACACATCAGTCGTCAGTCAGCCATGCTAAAGACTCCAAAGTACAAATCAGCTATGATCTCTGGTCCTTGATGAAGCTCCACGTAAGCGTCTCCCAGCATGCATCAAGAGGCCAGTGAATAGCAATCTGGCCATGCCCCCCTCCCATTCTTTGTGAGTCTGTTGTGCATAATGCATCGCAGCAGCAGGACAGGTTTAATTACCACAATCAGAGGAGAGGAGCATCAATTTCAGGTGAGCCACAGGGAGTAAATGAAGCAGAGAGGAAAAAAAGGAGAGAAAGATGAGTCTCTGCATGAGAAGGAGAGACAGAAGGAGGTGGAGCGAGAGAAAAATGAACTCCACTTTGTTGGTTCCCCCAAAACTCCAAGGTTTCCTGTCAGAAAATTGCCACCTGCATAATTAATCACAGTGAGAAAATCTATTTATCTACTCTTTCTTTCACCTCTTCCTCCTATACATCCCTTCATTTCAAACAACTGCCCTGTTTTTCGATCTTCTCCAGGTACAATTATTCATTCCTCTTCGACCTCTCCTGACTCCGTCACAATTTTTATTGTTTTCTTTATCGCTGCAACTTTATTAATGTGTGGAGAGTCAGATGTCAACTGCCATCATCATTATACCTGACAATGGGCCTGTTTCTGGACATTTTGATACCTTTGGTCAGAGACCCACTGGGTGCCCCTGGGGGATTCATGTTTTCATTGCTTCAACTTAAAGGTCCCGTATTTGACACTTTTCCTTTGTTTTGTTTTGAAGTGTCCAAAAGAAGATATATTTGTGATTTTAAGAACCAAAAACCATCTCAGTGTCGTTTTTCATCTCCTATCTCAGGCTTCTCTGTGGAGCTCTAGTAACAACAGGTCAGTGAGCCAATCAGAAGAGAGGAGACTCTGAATTCAATAATAGAAATCTCCATGTGAAATAGACAAAGAAAATGTGCTCATGTTGGATCCCATTACATGCAGTGACAAGCTGATTCACTCCACTTCCTGAACTTTGTGATGTCACAACAAAGCAGTTACCACCCTCAGCTATGCCCCAAGCTGAGACCCACCTGGACCCACCATCCAACCTAGTAGGAAAATCAAAACCCAGACTGGGACACTGATGATTGATTGATTGATTGATTGATTTAAATTCAATACCAGATCTGTTTGAAATAATTTATACTAATTAAATTCATCATAATAAATAAATAAATAATTTTTTGTCCCTCAACAGTGTGACATCAAATATACTTAAAGAAGTTCTGGAGTCATCATCATTTTTTAGTTTGAGATGGTGGAGTAGATGATGTGTGTGTGTGTTTAGTCCTCATAACTCTCATGGCCTCCCCCTCAACAAATCCGCTGATGTAGCAGCTGGGAGGTCACCCCCCACCCACTCCACCTACATCTCCGGCTCCCAACACACACAACCGAACTCCACCTGCTACCATCACCACCACCGGCAAAACTCTCTTCAAAGACTCTGCTGTCACTGAGAGGTTCTGATCAGATCAGCTCAAAAAGATGAAAAAACAGTGAAAAACTTTATTTTTTTTATTCCTCTGAGGTGGAGTGAACAGATATTGAACTGTCTCTGAGAGGCTAAAAAGGCCTGTTTTTTTCTGGACTCTGCCTCCCAAATAGTTTAAAGTGAGTATCCATGGGGAGCAGAGGGAGTTGGAATAGAGATTAGAAGCCGGGCTGAAAGAAGAGAAAAAAGGCAGAAACCATCACCCAAAGCCTAATGCACCAGCAGCACCCCAGGGAGCTGCAGGCAGGTTTATATGGGCCACTTACTCTATTATGGCGAGGAGGGGTGAGGGAGTAGGGGAGCAAATAAATCAAAGGAAACGAAAAGAGTAGAAAGAGGGGAAAAGGTGATTGTAGACTTACATTAAATGTCTCATAAGGTATTTCCATATAGCAAGAATGCTCAGCGACTTACACCATTCTGTCTCAGCTCAGTTTTATCACTTTCACACACACACACACACACACACAAACTTCTGTCAACCACATTTTGGTTACATAAACCCATTGGGGAGCTATTTCTTTCCCCAGTAATGTATAATTGTGCGGCGGTGCTCCTATTTCAAGTGTACTTCTATTTGTCATAATGAGGAATTCATAATGGCTGCGCACCTGCTGGGGCTGAATTATGAGACAGAGGCTGCAGTCAACATTTTTCATACAGTCCTTTATCCACAGTCTAGAGCTGGTGTTTTTATTATCCGGCCTCGATCAATAGTCACAAAGATCAAAGCCCAGACTGTGGCGCACAGAAGCTGGACATTATGGCAATTATTTAATGGAGGTTTAATGAGAAGGCTAATGTTTCTCACCAGGATTAACACTGAGGCTTTTTGTTTCAGCATTTTAGCATAACTAAGCTAACTATGCTAGAGTGCAGAGTCTGTTCATTTCAGTAAAGACAATAGAACATAGAATTGAACTGAAAGAACTTTCTGGTCATCACTCATGCAGTTTGTTAGTTTTATTTGTGACTTAATTCATGTGCTGACAATGAATATGCACATTCTGGGCTAGCTAGTTAGGTAGCATGTAGCAACAACTTCCCATGGTTGTTACTATGCAAGAACATTTGGGGTAATTTGTCTATGTAGAAAACGTCTATGGGAAAATATCTATGAAGAAGACGCCTGTAGGAAGACGTCTATGGGAAGATGTCAGTGGAGAAGACGTCTATGGAGAAGACATCCGTGAAGAAGACAGCTATGGAAAGATCTCTTTGAGGAAGAGGTCTATAAAACAAGGTGTATTATGCCTTTTTAATCCTTGATAAACTTCAAAAAAAAAATCTTATATATAAAAGTGATTATTATTGGCGTGACATCTCAGTGTGGAGTCGGTGAGCTGAGCAGGAATGTGTGGAGGGGTTTAGATTCAAGTGACAGTAATGTAAGAACGACCCAACATAAAGCAGAAAATACAATATGTAATGATATAAAGTACTGTATATGAACACAGTCAGAGAGAATCAGGCTTTTTTTTTTTTTTTAACCAGATGAGCAGATTTATTGATGCTGCTGAGTTGTTTCCGCCCCAAAACCAAATCACTTCTCACTGTGGCTGCTCCACTTTCGCTCTCTGATGATGTTCAATAACAATTTCATCTGCTTGGCTTGCATGTTTGCTTGATAAGACGCGCTGTTCAGTTACACCAAATGCATTTTGATTGCACTGCCGATATCTCATGAAAATATTGAGCGGCAGACTAAGAGCACAGGGCCAGAAAGGGTGGAAGAATGAGATGCTGTAAATGTGCTTCCGTATTCTGCAGCCAACAACCTGACTGAAGATGGCAACTGTCACCTTTATTTATCGAGTTTATTCTAAACACTGCGTTATTTGTCTCAGACTCTGAAAACTAGCTGGAGCCATAAAACTGATGCTCTGTTATTAATCAATACATCAGGCATTAAAAACTCTGTACCTAAATGTTGACTTTAGTTCATTGATTTGTACATAAAAGTCCCTCAGCAGTGAAGAAAGAAAATACAGCCAAATGAGAGTGTGTGTGTGTGTTTGTGTGTGTGTGTGTGTGTGGCCTTTGACTCCACTTAAAAGCTGTCACTGTTAAATTTGTCCTCTGTGGAGTGCAAGGGGGTGTTTCATCAAGAAATTACTACAAATGTAGATGTGCATGAAATACATATATGTGATCACATTATATATACATAAACATATTAATCAAGAGTGGCTCTCCAGAAGCTGGTTTTCACCAAGGGTTAACTTCCAATGACGCCCAATGAAAAATTAAGCTAACACTTAAGTGCCAAAACCTGCAGTTCCTCTAATGACCACTAGCTCCAACAGTGAGTCAATCCCCATAGACTCCCATGTTAAAATGTACAACTTTACAGCAGAAATAAACATGTTTACAGCCTGGTACAAAAACTGTTTTGGTCTCTATATTATATTGGAATTATACATTACTGGTAAATATGTTTTCAATGCAATATTGAGATTAAAAAAACTTAACAGGGTTACGTGTTTGCTTTGAAATTATAAATAAATAAAATATTTTATATAAAGCATCTTTTTTTTATCTTCTTTTTTTTAAAGAAACACATACTCGTATTTATAGTTTTTTATTTCACACAGTGACAATGCTAACATGCACATATAGTGTTTACCATGCTCACCATCTTAGTTTAGCCTGTTAGCATGCTAACATTTGCTAATTAGGATTGAGGCTGATGGGAATATCATTAGTTTTGCAGGTAATTGGTCATAAAATTGAGGAGTCACAGTTAATAGCAATATCCTCTTGGAACATGAATGTGGAATCTAAATTTAGCTTAGTGGATGCTAACAATAACCAGTGAATAAAACTCTACATTTTTATTTTTTATGTACATATATGTAAACATTATATACGAAACCTGTTACAAATTGGAACAGTTTCATATATTATATATTTTACTATGGGTATTTCATATATGTTAAAAACTTATAACTTCATATATGCAGAGGATGTATATATGTGATAATAATGCATCCCCTTATAGGTGACATTTATGGCAACATCACTCTTGATATAGGGACTCATATGTCATTTATTTAATTTCTGTTTGGGTTGATCCAGCACAGAACCAGAGAGTTCAGAGTTTTAGAAACACCACATTGCTGGAAACTTTCACTCTGGACTGTCTCCTGTTAATCATTCCACCCCGTCTCCGCTGATCTGAGTTTGTTTTGCCGAGAAAAGAGAAAAATCCCATGATTATAAAAAAGAGAGTGAGTGAGTGTTGTTTCTTTCATATCTTATCTGGCTTTGTAGGGGGAAAGAATGAGCAAAAACAGAGCAACACAGAGAAATGAAGACGAGGAGGCAAAGCAATGAATAATAATCAAAAGAAACATGAGACGGCATAGACGTCTCAGTGACCTCAGCTTCACTTTCAGACATATTTTAGATGTAAGTGGGAGCAAACTAATTAGTGCTGATCACAACTCCATGACTTGGAAGAAGTTTGAGGATTGCAATCACTGCAGGGCAACTTCACACGGCTCCCAGCAGAACATCCATTATGATAAAAGGTGCCTTGCAACCAAAATAGCACCGCAGTTATTGGCCTCTCACTGCGTCTGTGGCTCTCGCAGGCAAGCGCTGATGACCCGGCACTTTTTGCGAAGTTGCGTCCGAAATGGTTGGGGATGAAAACGCGTCAGGGCGCCTACGTGTGTAGGAGGTTAAACCGCGGGAGGAAGGCAGAGGAAGTGCAGTGTAGAATGTAAAGCAAGAGAAATGTGGCTCTTGAGGTTCACAAACATCTATATCTCCCCTTGTAGGAGTCTTTGATATTCAAAACTCAATAGGGATTTTGGGCCAGTGAGCATCACTGAGATAAGGCCTTCTTAAACCTTTTCAGCCTCAGGCCTAAATGAGATACTTATTAGACATTAAGCTTTTCAGTTTGGCTTTGGGCTTGAAGATTCAAGGAATAAATTACATCCCCTTTGCCTTGGGATTTATGGAAACATACTTTCTTCTGGTTTTCCAAAACTAGACTGCTGACCCATTTTTGGGGGTCTGGGAGTGGCTGATTGAAAGTGACTGCTGTACATGCTGCCTTGTCAGTTCCATTCACCCCCCCACCCAACCCCCCCACGTCCACAGCACCCAACTGCACCACCTTGTTGCTGTATTCTCCAGCTCCTCTTGTCCTCATCTTGCCCAGTAGCTACGAATGGGGACGTGGTTCCATTCTGGATTAATGCCGGTAGAATATGAGCGCTGTAGCAGGGGGAGAGGGGGGCAGCTCGGTGGACAGCAGACCTCACTGGTTCAGCTGACAGAGACACGCCTCGAAGGGAAGCACATGCCACCGCTTGAGGCAAAGTACTGCATGCTTATGCGTTTGAAAAGTAACCACAGCAGCAGTGGAGCAAACACTCACAGTTTGAGTTGAGCTACTGTCTGAAAAGTAGTATCTCTGAGAGGGACTGAGCCAGGCCACCTGAGACCAGCAAACAGAATAAACTTTTTAAAGGTCCCATATAGTATAAAGGTAGATGTCCATGTGTTCTTTGATTATGAAGCAGTTCTAGGTTCTGTATTAATACTGTGAAAGTATCAAAGTGCTCAGTCCACAGAGAAATGCGCACAGCCTGTATTCAGAAACTGAGCCTTAAAACCAGCTGTCAGGACTTCCTGAACTTTGTGATGTAACAACAGAGCAGTACCCGCCCTCATTCTTCGCAACAATGCCACCTAAGGAAGTGGATAAGTGGATCTTATATTAGCAACATTAAGGTAATAAATTATAGCAACAGGGAAATTTGTATTATATTAGTATTATAACATTCTTTCTGTCCCCAGAGTTGTCCTTGTGTCTTGCCTCTGTCCGACCTTTCAAATATCTCATTGAAATCTAGTGACTGTAAAGGCCAGAGCACATGATTCCATCTTTATTTTATTACTCAAACTACCCAACATGCAACTCTTAGCAACCACCCTAGCCTCTGGTACCGCAGGAACATAATTGCAGGATTTGGTTTCTCGAGTGTTTACCTGAAATTTGCTATATTTTTATTGAATCACGAATACTTTTTAAAGACCTAGGTGGAAGTTCAGTAATGTTAAAGCACACAGGTGTTTAAATGGAAATACCTCTTTAAACCAGTCCAGAGATGACCAGAATATCCTTTGCGGACATCATTTTGATCAGATATCTAAATTTTGAAGTGGCCTTAGCCAAGATACTTAATCCTAAACTGACCTCAATACCTTAGCATGAACACTGTGCAGCACCTGCTGCAACACGCTAAAGGCTAAACACTGTATTTTTGTTCAGACTAACCGTTAGCTTGCCAGGTACTGCCTTTCATTCTTCCCATCCCTTTGATGATGTATTGTACTGTACAATAAATGACAAATGGAGTCAGACAAAGAACCTTTACTTGTAAAGTAAAATCTGCTTCCTGTCTTCTGTAAAGCAACCCTTTGTACGTCCTTTAATCAGTTACTATATCACCCAGTGAATCCAGTCCAGGCTGCCACTCTCATCAGTGATGGCCTCATTTGTCTGCAGTAATTATACTGTTGTCTCAAAATTAATGCGGCAATGATTTATTGATGATGAATGCTAAAAGTAGCTGCTCAAAATGACCTTGACTCATTGAATTGCCGGAGCCTTGGCGCGAGTTCGCAGATCTGAGCTCAGTCTAGGAGGAGGCTGAAACTGACAGCCTCTGCCTTCCCGTGGGATAAAAGCCTAAGGAAATGATGCATCTGTTTTTACTGCATGTGAAGGAAAGCAATGTGCAAATCTATGAGTACTAATGTGTGCTGTGGCTGGCTCGATTTTCACATTTCTCCAAAACTCCTCCATCTAGGTGCCCTGGCCATCCTTACATCGGGCAAGTGGCAATTCTCACTTATTTGTAGGGCCCCCCGAACCATCCAGCGGACCATGAAATGAGCTCATTTCACCACAGTGAGATGCAAATGACTGGTGCTACAATAATATCACACCCTGTCATAATCACTTATGCATTTTGAAAAGAGAGGAAATGTGTTGTTTCTGTCACTTTCTTGGTATTGTCTCTCTCTTGAAAGGACGATGACTTTGAACACAAATGCATGAAAAGGGTTCGCTAGCATAAACACATATTGTACTCAGTTCTTCCTCACTGACTTTACAAGGATTTTCATTTTACTATCAAAAGGCTCTTGTGTAATGGCCACACTGCACTTGTTCCACTCATTTCCTCTTTTCTGAGCCGTTCCACATGATGAGCTCCTCTTTTCTCTGTCATTTCATCTGCATGAAAACCTCAATGACCTTCCTATCAAATAGCCCATCATTTTAAAGGTGGCATATGATTACTGGACCAATTAATCTAAAGATAATGCTTGCATGTTTCCATATGCCATCAAATGATCTGTTCACTACTAGACTGGTTAAAGGTCCTGGTACTTCTAATGTAATCTCTCTCGTACACATTTAATTAATTAAAGATACAGTACACAACATATTTCTGATACTTTTTAGTTGAAATATACTCCAAAACATATGTTAAAGATTCTGTAGATGATCATCATTGCCACTAGATGTCACACTAGATCCGCCCCCCCAAACCCCCACTAAACACACAACAACAAGCTGAACTGAATAAAGTTACCCTGTGTCAATCTAGCCACAGCCATTAGTCCATGCTAGCATTGATATGTTCTATGCTATGCATACTGATATGCTCCATGTCAATGCTGCCGGTTAGCCAGCTAGTGATAGCAACATTTGCCAAACACATTTCTACCATGGGTAACAGCTTAGTTAGCTCACATAATCATGCCTTCTGTAGCCATCACTAATGAAAACAAACATGTACAATTATGAACCATCAAGTCACTGACACATGGAGAAGAAAAGCCTGTTCTGAGTCCAGCTGGAACCTTTAACAGCTCCTAGGGTTCTCCATCTTGGTAAACCCAGACCAGTATTGGCTCTACAGTCGCATTGGGAAAGAAATTCAGCCTTGGAGTTGTCCACTGGGGCCGGCCACATGAATGACACATATGGAGCTGGTAAAAACTTTAAGGATGATTTGATGGTCCACTGGCCGACCAGGATTTGAGCAGGTGGTCCCCATGGAATGGTCGCCATTGTGCACTGACCATTGTGCACTAACCCACCTGTGCTATGTCCATCTTTATTCAGTCGATTGTGTTGGTAGATACTAGAGAAAATAATTTTTTTAGATCTGAATTCTTTCAAGGTGTGATAAGTTATCAGAATGTGTCAAACATTGGGTGAGGATCTCGATGGCCTTGTGTAGGTAGTGAAACTTCCAAGTAAGCAACTCTCTGGATGGTCCTCCGTCAGGTCCTGTGCTCCGTTTTAGCAGTAAAATGACAATCATACTTGTGTGAGAAATGTCAGACACAAGTTATTAGGCTGCCAGCCTATAAATAGAAGATGGCACATTTTCACAGCCTGCATTATCATTTGCCAACAGATGCACTGGGGGAGAGAGAGAGAACGCGCCGAAACAGTCCATTTAGTGGCAGAGGAATAAAACTCTATTTGTTTTAATCATTAAACAAGGGGGAAGTTATTGAACTGAAATATGTGTGGTGATATTAGGTGGTGCTAAATAGCTCTGCTGCACAGTGATGAATTTCAAACAGCCAAGAGGTCACACAGAGTCCAATAACAATGGATGTATAGATATGCATGGAAAATCTGCGGGGGTGGAAATGAATGCACACTCATTATAGCTCCCTTGTTTTCCATCTCTGGAATTAAGGGAGGACCAGGCACAAATAAAAGTGGGGCATATGAGGCTCTGTGCCTGTCTCAGCTGCAGCTTTATCTGGAAAGCAGAAACAGCTTGTCAGAGGTAAAGAAACTATATTAAGGTGTTTCAGGGAAAAAATCACACTCTCAGCCCTCTATTAGGTGATATACCAATATTTATATAGTATATATTGTTTCTGTGTTAGACAGACAATGGCTGAAATGAGAATACACCTGCATTTTGGATTCACTGAAAATAACAAAGTCAAGATATCCAACACAAATGCTACAACAAGAGATTGCTTTACATTTACACAATTCTGAGCTACTGCAGTAAAGTATTTACATTTTATGTCACTTTCACCAGTTAACAAAATAAATCCAAAAATAAATGTTTGTTTTCCTCTGGCCAAGTATAAGTCCGGTTCCATGGCCCGAATCTGGCCCATGATTGTCAGATGCTACTTCCACATCTGGACCAATTCTGGAATCTGCCCAGATGTGGAAGTATATAGGCCAGACTCGGGCCGAGGACCAAGGCATATGTTGGGCCAGAAGTTTCATTTTGCTGTCTGGGTCTACTTTTACAAAATTTTAAAGGAAAATGTTCTTTACTACTTTTACTGATTACTTCTTGGATAATGGTTTCTGTCAAGAACCGAATCCCACAATGAAAAGATTCAAATGCGTGACTCGGAACACAGGCTAGGGTTTCCAAAAATCAAAGTCGCTTTGCTATCTAAAGGTCGGTCCACACGAGAGTCTAGTTAAAGTTGAAACTGAGCAAAAGTCATACACTGAAGGCTACACACTGGGAAATAAGGCTGGAACTCAAAGGAACAAAGATGAACTGACACCAGGGGAATAAATAAAGGTATCATTGGATAATTTAACTATGTGGCTATAGCCATTTTCATTGTGCTGTCTTTCCCTCATAACATCAAGTATAACTTCTCCAGCTTAACTTCAGTTTTATTTATTTGTGTTTCCATATTAGTGGTAATAATTTCTCTTACATCTGGGTTCAGTTCCACCACCAAATATTTCACATCTTTTGGCAACCATTTCAAATTAAAATTTGAGACACCGGCGCAGCCTCTGATTTGTTCCAATTAATTTTGTAACCAGATACTTTCTAATATGCTTCAATAACCTCTGACAGCACTGACACCACTATATTGATATAGAGTTGGTAGAGTGTTGACACGGAACCGAAATGTCATCAGGGTAAAGAAATAATTTGTCTTCCCTGCAACCTCCAGTAACTCCTTTATTACTTGGCTCCTCCAATCAAGGTGGCAAGTGGTTCAAGGAAAACTGGGAACAGGAGTGGAATAAGACTGCATCCTCGATGAGCTGATTTGCATGTGTTAAACAATGGAGATATTATCCCATTAGTATCACCCATCAACCATCACCAAAAACTGAATTTTACATTCTAACCATTCTATTCTCTTCATTCTAGCCCATACATATCAAATCAAGCTTTAGGTGCCAAGTGATATGGCTGACACAGGCAAAGGTGTCGAAGCCATTAAACGAGGATGGAACAAGTCCTGAATACTTTTTCAAATTATATAATTGGTTTACCCCCACTTACCCACTTTTACCATGCATCATCCTATCAACTCCGCACTCTAATCCACTTTAATCTGTGTTCTCTCTTCCCCTGGTGCCAGTTCCTCTTCGTTCCTTTGAGTTCCAGCCTTATTTACACTTATATGTAAGAATTGGATTTTGGCTCTGTTCAGCAGCTTACAGTACAACTGTTAATACCTCACGTTTCTGTGAAAAAAAGTTACGTGTTGTCATGTGACCTTGGTTACCCAAGCAACGTTTCATTAAAGTGTCTCCGGCCGTCCACTATCAGTCATAACAATGTTTAAACAGTAACCCCTTGTATAACACAGTGAAGGTTGTTATAGTCTGAACTCTGTGACCATAAGTGAGGCCTAGATAAACAAGATGAACATTGGAAGAGAGAAAAATCTAAAAAACCTATGTGTGAATTGTGAATTTCCTTGTGTGTCATGTGATACACCTGTGTCTTGTTACCTGCCTCCCTTGTGTCTCTGTGCTCCCGGTTCACCTGTTTACTCCTCTTCATCACCTTGCCTCAAATTTCCGTGTTTCCTTAGTGCCTTTCGTTCAGTTACTCCTTGTGTTTCCCTCCCGCATTTTCCTGTGTTTGGACGTTTGTTCAATGGACTTTGTTTGGCTTACCTCCCCCAGTTTGGATTTACGTTTCACCAGTGCAGTAAGCGTTTTGTGTTGGGATTATTTAATAAATCTGTTTACTGCAAGAATTCTGCCGTGGTGGTCTGCATTTGGGTCCAGTTAACCTAAAACGTTACAGCTGTATCCTGTTTTTATTTCTTTACTGTCTTTACATCCAGCATGACCTTAAGATTATACAGAATATATATGGCTCAATAAATAATTATCACTCCACCATCTCTCTTGACATCCAGGCGTTTGAGAGCGAGGCAGGGGCAGAGTGCAGGGACAGTGGAGAGACGTCCATTGCTGGGGTGAGTGATAATTGATGAATTGTGATGCAGACTGTCTTCTCAGAGTTTCATGGAAATCAGTGCGGATACTGAATAGGAAACATTTCAGTCAAGGTGCGCCATATGACCAATGTAGACAGGCGAGTATAATTTATTTGAAAGCTTGATAACTCGATGTCGTACCACTCCTAGGTGAACCATCCTAGGCTGTGCTCACGTTCAAACTGTATATGTACAACCCACAATTTCTCAGTGCTTCTGGGTAAAATTGTGTGCGCAAAAAAAAGCCACGAAAATAACTGGCCATGAGTAAAATCTAGCTTTTATGTTAGGATGGAAAGAAAAGAGTGTAGAAGTGAGAGCTCAGGCCCACACACCTTCTGTTCCACTCAGTAACCTTTTATTTAAACCAAAACCCTATAGGATACTATCTGTATCTGTCCAATAACACCACTCTAACTCCGCATCCCCCTTTCTGTGTGCTCTGCTGTACAGTCAAATAACTATCTTGATGTACTATAACACAACTCTGATAACACTGTAGCCTCAAGTCCTGGTGATTCTTCATAGTCGTAGAACTGATTGGAAGATGGAGATTATTAGAGATTGCACAGGGGCACTTTGACTACAGTTGTCCTATCGACTTTACTTATTCATTTGATAACATTAGGAACTAGAATTACCACTGAGTTTCATGTATATCCCTGACCTTTGACCACCAAAATCATATTAGGTCATCCTTGAGTCCAAGTGAGCGTTTTTGGCAAATATAAAAGGTTGATTTCCGTGAGGAGTTCCCGACATACTGCGCTCATAAGGTCAAAACCAGATTTTGTAAGTTATCCGTGACTTTTACCTTTTACCACCAAAATGGGACAAAAACATAATGCCTGCGGCCCTGGCTGTTGCTGATGAGGGAGGATAAAAACTCATTTACCAGAAACTGCAACTGCATGAAAACATAAAGAGATCCTTGAGTTTAAATAAACCATGAGTGATTATTAATAACTATGGCTCTGAATTACTTATCAAATCAATTTTTTTTTTAGCTTTTTAATATCTTCAAATACCTGATCTGGGGCCAAACCCTTCCTCTGGGCGAAATTACAAAATGTACCCATATTTTTTCACATGGTAATATAGCCAGATAAAAAATATCAAACCACCTGTTAAAAGGCAGAAGAATACAGGAAATGAGATTTACTCAGTTTTAAATGTAATGGGGAGGACCCCTGGATCCCCTGTGCGAACCTGCCGACCCACCCCCCACCCCCCTATTGTCCCACCCTCATTTTCTACACATCCTATGCCCATGGACTGTGGGTGTGGTAAATCATTCTCTTCCTTATTCACAATGTCCCCAGGCTGCAACGAAACGGTTTAACACACTGGAAATAATAACTAGTAACTTTATACATACATTAACGACATTTACAATGAATCCAATTAAAAGCATTCAATTAAGGCTAAATAGATATCTCTAGCACACACCCGGGAGAACAACCCCTATAGGAAAGCGTCAATAAACTTCAATAAATCAAACAAACCACTTTCACTGACAATGACCCTAATTTTCCTATATACAAATGTGAAAAAGACCTGAACAGTGTCTAGGTGACGGGGTAGGATGTACGTTTGCTGTTGAGTTTCAGTGTAAATTGTCCAGGTGCTGCGTTGCCTGGTGTACTTCTGCCTTTGCGATGCACCGATGACACCGGTCAGGTGAATTGCATTGCCCCGGCCATCACCTGACTGTCTTTTAATCTTTCCGAACCGTAATCCAAAAAAACTCGACGCTGCACTTCCTCGAGTCCTCAGCAATACACACTCGAGAAGTTTGTAGGCAATTGAATGAGCGATTGTCGAGAAAATCGAAAAGTAGACAGATAGAGGTTCCTCAATTCATAGTGAGATTTACCAGCCCTTTCTCCATCAAAACTACCATAATAATACATTTTGAGTATCAGCTTAAGTAGCACTTCAACTCATATCCTTTCATTCGTATATCCTTTTATTACCTTTCTGGTACTGTTGTAGGTACATGAGGTACGTGAGCTGCCAAGTACCTCTGTAGTACTGCTCTCTTAAATATACACATGCCTTTTCTTCACGATTCTTCTTATTTGGAGAAATTAAGTAGAGAAGAGAGCGGTGTTGTGACCAGGCCTGTGCTTTTTGTTTTGGGTGAATACATTTTGGAGCACTGCCATTGACTCAGAGTTGATTGTGTGTTATCTTTAGCTGCATTGCAAATCATGTCAGTGCAAAGTAGCCCCTGAGACAGGCTCCGTCTGCAGGGGTTCTCTCAGGTGGGTTGATAAAAGTCCTTGCTGCTCTGTTTGCTCAGGTGGGATGCATCATTTTCCCGAAATGAACTCTTCAACGACCTCTTCAGCAGGAGGGAGACCAGGAACAGAAATCACCTCCAGGTACTTCTGTATTGGTAAGTTCTCTCAGCTCTCCATAGCATATTAGCATGTTTTAGCTCATTGTTACGGTCAGAAACTGCTCTCATCCAGCAAAAGAAAAATCTGTTATTATCCGTAGTTTGTACGTTGCTGTAGCAAAGTGAAATCAAATATGTTGAGTTTTTATGTTAGATTTAAATGTATTCTTTTGGGGCTTTTGCACAATGCAATAAATGAGCTTCAGAGAATAAGCAGACCCATGCTCAGCTCTAAGTTCCACCTGATACAAATTTACAGGAGTATGAAATAAGATATAAATGCTCTGCAAGTATGTTCTCCCAAAGGAGGTACTGTAGATCTTTTTTTTTTCCTTATTCTAGTTCCACTATGTCTTAAATGTTAGGTTTTTGTTAATTTTACTATTTTCATTTCATTTTATTGTGTTGTAGGTATTTTATCGTTGTATACATTGTTCTTTTGTTTGCGGGATCCTTATTTAATGGTGCATATTTGTTTTACGTAATGATTTTCATTCATAAAGTATTTATAACAATCTTTTGAAAAGGTGCTACAGTATATAAATACAGTTTATTACCAGTGGCCGGGATTATTCATATTCAAAATGTGCTTCTGAAAACACTTGCTGAACCAGAAACTAAAGAAATAAAAGACTCAAGCCCTGATATCATGATTACATTATAGTATATGGGACCGTGGTCTACCACGATGCCACTACCATATTTATGTGCTTCAGTAATGCAAATATAGCAAGTAAAAGGTAAATGCTATGGATGTTGTGTGTCGCTGGCCCAACATATGTCCAGGTCTTCAGCCCAAGTCTGGCCCATATACTTCCACATTTGGGCAGATTCCGTTTAGCAGTTGCAAGACTTTCTGGATTTGTGCCAGAATTGGTTCAGATGTGGACGTAGCATTTGACTATCATGCTGTATATGGGCCAGATTCTGGCCGTGGAACTGGACATACACTTGGCCAGAAGATAACAAGCATACAGCCCAAATATGGGCCAGATTTATTTTCCTACTTTTCCTTTATTCCAGACATATACTGTATGACAGACGGGCCTGAACAGGTTTTGGTTCATACTGTTTGGTCTTGTCTTGCTTTCCATCCTGTTTTGTTTTATTTGAGTGACCAATAACCTCAGCAGTGTTTTTGTTTATCTTTCTCACCTCCTCTGTGAGGTGGGATCTACATTAAGCTGAACACCAGTGAAATATTGCATTTGTATTTGACATGTTTAGAGATGTACTGTGGTGTCTGTCTTTCCTTTCTCGTTGTCTCCTTACCAAGTCAGTTTCATAATCCCTCACTCTTGAGACGTGCAACAGAAAACAAATCAGACACTCGAGGCTCAGGACAATATTGAATTGAATTGAATCTATGAACTTGTGGTCTCAGGCACCAGTGGCAGCAGGATGCTGCAGACTCTTGGTGAAGTCAGGGCAATATTCATCAAATCTGAGCTCAACTAGTATTGGATGGATTGTGATGAAAATTGATTCAGATGTTCATGTTCTCCTTAGGACGGACTCTAATAACTTTGGTGATCCTCTGACGAATAACATCCCTCTCAGCCTCAGCTGGGCTTTGGGTCTAGTGCTAATTAGCTAAAGTTAGCCTGGTAATGCTTCCAACGCACCTGTGCAAACAGCCACCTGTTCAATTAGCAACATTTCAAGTGTGCTGGCTTTTAGTTTTACCTCCAAATTAAGTGCTTTAAATTATCTCGATAAACTGCTGGTTTGTTCCCAACTTGATTGTCCGTCTGACTGCTCGTCTCTCTCCCAGAGCTCAGAAGGTGAGTTTTTTGGCAGAGAGATTAACCCAGCGCAACATTGCCCCTCCCGCCGGTTGCTGGGTAGTGCAGCATTGTTGATTCCTCGTCATTTTCATGATATATTTATACATATTTTACATATTTATATGCTGCATGCGTCATGAAAATGACGAGGAATCAACAATGCTGGTTAGGAGTTCATAACCGGGCAGGAAACAAACATGACCAACCCAGCTGCCTGACTGTCTGCAATTGACTTCACTCAATAATATTCACAACCTTTTATGAAATTGAGGAATACACAGAATATAGGACTTCATGACTGCTTCAAAGAGAAGGAGTCGTCATATTATCATTCAGCCTTTACCATAGTTTATTACAGTACAACAGTTACCATGGTCAAAAACAGTTACAGTTAACTGCAGTGTTGAAGGTCAAGCACAACAAGGTGATGCTGGGTGGCACCTGAGACATAATTATCCCTCCCTAGTTCCCCATTATGGTATGTGCGACTTTGCTATAACATGACTGCTGCTGCTGCTGCTGCACACAGAGGAAAACACAAGACACAGCATAGTCTGCTGTCTGTCTCCTATTAAACCAAATCATATCTAATGAAGAGTAAGTTCTGTTCCTTAATGAGCTAATACACAATATGGTATGTTCCATATTCCCTCACTGCAGTGATGAAAGGGAGAATAACTGTTATGAATAATAATGCAATAATTTTCATTATTAAACATGACTATACAGCAGATTAGACAGTAAGAAATGAGAGCTGGCAGGCACCTCGCTCTCTGCTTCTGTGCGTACTTGCTTACTGTGTGTGTGTGTGTGTGTATGTGTATGTGTATGTGTGTGTGTGTGTGTGTGTCTCCACAGTGGCTGCTGCCAGGTTATGGAGTCAGAAGCATCAGCTGAAAATTTCAGAAATGGCCTCCATCCCTTCTCGAGGCCACGCTGCCAAATGCAGGAGTTTCAGAAGTGCTTATGTTGCAGATAAATTCAGATAAACTCAGATTGTGTGTTGGAATATTCACTTGGGCTTCATGCAACCAAAGATGTAGTCTTTGGTCATGAGGGACAATAGTATTTAACCCCAGGAGCTATTTTAGGCCCATTGCTTTAACCTCAATAACATCCTTTTTTACGTCTCAGTCAAAAGCAGTGATGACAGCAGGCTGCAGCAAACGCACGCGTTTTCTTCAGATGAAGTTTCCAACCTGTGGGTCAGGGCCCACTGGTGGGCCGCAAAGGTATTGCAAATGGGCTGAGAAATGATTTGCAGGTGACGTAATACAAAGTCATTTCACTGGCTCTACTGATCTACACGTGTTGATAACATCTGTAATAGCACATTTGTGGTGCTTGGTATTTACTTTTCATTCATTTATTCATCTCAGTAAACTTGCATGCCGTAACCCAGGTAGCAAAATAAATCCGACCCATAATTGGGCCACATTCTTGTTTCTGCACCATTCCACGGCCCGAATCTGGCCCATATACAGCGTGACTGTCCGATGGTACTTCCACATCTGGACCAATTCTGGCACACACACAGAATCAAATGAATCCCCCTCCACCCCGAAGCGTTGGTGACTTCCAACTTCAAATTACCCACAACAATATTCCTAAAGTTATTAACATCGAACTTTGTGCATAATCACTCAAAGAGCTGAGCTGCACATGCACATATAACTAAGCTGTACAACTCATCTCCTTCTACCTCAGGCCACCAACTTATCAATCACCCCTCCTAATGTGAATCTTTAGCGAGGAACCAGATTAAAGAGAAGGGATCGTGAGCATCCTCCACCGCACCTGGCAAAATGACTCGCGCGCTTAATTTCCTGACTCTGACCAGGCAACACGTGAAAATCAATCTGTATGCTAAGTCTCCCTGTGCTGATCCTGAAAATGACAGCCATTATCCAGATTTACATTTTATCTCCTGCTAAAATAATGACAATAAATCATGGCAGGTTGTCACGGCTGTCGATAATTACACAGTGGACGGCCAGTGTGGAGTTCGTCTCCGAGAGGCCTGTGATCCGCTAACAGCTGAGCGAGTAAGGAGAGGACAACAGTGAGAAATGAGCTCCTTCTCATACACCGCCGAACAAACGGAGCTTGCATCATAAAGGAATGATTTCACTTTGCTCGTACACTCTCATTTTTTTGTGCTCCTGTTTTCTACGTCTCACTGTGCAGTTCATGTTGCAAAGTGAGAGCAATAGATTGCATGACAGTTATAACTATTATTTAGGTTCACTAAGGCCATGATTTCGCCTTTATTCACCTTTTATGGAACCATTTCTGGCAACATTTTTCAAACTACGAACACTAATAAATGGAAATCACACGTAATTTTCCCAGTTGCTCTGGCTTTGGATAAAAGAAATGGCTTATAAGAAATGAAAAATACAATTTCTCAGTATCTCCAGAAGCACCAGAAGGATTTATAGGGCTAGGGTTAGGGTTAGGGTTAGGGTTTATAGGGCCCACTGAATCTATTAAGGAAAGGTACAGTAAACTAAATTCAGTTTCTACCATTATTGTAATCTCAAACAGAGAATTGTGCTATTGTCTCTTTTTAGACTGTACATCTGTATATTTTTAGCTATTGTGTTGTCTGTTTTGTATTGTTTTTGCTATTGACTGTTTTAATTACATTATACATGTAAAAGCCGAACTAGGGACAGGAGTTGAGCATTAGCAATAGCTATGAACTTTTTGTGCAACACATTAGATTCTTGCCCTGTTTTGAAACAGTTAAATTGCATTGTCCCTATCAAATAGATGAAAAAAACTAAAGTGGAAATTGGCAGTTTAAAGAACAATCCAACATTTTGGTGTTTTACACTTTTCCTGTGTAAAATATATAAATTATTTGAAGTTTTTATCCATAAAAAAGATATATTTGTGGTTTTGAGAACCAAAACCATCTCAAATGTAGTTTTATATATTTTTTTATATTGTTATTATTTAGATAAGCCAATCTATCACTCTAAGTGCTCACTCTATCTTTGACTCATGCATTACGTTCTATGGGCTGCATTCAAATTTAGTTGAAATTCATCCATAAGATGATATGTGTTTTTAAGAACCAAAAACCATCTCAATGTGATTTTACATTTCTCTCAAGCTTCTCTCTGGAGCTCTAGTAACAGGTCGGTGAGCCAATCAGAAGAATGGAGGCTCTGAGCCTCTCTTTAGGTAAACACAGAATAAGCAAATCCCACAAGGTTTGATGGTGGGTCCAGGTGGGTGGGGCCTTGGCTGATAGTGGTGCCTACTTTGTTGTGACATCACAAAGTTCCAGAAGTCCTGACGGCTGGTTTTAAGGCTCAGTGTCTGAATACAGGCTGTGTGCATTTCTCTGTGGACTGAGGCTTTGATACTTTCACAGTGTTAATATAGAACCTAGACCTGATCTATAATCAAACAACACATGGGCATCTACCTTTTATACTGTATGGAATTTAAATTATTAATTAATTATTTCTATGACACTCCCTGACACTGAATATTCTATAAATATATTGTGTAAGTAGTTTTCTGTATTTTGCAACCGGCCGCTCTGCCAAGATTTATTTGAGGGTGTTCCCATCAAGCTCCTGACAGTTCTGGATATGTAGAATGTAGTACATCCTTTTTACATGCAACCAGATCTTTGATGTTGATGTTTTGGATGTATGAATATAAATATATAACTTCTGTCATGTAACTTAAGTTTTAGGTTGATATTGCAGGAACCTCTGGACATTATATTTATATAATGTAGTTTGTAGAGGACTTTAGTACATGTATAATGGACACTTTTGTACAAATATTTATGGAGGTGGTCTTTATTAACTAACCTATTCAATTTATCTTGGCAGTGAGGTGATCGGCTGCCGACTCAGCCACTCCTATTTATGATGGCTACTTTTTGTTGGAAAACCATTTGCCTGATGAAGGTCTAGGACCCAAACATTGCAATAAAATGTTTTTTTGATTGCCACTTTACATAATTACATAACATAAATTGCACAAAATAAAGCTCTGAAGGAATTAAGAGTTGTGATTTTGACATCCTGTAACGGGTATGGAGAGAACCCAATAGCAGCACAAGTGAACCAGGTTTTAGTCTGGAAACAGTCTTTATTTGGCAGATCAAAACAGGTACACAGCTAACCCGAGGATGGCAGCGGAGAACTGGATTCAGGTGAGTATGGCGGGGTGTGGATCGGGACCTTGAGACGGAGTCGGTGGGGCTGACGTCACCAGAGGAGGTGAGCTGGCGAGGCGGAGCTGACAAGGTGGGTCTCTTGGTGGAGCAGGAACAGGCTGAGTGCCAACCAGCCGCAGGCAGACGTGGAACAGAAAACAGGCATGAGAGCGAAGACAATCTGACAAAGAGTGAGTGGAGTGAAGCTGCATATCTACTGGCTTGATTGGAGATGGTGAGCAGGTGAGAGCAGCAGGTGAAAGCAGTTAGGCTGATGAGAGGGGTGTGGCTGAGCAGCAGAGCAGGAGAGGGGCAGAGCAGACTGTGACACATCCTTATAGTCAAAAACATAAAACTCAATTGCAAAAGCATTTAAATCTGTCCACAGATCAACTGCTCTCGGTTTCCACCCACCTGTATCTGCATAAACTAGGAGGACGAATGAGATTTACATTGAAGATGTCAGGCTTTTGATTCTCTCCTTTCTTTGTAGAAATGTATACGATAACACACAAACACTGCTCTGGCATATTCCTTTAGTCGGATCAAGGGAAGAACATCAAGCGGGTTGAAGTGGGAACGCACTGCTTGATGTTTGTCATTTTCGACATTACTTGTCCATACAGTATTTTTCTGGATGATGGGAAGTGATTGAGATGGAACATGTCATGACCTGTGGAAGTGACGAACGTACTGCCGCCGGTCGACATATATGAAGGATGATTGAGTGGAAATTGTCAGCACTTGCTGCACATACCTGCAGACATTGTTGCAATAATCATATGTGTTCAGCTGTACTCGTACATCCATTAGGGTCTGGCTCACAGTTGATGATCCAGTTCTTCCAAAAGGTGTTGGATTGGAAAAGCATTTCATTATGGAGTTGGCTTAATGTACGGAGCCACTGTCATGTCAAAACATATCAAATCAAAACATACATATGAACATTATGTATAAAACCTATTAGAACTATTTTAATATATTGACATATATCTCTAGATAGATAGATAGATAGATAGATAGATAGATAGATAGATAGATAGATAGATAGACAAATAGATACTTTATTTATCCTCTAGGAAATTCAGGAAATATATATCGTTAACATATGGGGTTATGGGAAATGGGCGTTAGGCGTTAGGTTAGGGTTAGGGTTAGGGTTAAACCCTTATATATTTGTATATCCAGAGGAATTGTGTGTGTGTGTGTATGTATATGTTAAATATATATATATATATAATGTTGCTCATAAAGTCCAAAGTGATGACTGATGCATTTAAATAGGAATAAACAGAGGATTATGTCTAAAAACAAAATGATTCCAACTTTATGTGCAACAGTGTGTATATATATATATATATATATATATATATATATATAAAATTAAGTATATCCCATTATTGGTGATATATATGACCATCTCGGTTAATATAGGGATATATATATTGCATGTCATATATTGCATATCTCTAAGGGCTGCCATGGACTCCACTGTATGGAAGAAAGTACAATTAAGAGTAGTAATCTTAAATGTAACCATAGTCCTTCCGTAATCCTAACTTTAATAATAATTTTACTTGCATAAAATTTTTTGCATAAACATTACTATTGTACTTGAAATCTGTTTTTTATGGTCAACAAATGTCCCATTTCCCATTCAAGTGAGTGGGAAAGTGTGCCCAAACTTTTGACTTGGTACTGCACTTACCTACTTGGTTTTTAGCAAACTCTCCTCAATCAGGAGGAAATACTGCTTTTTTGGGGGACAATTTTCAGCAGCGGATTAATCCACATTTTGTTCTTTAGTGAGTATTTGGGGCAGCAGGATGTTGTATGCAAGATTGAGTCAAGCTAAACTAGTGTGCGTGGTTATACTGATGAAGGAACATTTTACACATTGCAAGAGTGTGGCTTTGTTTTAATAGTATTTGGAAACAATGGAGCTCTATGGCTCAGAGCAATAAGATACTGTATATCAGGTTTTGGAACAAACGACCTCTATGACTGTTAAGGTTGGATGACTTGAATGATTAATTGCATCTATGCAATATTAGATACATTTGGTGTTGGTTTGGCTCTGCTCATTGGATACAGTAAAAATAGGAAAGATACAGACTATCACCCAAGAACTGATCAATATCAATGTTCTATTTAGTGAAAAGATTGAATCTTGATAGGTGCATATGGGATGTTTAACCCATTTTGCTATTTTGAATCCCAGGCAGTGGTTTGACACTGAATTATCCAAATCTTGTGTGATTTCTCAGCCGCACAGGTCACATTTTCCTGTCATCATCTGCAGTCACCCATGCCCTTCCTCCATGCTGCACACAGCTCAGTTCACATTGGCCTCATCCACAGCACAGGAAGAACGTCTCTCTCCTCGAGCAGCTCTCCAATAACTGCATTAAGTACATTTATTCAAGTGCTGTCCTCAGGCTACACTTTTCAGGAGCATGTACGCTTATAATGAGGGGCTTCTTTTAATGCAACTCAGTAGCACAGACGTATCCCTTTTTTTCCTGTGCAGAAATTATGTGACATCTACAGGATATAAGAGGAAAAGGTAAAAGGCTGTCAGGTCATGAAAGTGCTCGAAAAGAAACATCTATGAAAAAAAAACAACTGAGGATCCCGAACTCATCAACCTAACCTTTATATGTAAAGCATTCAGAGTTAAAGAGTCTGAAGCACTTCTTACACTTGTCAAAAAAATACTTAAAGGTCCCATGTTACATAAAGGTAGATGTCCATGTCTTCTTTGATTATAAAGCAGGTCTAGGTTCTATATTAATACTGTGAAAGTATCAAAGCGATCAGTCCACAGAGAAATGTACACAGCCTGTATTCAGGAACTTAAAATGAGCTACATTATACATATAGATATATGATACAGTGAGCACTTAAAATTATAGATTGGCATATTAGACGTGAGGTTGAGGCACCAGCACAGAAGCTGCGTGATGTACCACTGTGGACAGGAGCTGTAGAAAAATGTATTTCAGGCACTTAAAGAAATTACCACCTAAAAAAACAATATCACTTGCGGTGTACGCCATATTTTGGATATTTTCACAGCCCTTTATGACTCAAACAGCTGATCTGAGGCATAATACCCTGTACGGTATAAGTGCGTTTATGCGTAGGAATACGTAGGAAGTTCAATGGTTGAGGGTTAGTGCCAAAGCAAAGGGTTGTTTAATGGCAAGATAAAAACCATGCAAAGCCCACATCAAATAATCCAAACTATCCCTTTCAACATGTGTAGTCACCAGTGTGCTTTAGTTTTAGAGTAGTCTTTGTATTTTTCCTGCAGCAGGTGAGTCCTCAGATTTGCTGTGTTTGTAGAGTAAGGCTTTCCCTACTTTTTCCATTAGGTGAAGCTCAGTAGTAGGCCATTATCAAAGGCAAACTCAATGTAGAAGGATAGGGCTGACAGTAGCAGTGATGGTTGTACGGGTTGCAGGTCAAGTTTTGTGTGTATAATTATACACAGCCTATGACTTTGAGAAGTACTGGAGATCTCCTTCATACAGGAGTTACTTCATCTCACATTCTTAGTCAATCTGCTTAGAAAAAAAAGTCTAATTCTCCGGAAAGCAGCTGCCAAGGTCAAACCTCCGGCATGCTCCTTTCATATTTGTCACAAAAATCAGCCATTCACACACAAACACACACACAAATTCCTGCACCCCCTGCCCTCCCAGGTGAGTGTCAGACCCTGCTAGCATGTCACAAGAAGCAACATAAATCAGCTCGTCCTCATATCTCATCAGTCCTTGGTCTAGATTAACAGGTGCAGCCAGGCAAGCAGTTTCTGCTATGAAGGAAAAAAGAAAGGAGTCTAAAACTAGTGAAAATAGGACAGTGTTTAATGCTAATTACCTGGAGAATTTATGAAAATAGAAGACCAAGGAAGTAAAAAAAAAAATCATAGGATTGTCCTGAAGAGAACCGGCCATCTGATCTGGAAATTGGGATGAGTATTAAATAGTTTCCCCAAAGTTTCTCTAGAGATCCCAGTTTTATCCAGAAAAGAAGGCAATAACTAGGTCTGTCAAAATTAACGCGTTAACGCGAGACACTTAATTTGTGGAATTAACTCGATAACTTTTTTAACACATTAACGCATGCGCAGAATGACCCGCCCCGTACATCCCACAATTCAACCCACTCCGTCCACTTGTCGTCGCTCTAACGTTATGGCTGATTGTGACCCGAACGAGATGGAGGAATCCGAAGAACCTGTTGGCCCTTTGGATGGACAGTTCCAAGTATAACAAAAACAAAGATGAAACAATCAATCAACACGTTGTGATTTGCACACACTGCAGGAAGGAGTTTTCGTTTCACCGAAGCACCTCAAGCTTAAAGTATCATCTCAACGCCAATCATGTATTTGTTGGGGCTTCAACTTCAGGTGTAATGCCTGGCTTGCGGCAGACCACCCTCACCGAACGCAGGACATTAAGTAAGTCTACCTCTGACAAGTTGACTGACCCGATTGTCAAATGGATTGCCAAGGACTGTAGACCGATTAATATTGACAAGGACACGGGCTTCAGAGATGTTCTGAAAGTTGCAACTCTCGACGTGTTTTAGAAGCCACCGTGAAGAGGCACAGTAATGACTAAAATCCACGAACTCTATGAAGCTAAAAAGAAAAATAAGGAAGAGGATTTGGCTTAAGCGGATTATGTCGCCCTGACAAGAGACCACTGGACCTCTGTGAGTAACAATAATTATCTGGGTGTAACTGCACATCACATCACTAAAACCTGGGAACTGAGGTCGTTTGCGCTAACCGTAATGAAAACAGAAGAGCGTCACTTTGCAGAGGCATGTGCAGAACAGTTTCAAACAGTAGCACGCAAGTGGGCAATTGAAGGAAAAATCACATCTATATGATAGCTACAGCTAGACTACTGCCATATGAGCACATGCCCTGCATAGCACATTCTACAAAGAAGCATCACTGCGAGCCTCTCCGACAGCGGATGAGTTGCGAATGAGTCTTCTCCAGATGGGCTCAGATTCAGAATCAGATGAAGAGGTGCAGCCTGACAGAGCCATACACAGGTACAGAGCAGAGCCCAGCATCAGTATGGAGGACTGCCCCTTGCAGTGGTGGGCTGCTCATTCAGGCGCCCATGACAAGCTGGCCCTGCTTGCCCGCAAATATCTAGTCACTCCTGCATCCACGGTTCCATGTGAAAGACTCTTCTCAGTTGCAGGCCACATTGTTCACAAGAAACGGTCAGCTTTACATTCAGAAAATGTTAAGCAGTTAGTTTGCCTCAGCAACTGGCTGAAAGAAGAGTAAGTAAAAGGGCCACATTTAATTGTGTGAAAGTGCAGTTGTTTGTTCAAAAAAAGAAAAGTCTCATCCATCCATCCTATATTTTCTAAAGAAGAGCAATGGCTAAGATGCCCAAATTTTTTAGAATTAAGGTTATCTTTTAGTTTGATTTAAAAGAAAAAAAAATCGGAATAACACATCCTGTATTCGCTAAGAGGCATAGGAGATAGCCAAATTGAGTTATTTTTCAATCTCAGCAATAACATCATTTGGATTTGTTATAAATAAAAAGCAAATGTTAAATATATATATCCGCCTCCTGTCGTTTATCTTTCCGTTCCAACAACAATATACAGAGAAAATGTGAAATTTTCGGTCATATTTAGGAATGTTGATTAATCGTAATTAATCCACAGCTACCCTGTGATTAATCAGATTAAAAATTTTAATCGTTTGACAGCCCTAGTAATAACACAAATTGGGGAGGAAACACTAAATCCCAATCTATCAGACTCAGCAGGCAAAAAGTATATTGATGAAGCCCACAGAATAAAGAGTTGGAACTGGTGTTTCAGGATGAACCAAATCATGCATTGAGGTGTCCAATGACAAAGCTCATCAGGCCCCAGGAAATATGTTGTCAATGTAAAAGCAGGATAGTGGCCAAAGGAATCATATTCTGCCAAGAGGTGTGTAGAAACTTACTTCCAAAATCACCTAACCCTGAAATGGGACTCAGCAGGAGTGCCAGGTCCAGTGGTGCTGCAGGATGATGGTAGTACTTTGAATGGGTGAATGGGGTATCCATTCACACGACAAAGCAGTCTGGTACATGGGAATCTGTAGGGTTGTCATTGTGCTTTTGGTTGGTTGACCTACCCTTCTGGCAGATCTCCCCAGCTAAACAAGGGAGGTATGCCTTGACTAGCAGCAGCTGATCTAGTGAAAGTATGAGGGGAAACTGTGAATCAGATCCGCTGGAAGATGAAGTGGTGTGGTTGAAGATGACAAAACATTCAACACAAGAAGTCATCCAACCTTAACAATCATAGAGGTCGTTTGTTCCAAAACCTCTGATAAGACCCATAGGAGCATGTCCTGAATTAGTGCCCCTATGGCGGCAGGCGTACTTGACTTTGGTTGTCCAGGTTACAGTAATAATATGTGGAGTGTACCGAAGGCAGTGTACTGGTGTCATGGTCTCAGCCTGGAGGCTCCAGGTTTTTGGTTTTTGGATTTTCTTGGTTTGGTTTTCTGTGTTTTTGGGTTTCTGTTCTGGGTTTTGAGTGTTTCTGGTTTGAGTGTTTCTGGTGTTTAGTTTAGTCTTCCCTGTCTTGTGCTCTGTTTCCCCGTGCACTTCCTGTTTTATTTTGATAGTCATGTCACCCCAGTGTCTGAGTTCTAGTTTTGCTTCCTTTTGTTAATCATCCCTGATGTGTCCCACCTGTGTCTGCTTCCCCACCTGTTCTCCATTGTTAATCAGTTCTGTTCCTTTAAAAAGCCCTTGTTCTGTCTTGTCTTTGTGGGATCATTGTTGGTTGTTAGGTTTGGTGGCTGTTTCGTCATCGTCTCATGTATGGATTTTGTTTTTTTGGTTTAAATAAGTTCTTGCACATTTGTACCTCCTCCGCATCTGAGTCTTTCACCCTCACCCCTGCCTCATCGGACCCTGACAACTGGACCTTCATCGCCATGGTTACAATTATAAACAGTCATTGCTTGGTTAGGTTCCGGAAAAGGTCGTGATTTGGTTTGAAATAAGAACTTCCTTAAGATTAGACGATATTAGACAATGATAAAAGAAAAAAACATTAACTGCTACTTTCACACGGGAATCGAACACCATTGACTCATCCATCCACCCCAACACCACAATATAAGCATACATACATAAACATACATATTTGTATGGGCTAGACATATATGTCAATATGTGAAATTGTTCCAATTTCTAATAGCTTTTTTTATTGTATATGTACATATATCTGTTACAACCTGCAGATGTCTAGGAATAAGGGAAGCAACATTTTGCCAATGTAGACGGGCAATTTCTGCTTTTTACTGATTAGCAACCAAAAAAACACACAGGTTACTAACACAAACAAGCTGTCAATTATGGAGGAGCTCCTTCACAAAATTATTTAAAGCTTGAATACCAAATAATCAATAGAAAATGAATCAAATGAGGTGAAGAACAAAGGGAAAGGGCTGTGGGTGGCGCCAAATCATGAAACAAACAAAACAAACCACGCTTCCTGACCCAACTGATCCCCACTGAGTGACTACAGCTGAAAACAGCTGAAACAAATGAAATAAAGACCTACCTGCCTATACTAATCTTACCTGCCAAAGCAAAACACAATCTAGCAGCCACCTATAAGACCTACTGTTAAACTAGACCGTCAAATCATTTGTAGGTGTGGTGCCAAAATAAGATAAGTATGAAAATAACAAACAAATTAACCTAAACTTAGTGCCCAGACCACGACATCACTGAACTAATGCCTCAATCCCGTTAACATCAATTTACACACCAAAAGGATTAATTAACTTTAGAGCTAACTATCACACAAGTTAACGTCACAACAGAGAGGCACAGAGGCAGACTGCTCAGATTAAATCACAGACGTTTTCATGAAGCGGCTTTTATCAATTTGAGGACGGGACCAGGCAGCCTTGCGGTTGGCGGCTGGTACCAGTGATGCAAAAGGGGAGGGACCAGCTGAAGATGGGGAATACCGGGGCACAGACACAGAGGGGCGGTCCTGAGGTGTTGACCAGGTGGGAATCCCTCCGGAGAAGCGGATGACAGGTTGACCAGCCTTAATTAAGTTCTATAGATATATACATCTATTACATTTGTGTATGGGGAAGGAAGAAGACCGCGAGATATGGTTGAAAGCTCAGCAAAATTAGCAACTGGACTTTTTTTTTTTTTTACACATACTGATTCCAAAAGCCAAAAACAAACAATAATACTAGTACTCATAGTATACTAATAGTAATAGTAGTACTTCTGTACCTTTCTAGTGTAATGCTGTTAACTCTCGGTGTCACTTATGTTAAAGCATTACGTTAGCGGTGCTGAGTGTCCTGTGCCCTGACGCTGTGATGTGGGGCTGAGATGGAGCTCATCCGGCTGGAGCGAGAGGGCTCTTTGTCAGTCATCTGGGGCAGACATGTAAAGGGCTGAACAGGCTTTCTTCTGATTGGCTCAGTGTTAACAGCACCGCTTCCCACAGCCCGCAGACAGATTTAACCTCATGTCATGCTGAGCTGTGTTATTGATATGGCCTCACCTCACCCCGCTCTGTAGTCAGTCACTGAGAACTGCCTGCTCATAACACATACTGTATATACAGCAGTGGTTCCCAACCTTTTCAGAAATGTTGGCAGCCCACGTTGGACCTTGTAACCATATGGAGGACAAATGATGCCTTCTCAGAGTACCTTTTATTTCAGTGATAATGATCGAACATTCAGTACTGAACTGAAGCAGGGGCAATTCAGTTTTTCTTCTTTTTTTGATCCCTTGATTTACCATCTGTCTCTTGACTCTTTTTACTTTTAATTCTTCCTGTTGCTAACCAGTTTTTGCCATGGATGAAATCCAAGTATACGATGTGGTCCTATCCTAAAGTTCCTATCGTTGGCTTATCACAGAGATTTTTAAAGCCTTTAAAGATAATTTCTTTCATGTTTTTGTCAGGTAATGTTTCATAGGACCCAAATGCAGACAACAAAAAAGGGGGGGGTTAATGGAAAAAAATGTTTAATAACTTAAGGAAACTTAGAAAATCAAAAAAACAGGCAGGAAACACTGGGAACATCACAGGTAACAGAAGCAAAACAGAAAATTGGAGACTAAATACACACAAGGGAGGCAAGGGTGATTGAACACAGGTGAAACACATTAGGGCGGGGCAGACAAGCACAGGGAAGGGAAAGGAGACAAAGACGGGAAGTAAAATTAATATGAGACACACAAGGAAAGCTGTTAAAAAATTAATCGGGAAATGACAAATGTCCAAACATGAAAAGTCCAAAAGTCCAACTAAAGTGTCAACAGAAATATTCCTGTCAAGGCAAACCAGTTCATTCATTTCATTATAAAACTTTGAAAAACTATTATATTTTTGTTATACATTTTCTTACATTGTTACCCACAGGCTGGGAACCACTATACTTTTGCTTTTGGATACATTTAATGATTTTTGAGATTCAGATTATTACAAAATATAATAAATAATCAAATAAATTATGATGTATGATTCCTTGGGTAAAATTCAGCTACACAGCTCTATAGAAAGTAATTACAATAAGCCACTCCTTTTATTAAATGCAACATTAAAGTGATGCACACATCAGTGCATTCATAATTATATAATGCACAGTATTCCATATTATTATTTGAATATTTCTGCCCTGATTTTTTTTACAGAGCAGCTAAAAATTAGCACAGCATCAGTGGTGAAAATGCCAACATGCTGTGAATATACTCTTGAGGCAAATGGATGCATGATGCAGAAAAACACACACACACACACCTCAAGTGATTTAAACGGATGAAGCGCTTCTATCTAAGCCCATTCATGACGTGCATGTACCCAACTGCTTCCAGCTTGCAGTGACCAGATGCTGTTAGCAGTTGCACGCCTCCCCTTCACCTCCCACAGACTGCTTTCTACAGGTGGCTGCCAAAGCAATGGCCACGGCCACACACACAAACACACATCCTCAGAGCTCAGCACATTAACAAAGCCCAGGGCACACCCCCCAAGGCTCTGTGTTCACCAGGGTCCCCCCCACACAGCAGCCATCTGGAGTGGGGAGCCTCCTGCACTGCTACACCCACTGACTTGCACTGATCCCTCTGTCAGACTGGGAGAAGCCAAAATAAAAAAGGGGAAAATAAACGAAAAACAAATGGTAATTTTTTTTAATTTCCAATTTCATACGCAGCTGTTTTTGGAAGTCACTTCGGAGGAGAGTTACGACCGCAGTTTGTTTGCGAGTTGCTGAGGCGGCATGACGCGCTGCCGTTGTCAGCAGTTTGTGGATTGCCGATCTTTTGTGCGAGCGCAAGGACAAAGCATAAATAGATTTAAAAACAAAGTTAAAGGAAATTGCTCACACACTTCGAGAGCTGTAGATTTATTGAATGGCTATAAGTATATAAGAAGCTTAGCAAGGCAGATGCTTAATAATGTTGGATTCCTAATTTGACTTTTATCGCCCTTTTTCTCCAACACATCCACAGAGTCCGTACTGTATGTAAATACAACACCGCAGGCATGAAACTGAGTTTTGAAAGACAGAACTCTCACGGCTATTGATCAGCAACTCCCAGAGTTATGCAGAATGTTGTGAACCTCCAGCATGAATCAGAAATGAGATTACAGATTAAGTGGCCCAGCGCTGTCCCACTAATTTAAACTATAAAACAAAGCAATTATTTCTAACTTTTGAAAACACTATTAGGTTCATATTTCATTCATCAGGGTGGTGTATTAGTTTGTTTCCTTACATACAGTCCATCAATCTGTCCCGTGACTTCTAAAAATAAGCATAGACAGGGCCGGATTAACCAGCTAAGAAGCCTAAGGACAAGATTGAGCTGTGGGCCCCTATGGAGTGCTGCATTTGATGTATTTTTGAATGCTAACCCTAAAGTTTTTTCCATTGTCTTTTGGATTATTATAGAAATTAAACAACAGTTTATGATACTGACAGGTTTGGTTTGGGAGGATCATCTGCACTAATGAACACCACTTTTTTTTTGAAGCCGAAATACAATCAGCAGAAGTAAAAAGCTAATGTTAGGCTATAAACCAACTACGCCAACATCCCCACCACTAAACTTCAACTTTACTTGATTTAGCTCCAACCTAAAAGGAAAAGCCTTTCCTCTTTCACAGTTAGTTTGTATAAACACAACAAGGCTGTAAAGCTGTAAAGGTGGACTGATGAATAGGTCAGTTTTTCGTTTTCATTTGTGTTAGCCACTTGTTAGCAACCGGCCTTTTTTAACAGCTTAAAGAAGTCAGGACTGGGGTATTTACTGATGTATTTTTTGTCCTACGATAAAACGTGAACATGTCTGCTAAAATGCTAGCTAATTTCCGGGTTTTGGCACTCATTCCTGCGGCACTCTATTGAGCCCCCCTTTGATCTGCTCTCAATAACCAGATTAACCTCGGATTGGATTACAAATTTACAACAGAACGCGAAGAGTTACAATCTTGGAGTTCAGAGTTAGCTGACTCCCTTTTGGAGCATTTGAGGAACTGCAGTTTTTTTTAACTTTGGTCTCAATTTTTCTGCTGCTCGGAAATAATTCATGTAGATTTTTAGCCTTGGTCTCGTACACCTCGCTTCTTGAGTCTCTACAACGGAGGTCGATAGTGCAAAGTTAGCACAGCCCACAATAGTCATATCTATGGGAATCACGCCACGTTTAAATAAACCAGAATTCTCCTTTAATGTGCAAACTGTAGAAAATGTAGGAATCAACTTCTCTCTTTGCCAGATACCTCTTCAGTACATATCATTCATATGTTAGGGGAGTGACTGGATGCATGCTGCATTAAAATGAATCTTTTTTTTTCTCTCAACAGAATCTTCCTTTCCTGTTTAGACAAATTGGTGATTGCTCTCTTAACAACATTAATCATGCATTAATGTCATTTGCTTTTAGCCCCATCAGGTGCCTCAGGACTAAACCCACTTCTATGTTAAACTGCATCTATAATCAAGGACTCATGAATACGCATAGAGCCTTCTGATTATACCTCTGAAGATGTAAACAAGTATAATTAACGCTGCGATTATCAACTTTAGAGGAATTAATTACTTTTGATGTGTGAACATCTCAAGGAGCTCCCCTCAGTTTAAGAGCTTGTTAAGAAACTCAGCGAAGCTGTATCCTGTGTGGCACAACCAGGCAGCACAGATCTGAGTACAGCTCCCAGTAACAGTGGATAACATGATGAAGTGTCACTTTTGCTGGCACAAAACAAAACAATGGATGTTGCAACGGTAATAAATTATTGAACTAATGATACGCCAGTACTGGCTTTCATTAAAAATCAGTCCATCATTATCATCAATCAATACTCAAATGGGTGTCTGTGGGAGGCCTTGTTTTATACAACAACATATTCAGATAACACAAGCATAGTTTGTTTTAACACACTGAATGGTTTGGAACACAGACTCAAGATAGTACTGCTTAGAAAAAAGGTTTTATTGCAATGAGGGGAATCAGAGGCGAGGTTTGTTATCACCAAGGTTTTGATGGTTGAGGGGTGATGTGGGGCAGGTCGATATGGCTGGAGTCCTTGGTGTTGAACTAATTCCGGCAGTTGACTTGTGGAGGACAGATGGTGAAGGCTCCAGAATCCAGAGGGAGATGGTAAATGCTGGACGTGGCAGGAAACACGGTTGGCTGTGGTGGTGAACCTGGGACATGAGAAAACTCTGAATTACCACAAATGTAGAGGAGACTGGGGACGGTTGCAACAGTGTTTGCATTTCTCCAGGTTACTCTTTGGACTACTTATTTGGACCACACCAACCAAACTTAATTGAATGGAAGAATTCAGAGGTTGCAGCTGATGCCAACCCTTGGGACGGTTGCAACACAGATCAGGGACGGTTGAAACATAAAACATATTTAATTTAATTAATTCATGTTTGCTTTTTGTTTCAATAAGCATAGTTTTCTGAAAATATGCTTTGCTTTACATTAATATACCGAGTGTCATCACTGTAGTATGTTTCTGATTGGAGGAATAAGACTTGTTTAAACCATCATTGCAGACTTGATACAGAGATCCCACTAAATTGCTAAATTACCAACTTAAAGCCGGCATAATGTCGCCCACTTGAGTGATTTCAGATAGCATGCTGGGGGTCCAAAATCAGAAGGGACGTGTCCCCAAGGCGGGACAACAATGCCCCCTAACCATTCTGTGTTTGTACCTTTCGTACAGAACCGCAAGGCGGACTAAAGGCGCAACGTCTAAGGTTCTGAGGTTGCAAAGGTTGGTGAAATCCGGGAAGTCAGCAAACAGCACGCAGGCAGGTGCATTTGACAATGATTGTGCATTCTGTTTGGAAGAAACAGCTCCCACAACTTGGAGAGGTCCATTTTTAAGGTTAGTAATGTTGATATTGTGTACCTTTTTAATGGTTTGTCGAAGACCTCCATGATCAGTGAGGTGAGAGCTCATTCAAAGACTGAGTATATCAGCATTAGATCTAAAGATATTAGATACTGCTACAAAAATTACTCAAAATAATGATATTAAATAATCAAAAAAACACACATCAGTAGAGTACATACACTTTTCTCTTGGTAATAAATCTCTCACAGAGAACCAGCCACTAAAAGAAAAGGGTGAAAAGACCCATTCTTTTAGGTCTTAGGACAGTTGAAACTCTCAGGGCGTGTGCATAGCCAGGGAGAAACTTAGTTCTTTGCACTTTTCAGACATTCAGTCACTTGAACACAAGGGCTCGTTCCAGGCAAACAAAGCTGATTCTGTGGTAAAACCTCGAGCAGCTCCTTGAAGGTTACGGCTAATTGGGACTATTTATCAACACACTCCAGCCAATAGTGACAAGTACATGCTCTTTTCCCTGTTTCTCATTACCACTATCAGTAATGAGGAGGGAATGTATCTTTGGATTTACATACAGGGGAGTTGGTCAGTAATGGAATGAATAATTTGGTATTCTATAGAGAATTTTTCCTCACAGGACTAAGGTGGTTTGAGGTGATAGCAAGCCGTGCCAAACAAAGTGCTGCTGTCAATAGGCCAGTCCTCTAACTCATGTGGCTATTTACTGTATTAGGGAGTCACTTCAGGTAAAAGAACCATACCCAGTTGTGGGATGTTTAGACATTTGATTAAATAAATACATATATTATTAAACAAAGAATATAATAATGAATTATATATATAAAAGAAAATATCCAAGTTTTGTTATTGTATTGTTATCAACACTATGTCAGTCACATTAGTAGCTCTGCCCTGTTTGTGTTGACTAAGATGCTAATCGTGACAAATAATATTGTGGAATTAAATTAAATTAATAAGCACAGTTTAGAAAAAAAATTTAATGGTATGTTTGTGGTGTATGGAAGTCCAAGAGGCAAGTGATTTTTTTTTTTTTTTTTTTAATTTTTGTTTGCCAGCTGTGGAAAAAAAAGATTCACTTTTTTTTAATTTGGTCAGGATTTTTGTGTTTGTTTTTGTGATACTCATTTCTGCCACCGGAGGCTGGAGTGCACCACTACCCCAGTCAAAAATAGACGAAAAGCATTCATGATTTTTCATTTCTCAATGCAATCTTTTTTTTTTGTGTGTGTTTTTTTGTGTTTTTTTTTCTTGTTTTTTCTTTGATCTGTGGAAATAGTTGGAGGAAAAAAAACAACAGATTCACTTGTCCTGAGAAGTGTTTTTTTTTTTGTTTTCAGGTTTTATTGTGTTTGTAATACTCATTTTGGGCACAAGAGGCTGAAGCGCACCACTACCCAAGTAAATAGAATAAAAGCATTCATGTTTATGCCATCCTCCTTAGATGATTTGCCTGTAAGGACATTTTTTTTTCACCTGTTTTCACAAATCGCAAAATTCACAAATGATCCACAGATGAATGGATCACAGATGAGGAAAAAAAATTAGGCGAATGATCCTCACCAAAAAAAATTTATTTTAAAAACAAATACTTGCCTTTCAGTGCTTCCATAGTGTTGTAATTAGTATAGTATTGTTAATTCCGTAATGTCATTTGCCCTATATATAAAAAAAGGAAGGATGATTTATGTCAGTTTCACTGTGGAACAGGAAATAGCACTGCAACATTTGTTTTCTTTTTGTTTTAAATTACATATCATTTAAATACCCGATCAATGCTAACACTTTTTTACCAGATGTTTTAAGCATTGTAAGTGAATGCAATACGAATGTAGAAGTTAAGCTAACTGATTAAATTCACTCGCTACTTGCATAAACAACACCAGTTAGATTTTCAGTAAAAAAAAGTAAGTCTTTATAAGTAAATTCCAATTCAGAGGGCGCAAATCTTTCAGGTATTTGAATGATGCAATGAATGTTGATATATAAATAGATTTCACATCTTCCTTGTATTCCGCTATATTGATAATGTTTTAATTGATTTTTTACAGTAGCAATATAATTAACTCATTAAAATCACTTGATTAGAAATGTGAAACACAGCATGTAGCACTCTCCTTTGACAGCCTCTAAAAGCTTGCCTTTGATACCATTCAAATGAAACAAAATTAGGTTTTCATTAAAGGCCTGAAAGCAGTGGTGACCTTGTGTTACTGTACAATAACAGAGACAGATTAAGATAGGAGCAGGATTCGAGCTGAAAACAGACATTCTTATCTGGTAATTATGTCACAATTCATTCCATTTGGTGCCTGCTATCTAAGCTGAGACAAATAAAGGCTTGAGTTTCATCTTGAATCCAAATGTGACATACAGTATTCACTCCAGGCAACACAGAAACTGTCAGAAGACGAGCAGGAGGGAATATCTCGGCACAGGATTATTCCAGCTCTTTTCTTTGCTCAGAGATTACCGGTGCCAGGTTGATTTAATCATCCATGTTAACAGAGCTAATTAAAATTTCTGCACCCATGTTGGCGAGGAGGCCCTCAGAATAGAATTAACTCGAGGCGTTGCTCGTCCTCCAGGCCATTGGTATGCGGTGAGCGTGCGACTTCTCAGCACGGTTGACAAGTCTTATCTCCAGCAGTCGTCCACAGGTGTTCCCTGTCACAGGATGTGTGATCAAAATGCTGTGCGGGGGCTGGGCTGCAGCCAAACGCTGTTAACCCATCAGATTACAGCCAGGTTGCTGGGACCCTGGAAGTAAAGCATCACCACATGCATCTTCACTTTTAATAACAGTAATAGCAACCAGAGGCTACAAGCTAATATTTTCATCTTAAAAGCCCTAAGAGCCTGTACTTTGACAAAACATTTGCAATTTTAAGATTTAGGTTAAATCCCCATTATATGTGCAAGACAACTGGACCTGCGCTAATCAAGACAAAAAATCTACAACTATGCTAGTGGCCCCTAGAGGCTCAAAATTTTACAACATTTAGATCATTTAGACAGCGTTGCATCAGGTGAGTCTTCATCTCTTGCTAGCCGTGATACTAGCCGTGCTAGCCGTGATACTTACCGATCCTCTTCCTCTGACATCTCACCCTGTGCCTTGGCTGGCTCGTTAGCAGCTTAGCATGGTGAAATCAGTTTCTGAATCTTCTAAGTCGTTGTCTTTGTTGTTTTGATCAAGTAACTGCTGTGATCTGCTTAAATCCTGAACTTTGTGATGTCACAACTTTACAGTTACAGCGCTCAGCCATGCCCCAAGCCCCGACACACCTGGACCCACCATCCAACCTTGTAGGATTTGGTTTCTCTTCATGTTTACCTGAAATCTGCTTTATTTTTATTCAATCAGAAGAGAGGCTCAGAGCTTCCTCTCTTCTGATTGGCTCACTGACCTGTTGTTACTAGAGCTCCAGAGAGAAGCCTGAGAGAGGGGATGTAAAACTACATTTACATGGTTTTTGCTTATTTCTTATGAATCAAAACTTCAAACTGTAAGTGTAAAACGTGGGACCTTTAAAGGCCAGATTTTAAAAAGGACAAAATTAATGATATGATTATCCTTTAATCAGATCATTACAATTTAGAGCCTAGAGAGAGACGGGAAACATGAGGAGAAAGGAAGACCATGAAGGGGATGCCCTCAATTGCCTTTGATGGTTGAAAATTTGGCATCTTCTTAATTGGTTGAAAACCATTAATAAAATTAATGTTTGGCTTGTGTCATCAAATACAATCAATAGTGTTTTTTCAAGATGTGGTGTAAACTGAGCAGCAGTAGTAATGTGATGTTTATATTTCTTTCTTTTTTTTTTTCTAAAATGTTGTGAACACATTAGAGTGCCACAGCAGAGACGGAGTGTCAAAACACTGGAGATCTGCATCGCAATTTTCTTATTCATCAAAGCACTTCCTCCACTTCTGGATGTGTGCAGCAGCCACCTGCTGACAGGGAACACAGACAAAGGATATGTGTGCACAATTTACAGCAATTCCAAATGGAATGAGTTGCTATTTCAGCATCAGTGGCCTCGCTGGCAGATTGACGTGGATTTTCTTTTGCTGTCTCTGCACTGTTGAGGCACACTGACGTGATAGAGGAACTCTGCTTTTTGGAAGTTTATTGTCATGTGACACTTCAGTGCAACATCAGTGCCAGCATTCACATTTCACATCAGCAGAAATCCAGATCCACCAGACCAAGTCTTCAACTGTCCAGTGTTGGTGAGTTTGTTACCACGGCATCCTCGGGTTTCTGGTCTTGGTGACAGGAAGTGGAACCTGATGTGGTCTTCTGCTGTTGTAGTCCATCCACCTCAAGGTTGGATGTGATGTTCACTCTGAAGCTTTTCTGCTCACCATGCTGATGTTTAATGTGAACAGTGGCAGGAGTTTGTGCATCGAACTGCTGACAGATGATTAGCTGATTGGATAATTGCATGAATCAGTTGTTTTTTGCTCCATACGCAAATGTAGTGCATTGAATTTCCAATATATAATTTCCATATATATACAAAACATACTGTATGTAAAATTTATACACGAAACCTATTAGAAATGTCAACAATTTCATATAATGACATATATGTCTAGCCCATAAAAATATGTATGGGTATGAGTAATAATCATGATTGTAGCAGTGATTGTTGAGCAGGATCATTGGGGCAGTAGGTGGTTTGCAATCACAGAGCCAGCCTCTACAGCCCTGCAGGCTGAAAGACCTGCAGGAAGTGACAAGGAGGAGAGAATCTAGAGAGCACTTTGGTGCAAAACCTGGCAGAAAATCAGGATAGCGCACGCTCCATTGGAAATAATGACCTTGCTGTCGCACAATATTTGGCAAGTGAAACTGAATGTAAATTGTTAGAGTTTGGAAAACCTAGTTGGGTCCTGATGAAGTATTGGGTTTCAGGTCGTTTTCGGTTGAGGGTTTTGTTGTCTAAAGCTTTGTACTTAAGGGTAGGTTCAGTTTTCAATCTTATAGTTTTATGTCCCAGTTTGGGTTGGGAATTCAGATTTGGCGATAGATGGATAGGTAGGTCTTGGCATTGTGAGGACACCTTAGCATTGTAAGGAAATATTGGAATTGTGAGGACAGGGTTAAGGTAAGAAAAAGGTTTATGTTATGGCTAGGGGAAGGGGCAATGAAATGCATTATGAGTGAGTGTCTTCACAAGGTACAACCCAGTTTTACAAACCTGTTTTTATATTTGTGCCCAACAACGTTGCAGATTCTCCAGATCTATATAGATAATAAAGTTGGCGGGTATAAATGTTGTCATAACCATTTGAAATTATAGTTTGAACTACAAACACAGCAGCCAGATTGTGAGAAATGATCTCTCCTTTAATGTAGAGTTTCCTCAATGTTTCAGATGTTTCACCATGGGATGCTTTCTCTAAATTGTGCAGTGATTCATGCTTTCTCAGACAATAGATACAATACCAATCAAACGCTAGGACCGCTTATGGGCATTTTCACAAAAATGTTTTTGGCTTGGTCTTGAGTCAAGTTCGTAGCGTGAGAAGAATGAGTGTTATTTTCTAAAACACCCTTTGGTTATTCCATTTGTCAGGCTTTCAGCTGCATGCTGGAAATGTTGTTTAGCTCTGTTTGATCCGGCAGCCAGCTGGTAGACACTGACAAAGGACTGTTGGAGCTGATTACCTTCAAACTGGCATGTCAAGTCAGACCCTCCAAATCAGAGAAAATATATTTCATAGCAGGGTCTGTCAGAATTAGCTGAAGATGTGTTACTAGACAGAAAAAAACACCTTCAGCTCAGTTGTGTATCTTTAAAGTTGACAGATTAGTCGCTTTTTTTCTTCAATCAAAGGTGTACAGCTCCTCGAGTTTTTATCTCAGATAAAGGTATGATATGCTTGTGGCTGACTGTGTGCCAGAGATAGACAATAAAAAAGAAAACAGTTTAATAGGCCATTTTTCTTTTCTTTCTTGATGTGTCCTTGTAAAGGGACCATTAAATTGTCTTCAGAGACAAATTACAATACTGATAAACTGAGCATGTTTGTTGATCCGACTGATGTCACCGAGCTATAAAGGGAGCTAGGAGGCATAAGGTTTCTCTGTAATAGCCAAACAAGCATCAGATAACATCACATACCACCATTAAGGTGAGATGGATCTATAATAGAGTGCATTCTGTTCCACATTAGCGCATTGTCCTGCCTTGATACCCTCCCTTCAGTGAGCCCTCTAGTGATTATATTTTTGATGTAAGAAAATAATCAACAAGGGAAAAAGTTGGAGGAATCAGCCAAAGGTGAAGTTGAAAATTTCTCACAACCAATAAAAATTCGGACACCTGAAAATTTGACAGTTATTGACCTGTGTCATTTTCCCGAGAAGCTTTCCACATTTTCTCTACGATACTCAAATGCACAGTTGAACTTCTTTCCAACTGGGGGGTCTCTCAATCAAAACAATAACAAAAGAGGCAGTTTGGTAATGTTGAGAAGTAGCGTGGGATCATGGGAGTTGTTGTTTTTGTCAACTTTGTTGTCAACTTCTCTCAGTTTGGATTCCTTCAGTCTCAGTCATGGACTGAAAGTGTGTGCTGTTCTTGAGGCGACTTGGGGGTTTCAGTGATAACTTGTAGAATCACCATTTCTTTCTTTACTCTTACTCTTTACCTTTTTAATTGCTGTTTACTGTAATAGCTATCCATTTTGATTTTCCAGATTTTGCAATGGGTGCAATCTTTTATCGTGCAAAGTCCTGAATGTTCGATCGTTAGCCCCGTTTCAGTCCCCACCCTCTGGAACTGTCTCCTGGCGGAGATCAGCGCAGCCTCATCTCTGGAATATCTACAAAAACCTGAAAAAGCTGAAAACCCACCTGTTTACTAAGGCCTATGGCCTCTTGCTCACTCACCTCCTACAATCATTGCCATCCTTATTCTGTCTTGTCTTGTTTTCATTTATTTGTTTTACTTCTTACTCTGTAAAGCTGCCTTGGGTACCTTGAAAGTCACTATAAAAAATCTAAGTTGTAATTATTGTTATAATTATTATTGTTTTCATCCAAATAAAAAGTGCTCTCTTGTTCTCCATATTGTTTTGGGGTCAGATGTGGTCCGCCAACATTTTTGAGATTTTCAAGTGGGACGTGTGGTGGAAAAGGTTGCAGACCACTTCATTAAATTCAAGCAAATTAGATTCAAAAGGAAAAATCTCACAAAAAACAGTAAAGAAAGAAAAGAAGCCCCTTATAAAGAAAAAGAAGCCAATCTATATCTAGAGTGTTAACAAATACTTCTCAGGAAAACAAAAAGTAGCTTCCCTCTCTTCAAAAAACAAATGAGCTGACACCATCACACACACACACACACACACACACACACACACACACACACTCTTGACCCTGATGAGCAACCGGAATCAGACACACTCAACCACCTGCTGACCACGCTGAAAAACAGCGTACCCTCGCCCAGCATAACAAGTCCATTCACTTTAATGGGGCTGGTCGGGTTGTACCATCAAATGACCACCCCCCCTCCTCTACTATGCTACAGCGGCCCCCTTCTTTTCATCATACATGAAAGACACCCTGCTTGCTTCTCTGATTACTACTCTTCAGTTGGGTGATAAAGGAAGACATGGTGGGCCACTGTTATTGCGTCACATGAAACCACTTTATTTCATGAATCAGGACTGTGACTTAGTGTATCGTTACTACAAAATACATGCTGCTGTTTAACAGCCTATGGTCACTGTAGCTGTGTGGAGATGGAAAGCTGCAGTAATGTAGTATACATACACATATACTGACGATACATATATGAAATATATGTGCAACTAAAATATAAATATATATGTAAAAATTATATATGAAACCCATTACAAATTGGAATAATTACATATATATCTATATTTAACCTATAGAAGTATATGCATTTATGTATGTAAGCTTATATTGGAGACAGATGTTATATATCCATCCCAAAGCTTGTCAGTATATGTTCATATTATAAACAGTAGGGTCCAAAAGTCTGAGAACACTTTGTTAGACATATTTAAAACTAATGAGAAATTAATAAGAAAAACACAAATATAGATTTTTTTTAACGTATGTTGTTAATAAACTTGAATAAAAAAATTTTATTTGTAATGTTAAAACATGTTAACATATCATTTTTATATAGAAAATATATAACATGTTGCAAGCATATGTTCATCACATAGATATCACATAGATATTTTTAATGTACATATAGAAATTTTACTATGTGTATTTCATGTGTTATCAAACACATATAAAACATGTTATAAACATAGGCCATAAACATATTTTTAATATACGCACATATAGAAATTTTACTATGGGCATTTCATATGTGTTATAAACTTATACATCCTCTGGATATATGAAGTTATATGTGAAAACAATATATCCCAATAGGTGAAATATTTCATATATTACATTTCTGTATGGGACACTGTCTCAGTAATAAACATTAATATCTATAACAGTATAACATGAGGATTCATGCTGTCAGCGCTGTGTATGTCCGTCTGTAGGGCTCATTTGAAATTCAGCATCAAGTGTTTAATGTTGGAAACCACTGGTGGTGACAGAGCCTGAGGCAGCCAGGCATGAGAAGGCATCAGATTGCTGGATTACTTGTGACATTTTGGGGGCTATTGTTTTCACAGCTCATAAGGTACCTAAATCAAGTTTCGACATTTCACACCTGTAGCTGCCTGCCCTCGCCACGCTGTGTTTCGTGGGTACAAGTTGCAGAGGAGTGCGCTGTGGACCAGAGCAAATAAAAGACAGCAAGCAAGGGATTAAGCAACAAATATAAAGTCCTCCAGTGAACTTTTCTCAAAATGTAGGATCAGGGAGGATTGATAATGTGTTCAGAGTCTGTTTTCACTGGTGCTGATTCAGAGGTCAGTAAGAGTTAAGTTACTGTGCCTTGTTATTCAAACCTACACACTGTGAAATGGATCTGGACAGTAGAAAAACAAAGCAAACTTATTTATTTTCTTGTCAATTCAGCCACAACCATACACCAGTGTGGTTTCCTAAAGCCAATATCAATATTTTTAGACCAATAGCTCATATTTATTGTAATTATAAGCTAAATCTGACAACTGTGATGCCAACATCTTGGAACTATTGGAACTATTTCTTGACAAAATAGTATATTTATCCATGCAAATAGCTGTAATGTCACAGAATATAGTGTTAATTGTCAGATACAGAGCACTGGTTACAGTAGATGCACATTGGTAGTAAATCTGGCAACTACAAGGCTGTGTTTCTGATCCAGTATGAAAACATAAGTTAAAAATCTTTGTGGTAAACCAGGCTAATCGTCAAATGACTGCACTTAAAGACCCAAATATCTTTTTATGGATCAAAACTTCAAATAAAACACAGAAGAAGTTTAAAATATGGGACCTTTAAATCTCAGACCAAAGTTAGGATTGTTATTGCTATTTACCAAAATGTTGGAGTGGTTCCTTAAACTGCAAACAAAGCCTGAGAGAGAAGATGTTAAACTACATTGAAATTATTTTTGGTTATTAAAACCACAAATTTATCTTCTTAGGACAATCAATATTTACAATAAAGCACAGGAAATTTGTATAACATGGGACCTTTAAGTTATAATAAGGATCATAGGTTTAAATAGTAGAAAATGACTAAATTGAGATTGAGTTTTATTTGAAAGGTTTGACTATTGCAGATCACAACACTGTGCTTATCTTGGGTGTTAAGTATTTATCCACACTATTTATTCTTGTATTTCATCTCGTCATTATGCAAGTGTAAATTTGCGTACATTTATAAAGTATATGTGTTATTCAGTGTCAACACAACGTCTTGATTTTCATAATGTCTCCTCCTTAATGAATGTAAATAGGGAAAAGGGCAAACCGATAAATGTTTGGTCACAAAATGACAAAAACAAAATATGCTTTTGACTGTGCTCATGTCTTCCAAGTCAGATATTTTCCTGCCAAATATTAAAGACAAGGACGGTAGCAGCACCATACACATGGGGCTGTGAGATTCAAGATTGTAACAGTGCCAAAGGGACTTCACAAGCAGCCCATAATGCAATTGCCAAATGATAACAACTGGCGAGGTGCTCCTGACATGAATGCAGAGGCTCTGGCATCATCTAAATTCACTTATTAAAGGAAGGTCCAGAGCCCCAGCAGTCATTATCAGTCTGTCTCAATCTTGTGCTACAAACAGGTCTTGTCCTTGGTGAGTGTCAGCAGAAGGAGCCGGCTCTTTGGTTCCTGATGTGACATGAAAAACACAGTGTGAACTTCATATAGCTTGGAATGCAAGTCAATTTAAACAACACTAACTAACTGCTTCCTCCAGGAAAACCATACAGACTATATGAGCATCCGTTATTGGTATATTTGAACCTGATACTTACTGTTTTTGTGTGTTAATAACAGGGGAATATCGGTCAGTGAACATATGCTGATATCTTCTTGTATGGGATCGATTAATCAATACCAGAGAAAGTATACCTAAGTCTCCAGGAGGTCTTCAGGCCAAGAGACACACCAGCTTTTTGTTTTTGCAGTACATTTACTGACTCTGACTCCTGTCCACACAGGAAGTGGGAATGTTTAACTTGAGTAGAATCACATCTGCAACATCTGAGCATTTTATAACTAGACTTCTGACAAATATGCACCAATAGTGTTAATACAATATTAATTAAAGATCCCATATAGTATAGCGGTAGATGTCCATGTGTTTGATTATAAAGCAGGTCTAGGTTCTATATTAATACTGTGAAAGTATCAAAGCGCTCAGTCCACAGAGAAATCGTGGCTGGCTTTACTCTGGAGAGGTGAAACGTAGGATGGATGTGCATAGAGTGCGGAAGCCTTAACCTCACTGCCGCCAGATTGACCACCTTCTGGATGACGAAAGGGCCGATGAACCTGGGGGCCAGCTTCTTCGACTCCATCTGGAGAGGGAGGTCCCGGCCACCCTCTGGCCGACTTGGTAAGTGGGTGCTTGGGAGTGGCGCGGGTTGGGTGGTGGTATAGCAACCCACTGAGCAGAGGAGGGTAGCTCGTTCTTGGCCCAGGTGCGTCTGCAGCAGCGGATGAAGGTCTGGACTGACGGACAGGAAACCTCCCCCTCCAACGCTGGGAAGAGAGGAGGCTGGTACCCATAGGCGCACTGGAAGGGGGACAGGCCGGTGGCAGAGCTGGTCAGGGTGTTGTGGGCGTACTTGACCCATAGAAGCTGTTGGGACCAGGATGAGGGGTTCTCGGAGACCATGCGGCGAAGGGCCGTCTCCATCTCCTGGTTCTTGCGCTCCATCTGACCATTGGATTGAGGGTGGAACCCGGAGGACAGGCTGACGGAGGCCCCAAGCTGAGTGCAGAACTCCCTCCAGAAGACGGACGTGAACTGCGGACCCCGATCAGAGACCATGTTGATGGGGAGCCCGTGGAGTCGGAAGACGTGGAGGAGAAACCAACTGGGCAGTCTCTTTGGCTGAGGGCAGGTTGGGCAGGGGCAGACCAGTGATGAAGTCCGGAGAGATGTAGGACCACGGGTGATGAGGCACCGGCAGGGGCTGCAGGAGACCGGAGGGAGCCTGGTGCGAGGGCTTGTGCTGGTTGCAGACAGGGCAAGCGTTAACAAACTACTGTGTGTCTTCCTCCAGGATGGCCCACCAGAACCATTGGAGGAGGACATCCCATGTTCTCTGGATCCCAGGATGACAGGCAAGTTAGGAGGCGTGGACCCACTGAAGCACCTCGGACCTCAGAGCTGAGGGAACAAACTGGCGGTCTGGGGGACAAGCGCTGGGCCCAGGCTGACCCTCGGTGGCAGACCCTCTCCTGGATTTCCCAGGTAAGGATGGCGACAACGCAGGGGGCAGGGAGATCGGGTCGGGCCCCAAGGCAGAGTCTGTTTCCCCATGGAATTGGCGTGACAAGGCGTCAGGCTTCACATTGCGGGACCCAGGACGGTAGGAGAGGGAGAAGCCGAAGCGGGTGAAGAAGAGAGACCCCTGGGCTTGAGGAGGATTCTGTCTCTTGGCAGTATGGATTTACTCAAGGTTTTTATGGTCCGTCCATACCAGGAAGGGTTGCTTGGTCCCCTCAAGCCAGTGCCGCCACTTCTCCAAAGCCAGCTTGATAGCCAGGAGCTCCCAGTTGCCAATGTTGTAGTTTCTCTCAGCAGGGGACCGACGGCAAGAGAAGGCGGCACAGGGGTGAAGTTACTGGTCAGAGGCTGCACACTGGGCTGAGGTGAACTGGGCCTTGAGGGTGAGGAAGGCCTCATCGGCGGATGAGGAAGGGACCAGGAAGCGTTGCTTGCGGGAGTCAGAGACTGGCCAGGAGGTGACTACCAATACCTTTGCTGGATCCATCTGCATGCTGCCCTGTGCCACAATGTACCCCAGGAAAGAGACACTGGAATTGTGGAACTCACATTTCTCGGCCTCTATGAAGAGTGAGTTCTCGAGGAACCATTGCAGGACAGTCTTGACATGGTGGATATGCTCTTTGCGGGACTTTGAGAAGATGAGGATGTCATCTAGGTAGACAAACATGTAGTGGTTCAACATGTCCCTCAGCACGTCATTCATCAAGGCTTGGAACAGGACCGGGGCGTTGGCTAAGCCAAAGGGCATGACAAGGTACTCGTAATGACCAGTGGGTGTGTTGAAGGCCGTCTTTCACTCATCGCCCTCCTGGATCCGGACCATATGATAGGCGTTGGTGAAGCTTGGTGAAGATGGTGGCCCCCTGGAGAAGCTTGAAGGCGGAAGAGATTAGTGAAAAGTGGATAGCAGTTTTTAACTGTAATGTCATTGAGCCCCTGTCTATGCAAGGTCTCAGTCTTGTCAGAGAAAAACCCTGCCCCCACAGGAGAAGAAGAAGAGGGTTGGATGAGTACAGAGAACAATCTGGCAACCAGTGAATGAACCGGGGATGCATATATGTTGGCTTGATGGCATTGAGTGATGAGATGCAGCTGAAGGTGGAGCTGAAGGTGCTGATGAGGTAGGTGTGGTCGGCTGGTGGGGTGAGACTGAGACGGGGTAAGTGGAAAAACACCTAAGCAACTGGTAAAGGCAGAGGAGGCTGTGACAATATCTTCTTATGGATATCAACACTTCAAAATAAAACAGGAAACAGTAAAATATGGGACCTTTAATACAATACACAGGGTTTAAATAGAAACTCATCTGCTAAGTTATACAGCTTTTTATTGTGTATCAAGCTGATTATTTAAAATGAGATCATTGATAAAATCAGTGGTGAACCAGTGCCTTAAACTCAAGGTTTCACATTAGGCTGGGGGCTTTGGGTGTCCTTGTTTTTGTTAGTTTGCTGCCTACAAATTGCAAGTGCCCCACAATGTTCTGTTAAGTTTGCACACGGGGAGGGTTGAGTGAAGACAGCAAGCGTACCGATTTAAAAAGCCTTCAGCCTTAAGGAAGGCCTGAGGCAGTGATTTTTGGTCCAACCCGCTATAAATCAGAATGTGATTGGTTAATTCACCTGCAACCTTCCAAACAAATGGGGGCTTCAGGCCTTCTGTTGCAGTTATGAAGTCCTAGCTAGCCAGCTAACCTTTTATCTGCCTACAGACAACAACAAAAGAAAAAGAAAAATCTGATTGGATAATTCTGTTTTCATGCTTTTACGACAATAACCCTTTCATTTCTGAAGCAACTTTGATAGAAAAGGAGGCAAAATTTTTTATTAGAAAAAAATAATTATTAAACTAAAGATTAAATGTAACATTTAAAATCTTTCAAGGCCTAGAGGGTTCCCCATTGGATAAAATATATATTGTACACTACATAGTTGAGTGAAAAGTAAAAAAATTCTTACTGTTGCCTTTCAAAAAAATTTCTGGATTTATAATCTCAACAGGTTTTAGTATTATAGAGTTTTAATAATTTATGTTTAAGTAATTTGTACCGTATTGTTTTTAATATTAGTTTAAATGTTTGTCATGATATTTTGTGATTGTACAGTGATTTCTGCTTTTCATGCAACATTTTCTTTATTCAAATCTAATCTGAAGTTGCTGTGTTTGAGATGCAGAGTCTTGATTTCATTGGATAATTAACAAAGCTTTAACCGTCTTATAGAGCCTGTAATGTATGCTATGTTTTTATCCACTCTGTTAAACAGACTGACTGAGGCATTTTTTTTTATTACCCAAACGACAATTTGGTAGACTCAAATGCTGTGCTTTTGTCTACATGTCATGATGGAGGCTATAAACCCATACAACCATTTGGCAATAAGCCATAAACTCACACACACTGAAATGCATGCATAGGAATTCTTGCTATGGCAACACACAAAACATGTGGGTACACTTAACATGACGTCTTTACCTTCATCAGCTAAATGAGTCCTGACATATTAGCAAAATGATGAAAGGCACATGATACTCAAGTATTGTTTGAATAAAACAATCACACGAATGTTATATTGGACACATATGTCCCTATATCAAGAGTGATGTTGCCACATATGGTTGTTGGACCGGGTGTGCAAGCCTGGTAAAGTCCTGATGAGATAGCATATAACTGTAATAATCTTCCAAATGTGGATACAAGCACCAAATTGGTATGTTTAAATCTCATCAGACACTTGGAAATTTCAAAAATCACCAAAGGTTGCAATTTTCTAATTTGGCCACCATTTCCATTTTATTTATTTTCCAATTGAATCTTACTTTTTCGAATTTTTGCAGTTCCCGTACCAGACAGTGATTAAAAACTAGTGACAAGCTCAAAAAATGACTGAAGCTTTTATTGAATTATTAAAGAGTATATTGTAATTCTGAGGTGTCTCGTAAGGAGGGGGCGTTTCGAGGAGTTGACAAGGTCTGGGGGGCTAAGCCCAAACCATCTGGGGCTGAGGTCGAGTTGCAAGCTCACCCAGAGGCTACGCTGAATATTTTTTTCGATGAGCCTTGAGTGCTCCTGTGTAACAAATGGAAATGTGTCACCTTGAAAACCTTGCATCTCTAATGCTTAACTTGATTGAGGAAGTACTGCTTGTATGCTGTTGTTTTCCACTACATCCTTGGTGGCAAAACTTTGAGACTTTTGACTTCATTTGAAGTCTGGTCAAATTTCTCTGAACTATTTCTATTGTGACATTTAAATAAAGATTTTAACACTTGTAGCAAGAGTTCATCAAGGTCAAAAAATTGTAAAACTGAGATGAAGACCTTTAAAGGTCCATAAGAAGATATATTTGTGATTTTAAGAACCAAAAACTACAGTGTAGTTCTACATCTCCTCTCATGCTTCCCTCTGGAGCTCTAGCAACAACAGGTTGGTGAGCCAATCAGAAGAGAGGAGGCTCTTAGCCTCTCTCCTGATTGGCTGACTTTTTTTCAATAAAACTATAGCAGAGTTCAGGTAAACACTCAGAGAAAGCAAAACCTGCAAGGTTGGGTCCAGGTGGACAGTGACTGCTTTGTTGTGACATCACAAAGTTCAGGAAGTCTCGATGGCTGGTTTTAAGGCTCAGTTTCTGAATACAGGCTGTGTGCATTTCTCTGTGGACTGAGCTCTTTGATACTTTCAAATTATCGAACCTAGACATGCATTATAATTGAAAAGGACTTTATACATTATGGGACCTTTAACATCTCATTGGGTGGGAAAGATGCATACTTGGTTGGGCTGAGCCCATTGCTGACATAACTACCATAATACAACTGCATGCAACCACTATCAGCTATAGTTGACTGTCAGTCAAAGAGTCAATAGCCTCTTAGCTCTGGTTCATGGTGCAAAAATAAGGTCTGCAGGTTTTTATTCACATGTCACACAAACTGTAAAATGTGCCACGGTGGAGTCCTTGCTTGCTCACCATGACTGATAACGGCAGTTCACGTGCATCCCAGACACAACTTGGCAAGATGCATGGCACAGTCTCGTTTCACTGAAACAACAACATGCGTCTGCGACAGGCGCCTGGAGGCCCAGGCCATTGTCATAATGATGCAGCAAAAGCAAAAAAAAAAAATGAAAAATGAAAAAGCACCTTCCTCTGTCTTTCTTCTCTCTTGTGCAGGCCAAAGTCGCACACGACTGACTCGCGGGACGAACGACTCGCAGCACACAACTATCAGCTCAGACGCTGAAACACTATGCACTTTGCATTTTTATTGCACTGCTACACACTGCTCAAGAGGTGTATTTTTTTTTCTTCCCAAAATAGAAGAGATGAGGACCGGCAGTGTTTGCCGTCCTGGAAATGCATTCCCCTCGGAAATCCCCAACATGAGACAAACAAACATCCTCCCCATGATACATTAGCTATTCATTCACATTTGCATGGTTATGCTGGTTGCTGCCAAGACTCACTCTCTGTGCAATGCTAATCAATTCCTGCAGCGGCTGGATAAGACCACTGCACCCTCCCTTTGAGCGAGAGCCAACACTAATATGAATGACTCATTTGCAATGTAAAACAAGATCAATTAGTAATCCAGCATGGAGGGTGCATGCAAACCACCCCTTAACCTAAAATATAAAAACCTGTTTCTTGAAATGATGGCATGTTGTGGTGTTTTATGTCTAACAGGATTACACAGTTCTGCATGGGCTACAGTGGATTGTGTGGCTATAAAGGAATCTGTTTCTCTGTGTGGAAAATAAAAGAAACCTCTTGCACAATTGACTCAAACAATCTTTCAACTCCATTGCAGACCTTTCATTTCACTGCTTTATTGAGGTCACCGCAATTGTGTTCAATTCAGATGACTCTGAATGCATCGGGGCCTCCACAACACCCCACCACCACCACCACCACCCCACCACCCCCCCAAATGAAACAAGCCATAATATTGGAGACCTTGTCTGTCATTCGTTATCTCTTTAGTTCTCTTCTCTTTCTCCTCCGAGCTCTGCCATGAAACGAGAAAGCAGAAAAAGATTACTGCATAATTCAAGATGCAGGGGTTGAGGACCTCATTTGGGGGATATTGCGTCTCTTATCCCATATTGCAGCTAAGCAAGGAGCTTTGTCCTTTACCCCCAGCTGTGGCGCTTACCAAAGAGGAAAACACGCTTCATACTCGTGAGTGTCAGAAATGTTTAATTATCTTGTTAAGGCACAAAAAGGATTTTGGTGTCCCATGCTCAAAGTATCATTGGAGGGAATGGGAGTCATATCTGTAAGCTCTGCAGATGCTGGACTAAGACTTTAATGGGAGTGCTGCTAAGTAGAGGGTGGCACAGGGGTGAAATCTTTCCCTGGTCTTGCAGAGTCCTTATTTAATTCTTCCCATTCCCATCTTATCTGCTGCCTTTTGTAGTTGGCTATACCATTCCAGGGGACACTAAAAAATGATGAACCAGGCTGGGCCACACTTATTGTTCAATGCTTTTCAACTTCAACAATCACAAAAGAGTTGAACAGCAAGTATGAAACCAGCTGGGACACACTTGTTCAACGCTTTATGACATTTAAAGTTAAAAGCATTGAACAACAAGTGTATTGCTCTTTTGTGTCCCCTGGAAACACTCCTGTTGTCGTCTGTGCTACTTGCAGCATGATTCTTTTTTTCAACTTTTTGAAATACCTTGGCTTTGACTATTTCGTCATATAACCCTGTAACAGCAATTACGAACCTTTTCTGACTCATGGCCCACTTGAAAATCTCAAAAATGTTGGTGGCCCACATCACCACAGAACAACACCCACACCCACCCCAAGTGGGGTGCCAAAGATGGTCCTCGACACTGTGGTGGTGGAGGGACAAAGCAAAGTTTCATAGTAGATTATTTAAAGTTGTTTATCTGGAAGTCCCTCCACTGTTGAGGAATCCTGACTCAGCACATGTCTGCTGAACATAAAAGGTAAGAAAAACCCTCCTTGTCTGCTTATCAGCTAACCAAACACTGCTTCCCACTAAATCCTCCAGGACATGCATTGTTGATAAGCACAAGCTCTCAATATAGACAAACACGAGTCTTATAAGGTGCTACAGCAGTGTTAAACTGTCTTGTTAACCACCCAGGTTGTTGTCATGCATTCACTCCATTATATGACGTTTGTAAGGAAAAGGCACCCGTATTTGTGGCTGTTTCGTGTGGGTGATATGCTCTATGTTGCACAGAAAAAGCAACCTAACAATGACACTTGTGGGCTGTACCATACGCACGTGCATAATTTAAATTTCCATATATGACATTTTTATTTTACATGTACATATATGTAAAAATATGTATGGAAACCTATTACATATTGGATTCATATATTGACATATACGTATATACTGTATGTCTAGCCAATACAAATATGTATGTATGCTATATACGATATATATATATGATGCACATGATATATATGTGTGTATATAATGTATGTATGTATGTATATGTATGTATGCATATATGTGTATGTGCGTGTGTATATGTATATATATGTTTTAATAAATGTGCACATATACAATAAATATACATCCTTAACATATATGCTTGCAACATGTTATATCATATAAATATTCATCATAAAGATTTTTTATATATGTGCATATATTAATTTTACTATTTATTAATTCATTTTGTTTTACTTAACTTACATTTACAGTGTTATCAATCATATATACAGAAGATGTATATATGTTATAATATAATATCTCCTTATAGGTGACATATATGGCAACATTAATCTTGATATAGGGACAAATGTGTCATATATTTCATTTGTGTATGGGTCGAGACAGAACGTGATGGATTTTACAGATGCATTAAATAACATTAATTCTCATCGTAAATGCTTTTGTCTGTGCATGTCTTGGGATGCATCTGTTTTTGCATATACTAAAATCAGGTGTGTGTGTGTGTGCTGTTTGTGAGAAGCATAATAAAGACTCAAGCTGGAGTGGAGCTGAGATGTGGAGCTGTGCATCCAAATGTGCTCCGGTGAGCACGTAATGGAGCAGTAACGCTCCGTGAACACTCTCACCTCTGCTCAGCTGAACACAAAATGAAAATGCAGTAACATGCAGACGAGGTCCATTTGAAGGGGAAGGCCAGTGCAATCTTTGCAGAAGCACTGCATCATATTATGGATTATAAAGCACTGCGAGCAATGTTTTTGTTCCCAGCACAACACTGACTGTGGATTTTGTTTCATCTTCCTTTATTGAGCAATTTGCACTGAAGCTCATCTCTGAAATCAATTCATCATATCTGGGTTATAGGTTTTGTAAAAGAAAAAAAAAAAAAGAAGAGCTCATTTGCATGGTGGGGTTCACACAGTTTGCATTCCAAGAAATCATATGCTCACTTAGGTCTAATGGAGCAGTGTTCTGATGCAGTTGCTGGAGAGATCATGTGACTTGGCAGGTGGACTTCTGACAGTCTGTGCCCATACAGAAATATAATGTATGACATATTTATGTATATGTATACGTATATGTATATGTATATATATGCTTAAAAATACATCTAAAAATTTTATGTTTACATATTAATTTCTGATTAATTTTAAACATGTCTATCTTCCCATTCTTTTGGACCCTACTGTTATATAATATATAACATACTGTATATTGACAGACTTTAGGATGGATATATATCTATATATCATACATAAACATACATATTTGTATGGGCTAGACATATATGTCAATATATGAATTTTTAATAGGTTTGATTTTTACATATGTTTTTATTTTATTCATATATTTTGCATATATATTTCCATATTTTATTTATTTACTTTTTTTGGAAATTTGTTCTGTTGAGAATTTCCTCCTTCTAATGCACATCCACATCGGCCACCATGCTGAGTTGATTGAGCTCTTTGAGAGTCTCTTCTTGAAATTGCACTACAGGTAAAATTACTCTGCAAAATTACTGACATTTTTATTCACCAAGCAGCATCGGCTTAATGTTTACGTAAATTTTCCTGTTTATTTCACAGCTTTCTTCTACTATTAAAACCCACAAATAGATATATTTTCTGCATTTTCAAGGCTGCACAGTGTTCTATTTGCATCCCCGCTTGGCTTATTACAGTCAACTGCGAAAGTTACTGACAAGATGCAGAAAACTTGCAGATGGAGAAACAGGAAATCTTAAAGGGAACATATTGTTACGAGTCATGGGAGGAAAAAAAATATACGTCTTTGCATCAAAATATCCCCTCAAAAACACATAATAATAATAATAATAATAATAATAGTACTAACATTTAGCTTAGTTAATCTGTGCAAAGAATCAATTTAGGGTTTTTATTTTCAGAGGTTCTCAAATGAATTAAATAGCGACAGCTGAAGTGACTGCTACAGCGCATTCCAACATGTTGCCCTAGTAATGGAAATCAAAGAACTTTACTTCTTAAGGAAATCGAGGTCACTCTGAACATTGCTAGAATGTGTCTCTTAAAATGGCGCTAGAGCACTTGATATTTGCTTTAGAGACAAATTAATATCAATTGAGTTGTTATATATATTTTTTTGTTTTGTTTTTTTAATCAAATGAGGAGTTTGTATTACTCTATGACATGAATAGGTCCAGCAATTTAGATTTGCCATATTGACGGTATACACCTTTTAACCTGGATGACATGGAGGATGTCCAAGGCATCTGCAATAGTAGATGAGGTCTTTACCTTGTCCAAACTGGTACCAAATACATAGGTCAATTAACCAAGTACTTCTTCCACACCTGAGAATAGCCTATTTGTTAGCTACAACCAGTAGAATCAATGAAGTTACATGTTACAAAGTTATAAATCCGTCTGTTACTTCAGCACCACGGACAGCGTCATGGTTTCATCAATACACAGCACAGTGAGGAGGTGGGCTGGAGAGTTAACAACAGTTTTTGCTAACAAAGGGGTTAGCTTAATGTGGTCACCCCTTGGCAATGAATATACTATGAATAAACTAGACAACTAAACTGAACAGAACGACCATTGATAGTCTATCGTAGAGGGCGTAATCTCTGAGACTTCCTGGTACATGCCATTACAAAATCAGTGAAAAAAGAGTTCACAGGCCCTGCTAAAACCTCTTTCAAAAGGTGACTCTACCTGACAGAGGGGGCAACATCGATCAAATTCTTGATAGAAGAGAAGTCTACTAGATTTTCAATTTGCAAACATTATCCCGTAAAGGATTGAACTATGAGATCTCATGGCATATCGTGCTCTGAAAAACTGATAGTTCTTATGATTAAACACTTTGAATGACTTATGAAAGCTGCAAAACTAATGTTTTCATTCAATAGGTTAAGAAATGAATTTCTGTTAATGGCTTTGTAAATAGATTTGAATATATATTTTGATGTCTCACTTGTTTTTTCACTTGGTTTTCTTTATTTCTACACATTTATTGTATTTATATATACTGTATCACGAAACGTTAGGATGACTGATCAATTGTGATGCTGCGTAAGAGCAGTTTGTGGGATATTCTTCTTTACATGTCCATGAATAAACTGGGAAAAAATCAGTTTAATTAGTTGGTCTTGAACAAATATACTCATAATCTATAAAACTAAAAGTATAATTGAATATAAATGAAACTGACATTGTAAAATATGCCAAGAAGGTGTAATTATGTGCTAACTCTTTCATTTGTGACGGGGTACGGCAAACTAGCCTCTCTCCCGTAGGAAGTGTCGCCTTCAACCGTCGCTGCTTAAAGTGCTAATTTAATTTTTTATTTTCCAGTTAGGCCAAAAATTACTTGCATAACCTTTAATGATAGTAATAATTTGAAAGTATAATAGGGCTTAATTTTGAATTCTTAACCTACTTGAATGAATCATATCAAGTCATAGCTGTATGATGTCGGTTGAGAACCCAGACCATGTTTGCATTGCATTAGAAAATTCATGATACGCTGTTTTAATGCCACACTAAGCTCATATGCTCAATTATTAATCCTGGATTGTTATTTGATCCTTTTCAGTGGGCACATTACCTCTGCCATCCTCAGAGCGAGCGGCAGATCATAGATGTAGGGAGACAGAAGGAATCAACCCATCAAAGGCCCACTGTACCCCCCCACCCCCCACCCCTCCCTTTGAGGAACAGCTTCTGAGCTCATCCCCATTGATGTAAAGTGAGCAGAGGAACCCCCGCTGTGAAGCCATCACATAGGTGTCATGGACACTGACATGGTTGGATGTGTGGCGCGCTGCCATGTCAGCGCGCCACAATGACGGGGAGGTTCAAAAAGCTTACTCGCGTCTGGGCCAACTCGGAGCCACTGTACTTATCTGTTCCCATTTAAACGCAGTCAAATGTGATAAGAGCTGTTTTTTTCTCAGGCCCCTTTTGATATTTGCATTTCAAAGCCGGCGGAACATGTGCGGCAGGAAGTGGAGAATGTGCCACAATCATTGGTGTTAATATATGGAAATGTGGTCGCCACTCGGAGGAGCATTTTGTTTGTTTGTGCATAAACACTGCTGATTTATCGAAATTCAAAAAAGTAGAGCCAGTTTCTCTCTTGTCTCTGTTTTTTTGTTTGTTTTATTTTGTCTGTGCTGCTGCAGATGAGAGAGAGAAAGTCACACCACATAAATGGCTGCTTATCAGTAGGAATTGTTTAGGCGTAGCCGGGAGCGACGTGGAGTCCCTGGCAATGAGGCACTCTCTTCAGAATGGTCGTCCTGGTGCGGCCAGTTCGCCACTTCCACTGCCAGCCCTTCTTCTTCCAGCAGCGGCACACCAGAGATGAAAAGGCTCCCGTGCAGTGCAGTGTGCGGAGAACCAGGTCAGATAGATGAATGATTTTGCATGGGAAGGCTGCAAACCATTGGGAAATGGGTTGCTTCGGTGCTTCGTTTCATGAATATGTGCATGTGAGGTTTGAGTTGTGCGCCCATTTTAGCTAATGGCTGCAGCCTGTAATTATCCATTCAGGTCAATATTGACCTACTAATTGGCTTAGTAGGGTGTAATACTGCAAATATTACATCTTATTTAGGCTTTTCTCAGGCGTAATGCTTAACATAACTTAGTGTGTATATTACAGAGGACGAAGTATTTCATAATCATGTACAGAGTCCAAAATCTACCAGAGGAATAACATATACTCGTAATATCGTAATACCAATAAATTAATAATGGTAGTTTTAGTAGTATTTTTAGGGCTACCAGCACCCACAATGTTGAAACCTCATGTTGACACTGGCTTCACTAATAATATTTAAAATAATAATTATGAATTTTCTTTACTATTTTTTTTATTTAATCTGATTAAAACCCAGATGTAGAGAGGTATTGAGACCCTTCTCTTTACTACAAACATTGTTACAAGTGACAAAAGATGAAATATTGTTAATACACCAGTTAAGAAAAATATTTAATGTTTTATATGTATATATATATATTCCTTTTATTTGCCAGAAAGTCTGTGTGGTACCCCAAAAGACCCCAAACAAAAGTGATGTGTCATTATCTGTAGCAGACATGTCATCAGTTCATAAGTAGTTTAAATGAAATTGGAAAAAGTTGTGAGTGTTTTTTTTAGTGATTAACAACAACACATTGTTATTGTTAATTGATTAATTTACATTTAAATTAAGCATTGAAATAAATACATTTGCCACATCTGTCCTTATATTCTGTCTCAACAGAGGATTAATATTTTAAGTTGAAATTGAAACTGCAAAACTAATTTCAGAGGGGTTTAATATTTTATTTTCTTATTTACTCATTTACAAATCCACCTGTCATGTTCCATTTCTTTGGTTTCCTACTTTACTATTCTATCGCTAATTTTTGATTAATTTTCTTGACTAACCATTAGAAAAATCAGGTGTTTTTTTGTTGTTTCTGTTTTTTCAGTAATTCAGTCAATTTCAATTATTTCTTCGATTCATTTTTTTGTGTTAACTTTATGAAATTGTTGACTAGCCATTAGAAATATCAGGTGTATTTGTTTTTTGTTTATTCGTATGTTTTTAGTTTGTTTTTTTCCAGTGATATAGTATTTTTTTGATTAATTATTTCCGTAATGAATTTTTTATTTTAATTCATTAGTAAGTCCAAATACAACATCTTTTATGCCTAAGAATAGTAAAACAATTTATGTATGTTCTGTACAAACAACCTGAATCAGCCATAAAAGCCTTTAAGTGTAATTTGAGTCTAAGTGTTACTGAAAACTTAATACCCTGAAACAATACTGATGATTGGTGTCCTGACTGGTTGGTATGGCCCTGTCCACAGAGCAGCAGCAGGGGATTTACTTTTCTTTTTTAATTGAATTAGTACCACACTAACCCAATAGGGACTAGATCAAATTAGCACTAAGCACTTGCTGCACAGGTAATGTAGAGGCTTTGGGCCCCTGAGGGACTGGAGCCTCTGGGCAGCTACGTGCTTTTCCTTGTAGATAATCCAGACTTCAATAGAACTTATTTGTGATCGCCATGGAAAATAAAACCAAATGAAATTAGAGAAGTTGTATGAAAAAAAATATAAAATAAAAACATAAAAGTTCCTGTCATTGGCTTATCACACTGAAAAAATAATATTATTATTATTATTATTATTATTACATTTAAAAATATAATTCATATACATTTTTTTTATAATTAAATTTTTTAATTCACATTTACCTCCGCTCCCCACCAGTCGGCCCCGACCCACTGGTGGGTCTAACCAGAATTCATGACTAATGGAGTTATACTAAAGTACATGAACATGTACATGAAAGAGCATATATATTCATATGTGAGTGTTCTTTGCTTTTTTTTCCCCTAATTGACCAAATTAATTAAAAGTGATCTAATTATTCCAACTGGTTATTATTGGACAAAAACGGTTATAATATTGCTTGATTAACCTGAAGTTTTACTAAATCAACGCTGTTGAATATACAGTATGTATCATAGGATTAAGGTGATGAATCAAAATCATATTGAGGTATGTTGGTATGAAGACTGGACTTGCTCCATGCCACACCAGTACAGAGAAGTCTGTACTGTGGCAGGAATCAGTGTTTGTGCCTGTTTTAATTGTGCCATAGCCCATATATCTCCCATTACTCTGTGAGCTCTGCCACCCCTCTCGGCTCATCTATAATTCAGCGTGAGTGCGCTCCTTGACACAGTGCAATTAATTAGTCTTTTTGTTCATTAAAGGCATGGCTTTTAGAAGACCATCATGTTTTATTTTTGTTTTAATTACTTTGTGCTTTGGCAGGCTTCTATTTCAAAGATTTATGGAAGGCAGGCCCGACCGCTATCCAATTAGAAGGAGATCTCCTTGTTTATCCGTCCTGATGAGGAGAAGCAGACATCAAGCGAGGGTTTCAAAAAGTGTGGGAGAAATGTGACTCTGTGCAAATGTGAGATTCATTTTACATGTGATGTAATGAGATTTGCATACCTTTGAAACGATCCTCAGCTCCTCCGGGTCGATTGATTTGCCATTCAGTTTTAAACCGCCAAGAGACTCTCAGTGCACAGCCTGTTCGATCTGTGTGTAGTGAGCACTGCGCAACCAGGCGACAAGTTAGACAAGTTTGACAAAAAGATAAAAGCACACATTATGTTCACTCCGACGCATTAGCTGACAAATTACCATTCATTGCAAGTTGATTTTCATGCTTTGATATAATGAAGGAGAACTAATGGCTGCCTGGAAGGTCAGAAGAGACAAACAGTGGAATACTGAGGAAGCACAGCTACTGAGCGATCCATGAGTTTTACTAAATGGACGAAATGTAAACGAGTGTACAAGGCAAACTGTGCGCTGAGGACATTCATCAATAACACTGCGGAAAACAACGCCGGAGGCGAACTCCGAGGCCATCCCACAAGTCACCATCAAGTGTGACATATAGCTAGGTCGGCAGGTTCCAAACCTGGTGGGGCGTGAAGGTATTGCAAGAGGGCTGACAAATCATTTGCAAAACAGTATGATTTTGGTGATGTAATTACAAAAACAAAAGAAAACATATATATATATAGCACATCGCAAGGTTTAAGATGCAAGCTAGTATAGTACAGCTCCTCTTGAGGCTATCCCAGACCACATTGGGTATGTAAATCCTCCAGCAAGTTCTGGATCTACCCCTGGTCTCCTTCCAGTTGGACGTACCCAAACCGCCAAAGGAAGACGCCTAGGGGGGCGTCCTAATCAGATGCTCAAACCACCTCAACTGGCTCCTCTCAAGTCCCTGTGGTAATAATCCTGAGATGTGAAAGTCAGCAGAATCTATCTCTCTGTGATTTTGGAAATAGTCGGACTCAGCATAAAATGTCAATTCAAGAGTATGTCTTTAAGGACTCCTTTTAGCCTCTTCCTATAGAATAAATGAGCCAGAAAAAGAGAGAGATAAAATACTACCTTTGTTTTTGGATGTCAGATGTTTTACAGCCATCTTTTAAACCAATACAAAAACAATTGCCTGTATTGATACGACTTTACTTCCTCAGATATCAAAGTCAGTCCATTAGAAATGAGCAGGCTCCTTTAGCTATGAGGATGATGTCCTACCAGATGTTACAAGATTCCATTTAAAGCCAATCCTATCATTTCAACATAAAATATCCCAGCATGCCTTTGCTGCTGTGTATTTTTATCTTTCCCTGGGCAGCGTTTGGTGTCAAACACAGCGTAAACGTGGATCTCTGCTGCCTCACCACCTCTTGCCCTCATTAATTGTACCTTTAAGTGACACTAAGCGCAAGTGGGGAAAACCGCTCAGGTGTCTCTATCCGCGGGGAGGGTTCCTCACTTCACAGGGGGCTGCTTTTAATTATTCGTGCGGTCATTAAGTGTTGATGAACTTCCAGAGCGATCCCAACTAAACATCTGCGGTTCCGCCACGTGTAGACCCAGCAGCCATGTTTGACACATCCCTGCGGAGCTGTAGACGGTTTGGAGGAAGTCAACAAACAGCTGAACTCTTCTGCAGTGTGATAACAATTTAGAACACCTGACTTCATCCAAACCTTGTTTCTATTATGGAAGAAGTCAGCCATCCTCCTCTTGTATGTATGGGGAAACCCAGTGTGTCTATTCGTCATATTTTAGTAGACGTAAATGAATTGCATTAATATCTCATAAATCATCAGGAATCAAAGTCCCATATCCGTCCCCAAAACAATATGGAGGCCAAATAATTCCTTCTCAGAGCACATTTTATTTAAAACAAAATCAAAACAATGAAAGGATTTTTAAAGCATTTTAAAACTTAATTTATATTTTTATATTGATTTGTCAGCACACTTGCAATACTTTTACGACCCACCCCGGACAGCAAAAAAATTAAACTTCTGGCTCAATATATGTCTGGGTCCTTGGCACAAGTCTGGCCTACATCTGTGCAAAATCCAGCTGTTATCCTACAGTATAATTTGACAGAAAAGGCACGACCATCAGGCAGGGAGGGAGAACAGCATGAATGAAAACACGGACAGCACGGCAGTGAGTTGAATAAGAACAGGAAGGAAAGTCTTACAAGGAGAAGCCTGCTGGTTCTTTACTCTGACAGTTCATCCATAAAGACTAAATGAAACTCTGGATTTACACCACGTTTTATGACACATATTAATCTTTCTTTCAGGTCAGCTTAGTTATAGACTGCCCCTTTCTCCTGCCCCGTAGTCTTTTCCAAGGGCAGTTCCAAGCAATACATTTATGTTTTTTTCAATTTTACGACATGATAGCCTCTATATTTATTTTACTGTTTAAAGTGTGGTAATATTCTGTGCAGCAGGTTATGACCCAGTGGTTACATTTTGTTGTTAGGCGACATCTAGTGGCCGTAATAGTTATGACAGGGGCAAAGGAGGAAGTGTGGTGATGTAGTATAAAGAGCGACAATCTCGACGACAGGAAGAGGTTGGGGTGGATGGATGGGTCAACAAAACACAGGAATTTCACACTTCCCGTGCATCTTATTGTAACCATGAAAACCAAGGTCGAGTACACCTGCTATGGGTCATAGCTGAGGAAAACAATCGCCCCAATATTCACTAGCGAACAGAAACAGTTGGTGAGCTTCTATGTCCGGTTTGCAAAACACAGTATCTGTTATTAAAGTTCCCATATAGAATATAAGGTAGATGTCAATGTGTTGTTCGATTATAAAGCAGGTCTAGGTTCTATATTAATACCGTGTAAATATCAAAGTGTCAGTCCACAAAGCAGCTTGTATTCACAACCTGAGCCTTAAAACCAGCTGTCAGGACTTCCTGAACTTTGTGATGTCACAACAAAGTAGTTGCCACTCTCAGCCATGCCCCAAGCCCCGCCTACCTGGACCAGCCAATCTGAAATCTACAATTTTTTTTTTTTTGATCACTCAGAAAGGCCCTGAGCCTCCTCTCTTCTGATTGGCTCACCGACCTGTTCTTGCTAGAAATCCAGAGAGAGGCCCGAGAGAGGAGATGTAAAACTACATTGAGATGGTTTTTTGTTCTTAAAACCACACATATATCACTTCAGAATAAAACACAGAAAAAGTGCAAAATATGGACCTTTAACTTTTGTATATTCAACATTATGTTAATTTATTAGATTTTTACACATCCTGTAAATCACCCTGAACCAAAATATGCTGTTGACATAAAGAAAATTCCTCCAGTCAGTCAGCCAGCGTTGCTGAGTTGTTTGTTCGCGTTTGCTTTTTTAACACTTGAGCGCCTAGTCGGCAGGTGAAGTAGTGACAGCATCCCTCCTCGTTCGGAGCCGAATCTCTGGCGGGAAGATCAAAGCGGCTCCACCAAGTCACGGCTCTTTTGAAGCCACAAAAGATGCACAATTAAAAACCACGCAAAGTTTGGACTTTTATGCTGTCTTTGTGTACTGGTATCTGTGAGGGATGTGTGTTTTTTTTTTTCTTTTTTTTTTATTTCTTGTGTCACTGGGTGCCATGCCTTAGATCTGTTATTTATGCTGCAAGGCAAAAATGTGGCATTGGTCCAGTAATAAGCATGCGCGCGAGAGAGAGAGAGAGAGAGGGATGAAAGTGAGAGACACATCTGGTCAGCTGCAAAGTTACAACTCCCTCAGGACCTCCCTGCGTGCGCTACTGCTCTTGCTTTTAATTAGACAGGTAGTCAGAGAGCCTCATTTGCAGGCTAAATTTTTCCAGAAATTGTTTGATCCTCGATGGCCGGCAATCGTCGATATACAGCGATGCAGCCTTGCTGAGGTATGGGCGGCATCAGAAGGGATTGTTATATTTATCCCTGGCAACTTTAACTCTAAATCTTGTGCTAATAACATCATTTCACACAAGCAAAGCGTCACATTAGAGCTCCTTGTCTGTGTTCATTAGTATGCTGCGTGCACATCAACCCAGCCTTAACACAAGGCCGCAGTCAGGCTGAATGATAATCACACTCTCCTGCAGCGGGGGTTTCAATGCAAAGAAGGTATAATGTTATGCAAACACACATTAGGTTTCACTGGGCTCATTGCACCGCTTTTGATACATACAGGGAATTGAAAATACTACTTGCACCCATCCATGTTATACACAGACAATTAAAATAGGATGGAAAATTCACTCATCAGACTTAATTACAAACCCAGGTGCACCAGAGAAGAGCATCCTGTTGCTTCTAATTGACAAAGTAGAGGAAGTGTATTCAGTAATGTTGTCAGGTACGGACATTAATGGATATCCAGGGGAGACCAGGGGTGGTTGTAATATTTTTGACATTTCTGTCTGTATCTTGGAGCTCTTTTAAATACAAAATGTGATGCAAGCCAGTTAGATGTGTCTGCTATTAAGTGGTGTGGCTGTCATCTCTGCAATACAAACAGGAAAGGCACGGTTTAGTCTCAAATCCTCCATGGCTGAAAAATGAAGCCAACAGTGAAGTGCCAAATATGCAGTTCCTCGAATGACCACTAGAGGCTGGCTCCAAAAGGGAATCAATCCCCGNAAATACTACTTGCACCCATCCATGTTATACACAGACAATTAAAATAGGATGGAAAATTCACTCATCAGACTTAATTACAAACCCAGGTGCACCAGAGAAGAGCATCCTGTTGCTTCTAATTGACAAAGTAGAGGAAGTGTATTCAGTAATGTTGTCAGGTACGGACATTAATGGATATCCAGGGGAGACCAGGGGTGGTTGTAATATTTTTGACATTTCTGTCTGTATCTTGGAGCTCTTTTAAATACAAAATGTGATGCAAGCCAGTTAGATGTGTATGCTATTAAGTGGTGTGGCTGTCACTGTAGCATCAAGTCTGCCCTAAAGAAGTAGCTCTT